>NC_087518.1:51277814-51614580 GCF_963921805.1 Phalacrocorax carbo | reverse complement strand
GTCTGCAGGAGGAAGCTGGGATTAAGAGGCAACATCTGATAACTCGTGTTCAGAGTGTTGTAAACCTCTGGTACCGAAGTGGTGGTAACCCAAGCTCCATTTAAAGTGTGATCGAATAATTAATTCCTCCAAGACAGATTCCCTGCGTTCACTTTTTTGTAGAGAGCAATCATCAGGAACATAATTCCAGGGATGAGCAGATGAAACAGTGTACACAGAACTTGACTGCTAGCTCTTCAATTCATGGCACTGATCAACCAGCTGGAGCTCGTACTTCAAAACAGACTTCAATGGCAACAGCTCATCACTTCTGGCAGCCTCTGAAAATGTGCATGCTGCTGCAGTCAGGTTTAAATAGATGTGGTGTAATGTAAGAGTAGATTAAAAAAAAAAAAAGGCTTAGGTTCTGTGTCTGCATCCCCTTTTGTACATCGTGCTGTCAACTTCAGGAGGTCAGGCTGCCACGTGTGCTGCTCCATTACCTGAGCTAGCGTAAGTGCCTGAGGACAGTGCAATAAACTGGGTAAGTAAAACAATCCTTATGTCTGAACATGAGTTTTCCCTCCCCCATCAATCTACTCGTTTTGTGCAAGATTAGTTTTAATGCAGATCCGTTCACTGATCCACTTCATGGAATTAACAAATCATTATACAAACCCTGCCAAGGGTGCAGCTTGGGAATGAAGAGCGAAGGTGATGGGACAGCAAAAACTCTGTAACCCATCCTGGGCACCAGGAAGGAGGTATGGGGAGCTGTTGCTCAGGAGGTAGGGATCTGGTTTCACCTTCAGTTCATGCAGGTTGTTCACTCTATCCCATGCTGACCTTTTAACCTTAAAGTAATGTGCAAAGTAGTACATGCAATTCCCATGTGCTGATCACGACAGCAGATTCTAAGTCAGAGACACGTTTTTGGAGCTGAAATTTTCATGCTGCCAAGAGTTGGGGGGGGGAAGGAGGAAGTATGTGAATCCATGTGATGTGCAGGCTTTGCACCTAAAAAGTTTGTCTTTGGATTCCTTTTCATGACTTCTGAATTAAGTGAGACTGTTAGATGAAAGCTGGAATATGGGCACACGGACCTTACTGAGTGTGTGCCGTTCTGGATTCAAAAAAGGTGCAGAGCATATGCGCTCTCACTTCAGTATGAGTACACTGCATCTTATGCCAGAGTGGGAACAGGACAGGGTTTTTTGGTTTGTATTTTTTTTTTCCAGAATACTCCAGTTATTTCTAAATCGTGAACTTTAAAAAAAAAAAAAGAGGGACAGCTTTGCAGATGTACAAGTAACCGTATTTGTATAAGCATGATGATTGTGATAGAAACAATAAACTTAATCTGTCCCACCAAATAAGCATATTTTACTGTGCATGTGTTGGGCTCTGTTGCTGTGGCCCATCTGCTCTAAAGTTATACCAATACGAACTTCTAAATTGCAGGGAAAATCTTGCAGCAAAGATTTTTTTGGGGATCTGAATGCATTTGAGTGAATGAAAATATCAGTGAGCATGAAAGTTAAGCCGTGTATGTAATAGCACTGTGGTTTTGATATGCATGTCTCACTTCTTTTCTTCAATCCCCCAAAGAAAGTGGGTTTGGGTATCTCTCTTGGTATTAAAACTCTGACCCTCTGAAGGTTCACCTTTATTGTCCTGCCTACCATTGCCCAAGAAGTTCCCTGGTATCTCTGAGGCTCTGTCTGTCACCAGATTTCCTCTCGCTGTAGAAAAGCGTGCAGATTCCCTCAGAGTTTCCCGAGCTGTGTTCAGAAGTGGATAACAGCTCTTTCTGAGTAGATTTCAAGTCAATTTATTTTCCTCCTCTATCTTTTCCTCTCCTCTCTTACTGTGACACTTTGTTCTATTATTGAAGCATTTCAGGAGTGTCAGTGCATGCAAATGCTGTCACCGAGCCCAATGTACATTGACTAAGAATATGGATGAAAAGCAAGTCTGATAATTTATGCAAGATTATTAGGCCAAATTAGAAACAGTCTGGGGAACCCTCCAACTCTACATTAGGCAAATGAAGGTAAAAACTGGAAAGATTAAAAATTCTCTTTGTAGCAATGTGAAAAGTCACTTGAGAACGTTGCTCAGATAATATTGTAGAAGCTCTGACTGTTCACTGCAGTGTGAACAATGTGAGCTCCTTTGGCAATTATTTTCTTGGTACCTTTTACTATAATTATGGGCTAACCATGCAGCAAAAATAAAATCCATAAATTAATTGCTAAACACTGTAGAAGCAATACTCTAAATGTTGTAATAGTGTCAGGGATCACAGTAGCTTGGTGAAGTTCCTGTACTTTCCCAAGGGACTCTTGCTCACTGGTTCAAGCCAACTCAAATCGCCTGTAATGGTGGAAACCAAGGCAAGTGCATTTCCACATACTGCAGTGAAGCTGACTGCAATGGGATGACATATTTTGCTAATATTACTCACCAATTATTTTTAATTCTGCTTCTACTTTGCTGAATTTCTAAAAAAAGTTATTTTTTCTTCTTGTGTAATGTGCCATACCTTTAAGGATGATCACATCTCTTTCTCTCCTGAAGCACTTTGAGTCATTGATTTACTTGCACAGGAACTTTCTGTGTGTGAGTCAGGGCTGTAGCTTACTCCAGTGTCCAGCTTGTAAACCAGAAAAACTCTGTCCGGCTCTCTTAAGAGAAGTGTTTCATTGATTTTTCCTGAAAATCATTCCATCTGCCATGCTAATTTGTTATTCTTCCAAGCTTAAACAACTGATAAATAAGCTTCAGAATTGTGTACATTTCAAATAATGTCTTGTACTGTTCTTGGAAAAAAAGAGATAAAAACCTATTTTAGAGGTTTCTGTGGTTTCCCCTTTCTAAATTGATAGTTGTGTCACAACCAATTTTAGCATGCTTCTAATCTGTATCAGCTGTGCCAGCCTAGGTTCATGTTTACACTAGGGCATACCTAGGAATAGATGTAGAATTGCACTGCTGAAAGTGATGTCAGTGTGATAAAGAGATTTCTGAGAACTTAATTTATCTAGGAATGAAACAGATTAAAATATCTGTGACCTTCTGTGGGGTCTCAGAGACCCTGAAACCAGAAGAATATATAAATATGCCTGTGCACAAACCCACAATGCTTTACGATTGCCCTCCTAAATAAAAAGGTGTGTGTGCATCTGCTTTTACTTTGGGCCTGCATCTGTTATGGAGTCTCTGCTGCCTTTAATAGAAGGTGATGCTGTATTAGCCACCTGAGGTGTTCATTTTTGGAGTTGTTGTTGTTGTGGGGTGTGGGGTTTTTTGTTGTTGTTGTTTTGGGGGGGTGGGGGGCAGTGTTTAATCGCAGAAGGTTTACACTGAGGCAGAAGACTTGCCTGTGGATGAGCTATTCCAAATGTAAACAGTTCCTATGAATGCTTCAGGAAGGGTGGAATAGTGTTAAATAACCTGAAAAGGAAAGGCATGGGAAAGCTGGGACAGAATGGCTTTCCCTGACCATGCAGCCAGCGTTGGGGTCTGCCATGTGCTGTCGTGGGCTGTGTGGGCGCTGCTGACCCCGAAGCTGTAGCACAAGCAAGTTCGTAGGACCGCAGCTGTTGTGGTGGGAGGGTCTCCAGCTCCATCTTGGAAAAAAAAGGACCAACTTTGGAATGGTTTCAGGGCTGTTCAAAGCCACACCAGATGCTTCACCAGGCAGTGAATTAGGGAAATGCAGCACAGCATATATCTGCTCTGCAAGTTTTGTTTGTATTTTAAGAATTTGTTTGTAAATGTGTAACCTGATGGATGGGTAGGTATATAAAGCTATGGTATCCAGCTCCAGGCAATCTTAATGCAAGCTGTGGCAAAACAGGCAACTCCTTAGAGCTGGTGGTGGCTAGCTCTTTTTGCTTTTGATTTGTTTCTTAAACAGTGTCTGTGGAATTTAGGCATCTGCAGAGGAGGGTGATAGTCCCAAGGTTCTTTAACAGGCCAGCACTCAGTTCATCTTTGGTGGGCTTGTTCCTGCTGCTTTTGGAATGGTTGAGAAAGTGTATCTTGAATTTGAAGGAGTGTGCTTACAGGTCCTGGTTTAAGCAAAGAAAACTAAAATAAGAAAACCACAAACTTTCTCTTTTTTCCTTGTTGGGGCTTTCAGTCAGCACATGTACCAGGCATTTTTCCTCCCCTGGACAGATCTGATCTCCTGGGTAATAATAACTATTTATGGAACAACAGGATACCAAATAGTTTATAAATGCTAGGCTTGTTTACTTCTGCTCTGTGACTGCTCATTTCATATAGGGGTTTCCTCATCTGTCAAGGGTAAAGAAACTTGGCTGAGCAGACGTGTCTAAAGAAGTAGTTGGCTTTGCTTTGCCATGGTGTCCTGGCAGATCATCTGTCCCTCTCAACCAGAAAAATTTTCCACCTGTGCTCAGTAAGGAAGGTATTTTAGCAGGAAAGAAGTAGTGTCATATTTTCTAAGAGGAAAGAAAGAACTGTTCTTCTTTACTCCTCCCATGGCTGGCATCTACTCCTCATGGAGGTGTGGGGGGCAGATTTGAAGCGCTGATCGTCTCTGTCTCCTCTGAGAAGCAGGTTCTTTGGTACTGCTTTATTTTTTGCTGTAACTGTGCAATTCCTAAATGATGTCCAGACAGGAAATGAGAAGAAATAGGGATAATAGTTTAGGTGTTTGGTTTTTGTTTTCTCTTCATATTAATAGGACTAGATTTCCAGTGTTTTACCATCTCTTGTGGCTTGTTGGACAGAAAACACAGGGTAAGCAGCACTTCATTCTGCGTGATTAGCTGCCAGACATTGCACTCTTTGAGGAGGAGGGAACAGTGATGGTTCCAGGACATCTCCAGGAGGAAGAGGAGAGAAACGCTGTGAAACAAGCCATATCTGGAATGCTCTAAGATACAGAATTATTCACTTAGAAATTCAGAGCTGTGTGAGATTTGCAGTGCTGGCTGTTGCACATTCTGTCTCCATCTGAACAGCGGCTGTGTGATGATGAACTGCTGAGATGTTTTGACAGATGCCAGTCAGAGATGTTTTTGAAAGATTTTTTTTTTGTAGTGATTAATGTCGCTCTAAGCAGTTGTTTGTGTTTCTACATGTTTGTTTTCATTCATCTCCTATTTGTTTCCCTTTCGCAGCAGTGCCCAGTTTACCATAATGAGATTCAGGAAGCTGAAATCAGTCTCAATTAGTGAGGCTACTGTAAATATTTTTACTGACAGAACTGTCTTTATTCAGTTAAGATCTCAAAATATTTGAATGTTGTTTTATGATAAACAGGAGATCCAGTAATTCAAATAAAGTGATTCTAGGAGGTCAGTTTATTCTGAGATAATCCTGACTTTAGCTAATCTAAAGAAACTGTACTCTCTGAAGATGCAAGAACCCCAGTAAAGTGCAGAGGAGAGGTGAGAAGCATGAGGGGAAATAGAAGAGGAAAAGGGTCCTTGAAACAAAATTATTGATTACTAGATCTTATGTTATTTAACAAAGCTGCCTGGCCTGTCCAGAAGTGCACAAGGCATTGTTGCCTGCAGTTGATATGACTGAGTAATGATCAGAGTTGCCCATATCTGGAAAGTGTGAAGCAGCCATCAATGTCAAGATCTGCTGAGAAGACCTGTAGGTATCCAAGACATCTGGCCTAGGAAAAGCCCTCAAAAGCTTGTTTACAATGACTACTCTGCAGCTGTAAAGGGGTAAAAAATTAAGGGAGAAAATCAGTGTTAAATACCAGGGTACTTAAAGTCTTTCTAGAGTTGTGGGAATCTCTTGATTCTGTAAGTTATTTGTTTTAGCATGGCATTGACTTTCAGCTGCTACTGAGTTTTTTTCCGTAATGCCTAAGGCCTGGCATGTCAGCCCATCTAAAGAATTAGACGTGCAAGAGTGGAGGTTTCCAAATTTGTCCCAGTTTGCAGGTGTTGAGAGGGTTTGCCTGCTGTATTTTATTTAGGTTTGGAGTTCTTTTTGTACTTTACAGTGCACCTTCTACTTGTCAGACTGCTAAACAAAATTGAAAAAAAAAAAAATCTCTAGCAGATCACAGTTTAAATTTTTGACTAGTAGCTTTGAAATAGCTGCAGAACAAAAGCATAAAATTAACCACATGTAAACTTCTGAATATACCTGGCATTGATCTCTTCATTTCATCAGCTGCTAGAAGATTTTGGAGGCTTGTCTGGACGGTGGAAGCCAAGTGTCAACTCTACAATACTCTGACTCCAGAATGCTGCTTTTTCACACCAGACCTAGGGAAGAAGACGCTTGTTCCCTGTTTCCACCTTCCAGGGTTTGCTCCATGCCACAGCCCTGGGCTGGTTTCTTTCTCATGTAAGATAATCATTTCCCTCCCTCTCCCCTGTTTGTCCGCAGAGTTCTTCTCTTGGTTCCATCTGCCTTTCCGTGTGGATGGAGCACACAGATTGTGCAGGACATGGCCCTCCTTTACCCCTCTTGGGCTACATCTCTGTTTACTTCTTTTATAAATAAAATAGTAACCTTTGCTGTTCACAGCATTTTTAAGTCTTCTACAGCACTTCATAAATCCTGTATCAGGAAGTGTGTTTAGTGTGCATACATGCTAGTCGTACTGCTTCCTAGCTGAGCTCAGCTGTAGACTTCCCAAAGCACAGTAATGGTACAGATGAGAACCTGAGGCAGGTGTCTCTTCTCAGCTTTTTGGGGAGTTTTGTATCTCCAGCTATGCCATTTTGAAACAACTTGTTCTAGATAGCATGTGCCTACCCAAAACTTAGGTTGAAAACAATGTAAGAAGGCCTAAAAAAGCTGACAGTCACTTCCAGTCTTGACCTCCCTAGAAGATGAAGATAGCAGGACTAAGTGTGTTAGAAGGTGAAGTAACTGAATTCTGGGTATGTGGCTGTCATGTTTAAATCTGAGTACAGGCATTTTAGAGGAGTGGTGGTGAAAAGAGACAGGAGAGGATTATGTAGTGAGGTGTAGATTAGAGCTACGTATTCTGTTCATTTGCATGCGCCTTCTATATTCCTACCTTTGCATCTAAAAATCCGACTTTATATCAAGTGTGATCAATTTTCACTTTACAAATTATCTAGTTTCAGGAAGCAAGGAATGGGATGGAATGGGCAGACTCGAGGCAGCAGATAAGACTAAGAGCGCGTGTGCTGGTAAACCAGAGGGTTCTGGTGCTCTGGGGCATTTTGAGGGCCCAGCACGAGGGCTCGGGAGGGAGTATTTCGGTGATTTGTAGTGGGCTGGTGCAAAGCTTTGCCTCCCAAGCCCTGGAAATTCTCTCAATTCCCTCTGGCAAGTACAAACTCATGGGCTTCCAGGAAGGATTGCTCAGGAAAAGACCCCACAGTTCACATCACCCCTGGAGCATGACAGCCACCTTCAGTCTCCTGAAATGAAATGAGCTAAATTGTTTCCCAGCCGACTAATTGCTCATGGTTTATTATAGAGACTATTTAGTGCCCTGTTCTGAAGACTGTTTGTTCCGGACAGCATGTTTTAGAATATGTTTGTACGTGCTGGCAAATTTTTCAGGTTGCGTTTTTTTTTTTTTTTAAAAGGTCACCTTGGGTTTAGGAAAGTTTAAAGAGCTGCAGCAGCTAAATAGATACAAGAAATTCAAACAAATCTTGAAGGTGGTTGGACTGTAGAATTCTTTTCAGCTTTTAAGTCTGAACTTCCTTAAATTTACCAAATTACTGAACTGGCTCATTTACATCTGTATTATAAGGCTTTCCTGGCTTTATGGCCTATAGCTGCCTTAGAACTTCCCAGGTTTTCTTAAATTACAGTATTTCATTAAAATGATTCTTGTAGTATTGCCTTTCTTGGTACTGTGTTATGTCATTCTGACCTAAACCTGTTTCTCAGATTCTGGAGCTAAAATAACTACTCCCATTGTGCAGTTCCCTCTGCTTGTGAGGTTTGTGTTGCTTTTCCCTTATCTGTCTAAATGAATGACAGACATGTCTGCATGGGCTGGTCAGTGGTTTATATTGCATAGCACAATAAGACCTCAGCTTTGGTCCTTAGGTGCTGCCATGGTTAAGTTGTGAGTAACATTCTTGGAGGCTACTGGATTATTCTGCTGGCAAAAGATTATTCTGCCCTTTTCATGCTGAGTCTTTCTGCCTGTTCTGTGTTCTGTCCTCTCTGGGTAGCCCCGGGATTATGAGCCACTGCCTTATCTATCCTTTTCCTTCCATGGTAAAATATTCTATTTGTCCTGCAGGCCACCATGTCTTTCCGCTATGTTGTGATACTATAGTGTGATATTACAAGTGTGAAAACACTTGTCAGCTCATTCTGGTGAACCACTGCTGATGATTCCTGTTACTGTCTGCCTCTGAACCTGTAGGAACTCTTTGGCAGCTGGATGATAATGATCTTACTTTAACATCTGATGTGGTGCCATGTTTTTTGTTTGGAATGTACATTGGAAGCAGCAGAAAGGCGTTTTGGCTGGAACTTCAGTGCAATCTTGCAGGCAGTAAATAACAAAGACTTTAACAGGAAAAGAGAACCCAAACACTTTGTGTTCTGGGTTGGCTTGTATGAATCAGCAAGTCCTGCATCTGTGTTGCTAAATAACAAGACCCGATTGCTAAATGTAACCCAAATAGTATATCCATGTAGAGGCATAACCCATGGGATTCTGCTCCAAAACTGATCTAAAAAAACCATCAAGCTGCCTCCTCTTCACATAGCTGAGCCCTGAGCTGGGACTTTCTCTTTTTAGTACTATTACTGTAATGTGCCGCTTTCTCCTCTTGTTTACACTTGTATTGTTCCTTTTAGTCTCTTGTAAAACTGCTGTTAAGTTCATCCCCCTCATTTATCATACTTTCAGTGACAAGATCTGCCTCCTTTCACTAACTCATTTCTACTCTCTTAAATTCAGCCTTATTGGCCTCTGCAGGACTCTGTGGACAGTTACTGACAACCACTTAATTGTTAGCTGAGTTGGATGTAAAATCTTTGTCTTTCCAAGCAAATCTGGGAACATTCTGACAGCTCATAAAAACTGTTTGCAAGCCTATAGTGGATTTAATTGCAAAGATGAATTATTAGATGATATTTTGCTGTACAATAGAATTATTTAATCCTTGTATCTGGGTACCTGAGACTAGGGAGAAAAATAAGATGAGGCAGAATAGAGCTCATCTGTCTGGCAGAAGGAGAGGAAACTCTATTTGAATTGCATACTCTTTGTCTGCCAGATGTTGCCACAAACTACCCTGCAAGCTTGAATGTGGTAAGTTTGAGCAGCATGTTATATAGTGCATACACTAGGCATGAAATGGTGGAGATGAACCTGCCTTTGGAAGGAGGAAGTGGAGCTCACCTGTGACTCTTGTGCCAGAGCTCATAGGCTCCATGGGTAGCTTTATTCTCTCTGACATGGCTTTTGGGACCAAGCTCTTACCTCAGCATAGCATACTGCTGTGCGTGTGCCTGGCTGTCTTGGCAGTAGCTTGAGATCCTTGCACACTGTCGTGTCACATAATGTGGATGTGCTGTAAGGTCTCTGACCTCAAGGTAGGTTAGAGCATCCATTGGTTTTTATGTTGTATTTCTCAGTTGTGTTCATTAACTGGAGGGAGGTGGAGTCTATCTAATGCTTTGTGACCATCCTGAAGGACAACTCTGTGCATTGCAGAAGAGTAAGACTACATTTTATTAACGAATAACAGAAATGCACAACAATGATAGAAATCATTGTAAAGTCACCATGGTACTAATAGAGGATATAATGCTAAGGATCAGGCCCATGGGAAATTTCTAAGCATTGAATCCTTTGCTTCCTTTGCTATTTCTTCTTACAAATCTTGTTTACAGGTGCTCCAAGTTATGCTGATGAGGAGGGAAGAGTAGTTCTTTGTTGTATTTCAATTGCAGACAACTGGCAAAGCATTTGGCCATAGGGAAAGAGAAGAGGTTTTCTTCTCACCTGTGTCAGTTAAGCATAGTGTTTTAGTCCTCTAGTTTAGAACGAGGCAGAAAATGAAAAGACAAATAATGGGAATCCTTGTAAGGTACTAATTTAGTGTGGTTTGTCAGTGTTTTCTGCAGTGCTTGTTTGTACTGAGTTTAACTGATGCAACTCTGAATTTACTGTCTTCCTTTGCCTACAGTGAGGTGCTAGTTAAATTAAGCCCAGTACTTATGTCTGTATGTTTGGTATCTGGAAGACTGAAGGGGAAGCTAGAGTAATTCAAGTACAAGCGTAAGAGCTCTGCCTGTTGGAACCTGTGCCACAGAAAAGTGTAGATTTCTTTTCAGTTCTTTCTAATGGAGCACATCTCCTGCAAGTGCTGTAAAAAGTAGTTATAGGAGGAAGGGAGCTAGCTGAGGTACCACACTCTAGAAAGCACTAGGAGTTATGTATGAAAATAAGCATTAGCACAGCTATGTGGAAGCAATCAGTGTATTTCATAGCAGACACTTAATAGTCCGTTAGTACTTCTGGTGATATTTCTGCAGTGTCTAAGGCTCTTATTGAAAGCGCATCCATTATGGATTATGGACAAAAGGGGACATTTGTGGGCATGGATCCCCCACTGTAATATAATATTAATGTTAGTTTTTAAAATTTAAAATTTATTTAAAAAGAGAGAGAAGAATGTTCCCAGTGAAGCCATAACTCTAATTCTTTGCTGTGTGCATGATGCTTTATACTGCTGTGGCATAAATGTACAAAGAAAAAATACATAGAAAATATTTTTACAAGCTGACTCTGGTTTCTTTTGTGATCAGTTTCAAATCTTTGACTTTAAACCAACATTTCCAAAGTTTTGTCTATATTCATGTCTTATGTACCTTAAAGTCTGATTTTTTTTTAGCTACATATGCTACAGAGCTGTAAGAGCTGAATGTAATCAGTACTGCTGAAATCTAGGCCAAAGATTTTTTTACTTACTTTACTTGAATTGACTTAGGATACCCAGAGTTCAGTTTTCTATTTTGAAAATGTTGACCTTGATCACTGAAAGTTACTAAAGCACAAAATTTCACATGGTGATGGAAAGGCATTCTTCATGGTGCCCATCCCTTCAAATGATGTAACAGTGTAATGGTTGACCTGTTCTGATAAAACTTATCTTAGAATAATATCTGAGTCAGTCATGTCACAGGACTATTCAAGAGAAAATAGTCCGAGAAAGTTATAGATGGCTTAGGAATAAATGTAACAGACTTGGTGCCCACTTCACAAGCAGGCAAAGGACTAACTTCAGCTTTTCTTCCTCCTTCATTCAGATAGGGAAAGATAATGAAGTAAGGGCTAACCAGACTGAGGTGCTTCCAGAAGATAACAGGGCCTGTTCTAGGATGGCTGCTGAGAATCAGGAGGGGCAAATCTCTGGATGCCCTCTGAATTACAGAAGCAGCAGTGGTTCATGGGTTTGACAGCCTTTGCTAAATCACTGAAACGTTGTCTGTATTGTCAGGAACCTTGGCATAATCAGAAGGATTCTGCCTGGGAGCGTAACAGTCTTCAGTGAGCTACCCACTTTCTGGCCTCTAAGACCTTTTTGGACTTTGCTACTCTAGTACTTCTGGAGAATAAAACCTGCCATCTAGCTGCCAGTGTAACCCAAGTACTGACTGCTAGTTCTTTTCTCCAGTCTCTTGATTAATACCTTTTGTCAGATCAGCTGGCTTGATGCTGAAATGATGTAGAAATGAAACCTCAGATTAGATAAACTGAAGCCCCTATTGCTCCCACGGTGTGTTTGGATTCAGGAAGCATCCTGCTTTGTGCTGGCCAAGATGGTTCATGGGCACAAATGACAAAACTAGATCACATGTCTGAGCAGCATCATTTACAAATTTCTGACCTCTCTGCTAATCGCTGTGTTTCTTAAGACTATTGGGAGCTACGACTAATAGAGGAATTGACAGGTTGCTGAATTATTAATTTGACTTGAGGACAAAAGTGGAACAGCTTCCCTATTTACACTTAACAGTTGTATAAGTTTATAAATTTATATTAGTTTAAAAGTTGCATGGCTTATGTAGTTTGTCAGAGGACTGTGCTGAAGAGTAGCTTCAAAAAAAATCAAAGCGTTAGGGAGGAGTAATTGTCACTCTTATTTGCAGTTTCCTTTACAAAACAACATTTTGCAGCAATGCCATAATGTGCACACTTGCAGGATGTGCTGGGCTTTCTTGCTCTTTTATCTGCTCTGTCACTGTCCTTTTGTCCTTGCCTGCAGCAGCACTGCTGGCTGTATGATAGTCCTGAGTCCCCTGACACCGCGCTCGGTTGTGTCACAGAGTTCTATACGAAGTTATTTATCAGTCCTACCGCTTCACTTAAACTGCAAAGGTGTTAAATGGTGTGGGTAGACATTGGGCACTTGCATAGTTAGGAGGCCTTTGACTAAACTGCAAATACTGAGGCTTCCCTGTTTTGGTTGGTTATCTTCTCTAACTTCTCTTCAGCATCAACTGAAAGGAGTATTTCATTGCTTTCCTTATATCTGTTCTGCAGGACACATCAAATTTGTATGGAAACCCTCCATTCAGAGTAAGAGTCTAGGGGTTTACACTTCCACACATGCCTCAATTGGTCAAATTATCCTTGTGTGTTTTATGCCAGGTAAATGTGCCCATTAGCAACGGGATGACATAAAAGCTACATATTTCCGGTTTTGTTGAATGGCACATTTAAGCTGTGATTTCCAGAAGGTGACATCCTGTATTCAAAAGCATTAATCCAATTTTCACAAGCTCTCTCTGGCCAAGCATTAGGTCAGTGGAATAGTTACTGGTATTGATCAAATTAAATGCCTTTTTTCCATTTTGTAATCTTATTACTTGATTAGACTGAGGTCAGCAAGAATTACAACATTTGTGTAAAACTGAGTTTTTGCAGACTCTTGTTTCTGAGATTTGACCTGGATAGGAATTGAGCTCTTGCAACTTTCATGTTCCTTACTCCGTGGTGAGAAGGATCACAGAATGACTGACTAGGTGCAGTGGGCAGGGACCTCTGGAGATGATCTTGTCCAACCCTTCTGCTCAAAGCAGGGCCACCTGGCACAGGTTGCTCAGGGCTATGTTCAGCTGGGCTTGAATATCTCCACAGATGGAGACTCCATAACCTCTGGGCAACCTCTTCATGTGTTTGACCACCCTTGCAGTAAAAGTTGTTTTTCTTATTTTGAATGGAATTTCTTGTGTTTCAGTTTTTCCCTATTGCCCTGTACATTGGGCACCACTGCAAAGAGTCTCTGACTTCTTGCCTGTCCCTATCATATAGTTATGCACACTGATAAGACCCCCCTGAGCCTTCTCTGCTCAAGGCTAAACAATCCCAACTCTTTCAGCCTCTCATACAGCAGATGCTCCAATCCCTTAACCATCTTAGCTTGTTGGACTTGCTCCAACATGTCTCTCCTGTAGTGGGGAGCCCAGCACTGGATCCAGCCCTCCAGCAGTGCCTCCCCAGTGCTGAGCTAAGGGGAAGGATCCCCTCCCTTGCCCTGCTGGCAGCCCTCTGCCTCATGCAGCCCAGGATGCTGTTGGCCACCTCTGCTGCGAGGGTGCAACGCTGGCTCATGTTCAAGTTGTCTACTGGAACCCTCATCTTTGCTTGTCTTACAGTCTTTGCTCCTTCTCAGAGATACTTTCAATAAAGGCCTCATTCATCTTTCAGTTATCTTTCTTCCTACAGTTTCCTTAATTACACCCTTGCTGATCATTCAAAAAGAACCCCACTGATCAAGAGGAAGAGTACCACAGAAGCTATCACTAAAACTAGTTGGAGGGCTTTTTCTTCTTCATGCTTCTGCCCATAGTAGCAGGAAGTATTTTTTGAGAGTTAGTTTAAATAGAGGTGTTTTGTTTTCATTTGTACAGATAGAAAGGAGGTAGAGGATAGACTGTATCTGATTCAAGCCTTAGCTCTCCTCTGTGTTGTGGCTTTGTAAACCTGCCCTCCTATCTTTTTGCTTTCAAGCCCTGTATGCTTAGAAACCAACAACAGTAAAATCTCTCTGATGCAGTGTTTCTGGTCTCTCTCACTGCTAACTAATGAGTGCTAAATCACCTGTCCCAGACTGTATACATCTAGGAATTTTAAAGTGGCTTAAGAATGTAATGATTGAGCTGCTAGTCAAAATGTGTAATCTCTCATTAAAATCAGACTTTCAGCTACAGGAAGGAACAGAGCAAATATATTACCTAAACTTGCAAAGGGACTTGAGAAACCACAACACAATAAACTTGCTTATCAGGAAAACTCTTTAAAAGGAATGTTAAAAATAGACTTCTAAACATTTGGATGACCATGGTATGACACAGACCATCATGACTCCTATAACTGAAAATCACGTAGCGTGAACCTATTTGAAGTTTTGCTATATATGTAGTGGCTCAAATCTCACAATTCATTGCCCTTTTTTTTTCTGTGACCTGTTGCATCTCTTACGACAATTCATTACCTTATATCCACTTATTTTTCTCTGTTGACGGGTGGTTTTGTTCTCCCTGTCCTCTTTTTTACTTGTTCCTTATTCCTTTGCCTATCTTGTCTTCCACCAGGTCTACCCTGGCTCGCCCCCACAGTGTACTGATGTTCTTACCCTGCCAGAAATCTGAGACCAGTTTGACCAGTCTGTTACAAATGGATTCTCCCTTCCTTTGGTTTAGTACTCTTCCGAGTGAAACTGCTCTAACTACCTGTCATGGCTACAGAGATAAATGCTGTTTTGTGTGAGAGCTGCCCTCAAGCTCTCTTCAGTATTTGTTGCCCATAGTCTTGCTGCTCCCTGCTCCAAATGAGAGAGAATGACAATATTTAGCACAATGTTTTTGCCTTCTCATCCCCTAACTTGCTTTCTTTTCCTCTTCTACATTTTTTTCTCATTCCTTGTTAGTTCTTTTCCTGAAATTTCTGGCCTTCTGCTTCTTGCCTGCTCCCTTGCAATACTTTGAGATCTGAAGCGTTTACCACTCTACCTTAGAGAATACTTGTCTTTTATCCCATTGCAGTAGCGATTGCCCGCTTCCCTTCATCTCTATACTTAAGGATAACACTCCCTTCATGTCCTCGAGCTTCTCTCTTCCAGTTCCATCCTAGGCTGCTTGCAGTACAGTCTATGCCTTTTGAAGGCTCCTGGAAACTTCTAGACAGAGGTTCTGGTGGTTTCTTTGTAGGCAGAGTCTTTGACTTCTTCACGGCTAAGCTGCAGGTTTTCTCAGGTGGGCTCCAATCAGAATTTAGAGGTACATTTCTGAAATACGGTTTTAAAAAGTAAATTCTGTAGTCCCAGTCACCAGAGACCCTGTTCTGTGGTCTGTGTAATCTTGTATTTACCACATCCCTTGTTGTATCTTCTTAGTTCTTCAAATCACAAACTAGTGTCCAGCTTCCCTTGTTACTATACCCTACTCTGGCAACTCTGTGTTATCGCCTGCTGTATACCATGACCTGCGCAGACCAGCATCCTAATCCCATACGCCTTAACACCATGAGCACATTTTCCCCACTGTACTTTTCCAATACTATTCACTTTTCCCAGCTGTGGCTTTTATTCCCTGTCTCCTAAGCTTGTTTTGCCTTTTCCTTACCTGGAAGTGCAAATTCTGGCATGACGTTCAGTGCCGCTGAGGGGTGGTACAGCAGGAACTGCCTTGATGCAGTAGTAGTTTGGTGAATATCATCAGATCCACAGGGATTATGGTGTGTAGGCAGCGTTTCAGGCAGCTCCTGGAGATGATCTGATGTGATGTGACTGTACAGGAGGTGGTGGAAGAAGCAGTGTGATGGGTGGTTGCTTAAAACTGGTAGTCTTTAGGTCGTTCCAGCCAACAGCCTTTACTACTGTCAAGACAGTTCTCAAAATACTGTTTTCTCCTTACCTATTTCTCTCCTCTCTTTTCCACTGCAGCATTACTTCACGGGTCTTTGAGAAGCTCTTTCACACCCAGCTCTATCAGGATTCCTCTAGGAGGAGGCCCATATTGCTCAGGCCTTGGTCTCCTGCTCTTCCTTTTTTACTTCTTGCTAAGAAGAGGTAGTGGTAGAGAGAGCCTGTGTGTCTGCACATCTACTTCAGACCTGCTTTACGATCTACTCCAAAATAAAATCACAGCCTGTCTTTCTAGGAAGGATGGGTTCTGCATGAGCAAAAATACAATGTGTTTAGTTTGCAGAGAAAATACAATAGGTGTGTGCAATTTAGTGAATGACAGAAAAGTAGTAAATTGCGTTAATATTAACCCTTCTTGGCTCTCAATTAAATGGAAATAGATCATATTTCAAACTGTCTAACCTTATAGACTTTACTGAGACGGGATTTGGATAAGAAATCCATCATCGTATACTAATACACATGATAAAATGACTATGGTAACAGTAGGTTTTTCAAAAAGAAAGAATGTGTATTCCTGCTTTTCAAGGCATTGATTTTGAAGCTGATCGGGGTTGGGAAGAAACTGTATATCTGGTCCATTTATCCTGCTGTGGCTTAGTGCAAAGTTATTTTACTTTTGTTGGAAGTATGTTGCTGGTTTTGTTTTAGGTGGGACTGCTTATCTGATTTGGTGTAGCCTTGGTGCTTGAAGTAATACATTTCCTACTGTCATGTAATTGAGTAAAAACATGTGCGGCTGCACACATCTTATTCATAGCATTTTTCCAAACCTACTAGCTAATCTAATCTCAAGTAATTGCTTGAGTGATTTCAGTGTCTACCAGAGGTAATTCATCAATACTTCCCACACAAGACTGGGTCTTAAGTCAGTATTGCTGGATCATAGCATACACATCACTCTATTTCCTGCAGGTCAATAGAGACGTGAATGTCCAAGGAAAGGCTGTACAGAAAGTGGAATTGGGAGAGTTTCTCTATGGTCACCTACTTTTATGCTGTCATGTTGAGACTCTGAAATTGCTCAGTTGGCTGGAGTTGCAGTAGCACTACTCTTTTTCCTGGGCCTGACTTGTTCACATGCCAACTCTTTGACAGCTGCAGGACATTGCTACAGAGGCAGTTTTCCTGTGTCTGAGCTTTATTCCCACGCTAGCTAGTGGGTAAAGAGGAGTAATGTGGCTGTTTGTCACTCGTGTCTGGACAGACCTCATCTCCTTGTGAAATATGTCTTTTTGAAAACTAGAGTTTTAGTCCTTGTGTGCAGCTGCTGAAGGACATTGGCCAGCTCAGAGGAGCAAGAGAGGATCTCTTTGAAGCAGTTGAGAGCTGCTGTAACTGCTGCTTCTTGTTCAGTGCAGTCTGTGGATGTAGTGACTTCATGTTCTTCACTGGCTGGAAGTACAGACCACTTCCTGAGCGTGCCATGGTTTCTGTGCCTGTGCACCATTTCCCAGAAAGCAGCTGGGGCTTGTTGTACGTGTATGGCCCATCAGTTCTTTGCAGATATGTCATTTCTGGTGCTCCTGTCGGGAACTACATTGTGCAGAGAGATATTTTTCAATCATATGCAATAAATCTGAAACTTCCCAGCCATCTACAGCTACCAAACATCTTAGGGAAGGCTGTCCTGTTTGAACACAGGAGGAGGCTGGATTCCTTATGTGGTGGAAGATGGACTACTGCCTGCAGTACCCCCCAGTCTTCAAAGTTACTAAGTGGTCTGCCAGGCCAAAAAGGGGTAGTTGCTCACATGGTAGGTGAGGGCAAGTGGCTTGAGGGAAGCCAGGGAAGCCAACTGAGGACTTTGGGAGTTACAGTCTAAGGAACACATAAGGAGCATAAGAAATGGATTTCAAAGGCTCCTGCTGTGCGGAGATAGAGTATGTTTCCCAGATGAGAGCTGCATGAAACAAAACTTCTTGAAGCTTGGTAACATCAAATCCCAAAGGCAGAATAAGTGAAGACCTTGAGGTCAAAGGGGGATTAGAGAGGTAGGAGGTGATGTGATTGTGGAGGCAGCTGGATGTGTAACAAATGAGATAGAAACATATGTCCCTGTTAGTGTCTGAGGGGAAGGAAGCAAGAGAACAGAGGGAGATCTGATCTTCTGTGGTGGGTCTTCTGGCCAAGTTTCGCTGAACTCTCCCTTGGCTTTTGCTCCAGGGAAGAAAGGAAGAAGGGAAAAAACACTGATACAGTCTTTCTGCATGATGTGTTTCTACTTCCATGCATCAGTCAAAGATTCAGTTCTTAATGCATCAGGCCGTATACCTGGGCAACTCCTTGCCAAAGCATCCGACGGCTGCAAAATGTCTGTATGAATTCCAGGGGAGTCTAGACAAACATTTGGAGGAGAGATCCATTGCTGGGAGGGAAAGGGGGGTTGCTGATTAGACAAACCACATCAAGCTCAGGAAATCCACTCAGCTGAAAATGTTTGAAAGCTGTGTAAATGTTAGGGAGGAGATATTTTATCTCTTTGCCCTGTTCTTGCTTTGCCTTTGACATCCATTTATTGCCATTTTTGGAAAAGAGACTTTGAACTCTGACCTGACCCAGCACAGTCTCACTCGCATCCTTAGGATTTTCTTTACTGCTGGGTGAGCAAGCCGATGAATTCCTTAAAAACAATCCCAAGCTAAAAATCAAGCAACACTTTTTTCTTTCTCTCTGGGAGACAATCAATTCTGATGCAGTAACTGAAATTACTAAGAAAGCACACATCTCTGATCCCTGTGCCTCTGTTCTGGGGTTACTGTTGATGGTTAATGCTTGCACAGCTCAGAGCCTTGAGATCGCTGCCCTCAGAGCCCAGGCTTCTCACATGCAATTCAAGAAATGCCCATGGTAGCTTTCAGTGGGTGATAACAGTAAGCAAAGCAGGCAAAGTTTGTTCACTTTGCAGAGTTTGTGCTTTGTAGCTTTAAGTGCACTCTTAGTATCAAAAGTAGTCATGGAATGAAAGCTCATGTTAACTGTTACAGATTCTCTGAAGCTGTGCTGGCCATGGGCAGGTTTGGAAGCAATTTGTTGATACTGCTGAACATCAGCCTATTACTTCTACTAGAGCTGCTTTTGTATTTTTACTCCTAATTTTTATTCTCAGTATGGGAGGTACTAATCTCTATAACTAGAGACGCCATTTTTCAAAGGTTAGCTGATAAAAGTTGATGGGAGTGGACCTGTTTTGTTGCCTCTAAAGCTTGGTATCACCAGAAGAGCTGTTAATTGGATTCATTTCATGACTGGCCAAGATACTAAAATTAAAACTATTGCTGCACAGCATGTATCAGGCTGGTGCGGTAGAAAAATGTGCACTGGCAAGATTCAGGAGTAATTTCTAGAAGATAAATATGGTAACATGAGTGACCTGATTTATTCAGAAGACAGGTTATTATGCAGTTTCTGTTGAATTCAACAAAGTGCTGATCGCCTCTGAAAATCTTTTCTTCAGTCATTAATTTTAGACAGTAATGTTTACACAGCACTGACGTGAGAATCTGCAGGTTTTATAATTGTGTTCCTTGTGAACTTCACTGCCAAGTACACTTAGTCTACAACTCAGGAAAAGCAAAATGTCCAACGGAAAGGAAAGGTACAATTCAGGAGGGCTGAGCGTGAGTGCTACAAAGGCAGAGGGAGTAATGTGGTATGATATTGTAATGTTTTCTCACTCTATGGCTGTCTGGAGTCTGTTTGAACACTTGCCCAAAGAGCACCTATAAATACTTGTAGGAAGCTCTCCTTTCAGCCAACAGCATTGCTATTTTGCTGGCTAATGAAAATGTGCTGCTTTTCTTGTCATTGAGATCAAGGGATACTCGGCTAAAGTAGCCCTTCAACAATCCTGTTTAGACAGGGAAATTTAAGAGTATCCTGAATTAGATGGGGTTGTAGGCTTTAACTTTTTTTTTAAAGAACTCTAAGCTAATATGGGGAAATTGTTTTTAGAAAAATTACTATTTGGGAAAAATTTGGAAGGGGAGTAAAAATGTTTTGTGGGATTTTATTACAGCTTTGAATAATAAATTATTAAGAACCTTTATTTGGTAGCTTGAACCATAGCTTTCTTGTTACTTATTTCTTCTATAGTACTTCAGTAAGTTCAAAGAAGTGACTAAATATTTGTTGATTTATTGGAGGGTAGAAGCACTTAAGACGATAAGATATTAGAAAAAGCTGGTGATTAAGATTACTCATTATTTTTATTACGGTCTTTGTTTTCTTTTGCCAGTGCATTCCAAAGCTTTCACTTTTTAGGCTGTAAGCTTTCATGACTTTTTCCAGTTTTTCTTACCAAGGTGATTGTTTTGTTAAAAGTAAGATTAAACAAGAACAAAATGTCTGCAATTTGTCATTGTAATGGAGACATTTCTTGCACTGTCACACTGAGCATGTCTACTTCCAAAATGTCTGGAGTGAAAAGTTTAATACCTTAATGGAATCGGTTTTAAAACTTTCAAGAAGTGGAATGAAAACATGAATGTCGTCTTTATGACAGATGTAAATTGTAAGTAATTGTTTGTGGAGCGCTTGAATCCTGTAATGGTTGTGTAGGCCATCTAAGTGGATAGGCAAACATAGGTGGGCAAACAAGAATGACAAAATAAACCAAACCGGATGATGCTAAGAAATTAAAGTGAATAGACTGAATTCCAGGCTGAGGCGGAGAGTGAGTTACTTCTTTTGTGGCTCTCTGATGGATCTGCGGAGATGCTGGGTTACAAGGTCACTCTCTGTTCTACCCACTCACTAAGGGTATGGAAGACTCCCAGGTGTGGCAGGATTTCTGTGTCAACTAGCAGTGTTGCATGCTGAAACTACCTAATATTGGGTCGCCTGAGGGGGTCAGTGGGAGAGTATCAATGATAGGAGTGAACTTATTGATGCTTTCTACAAAGGCTGAACACAGTTCACACAATTACACGTTACTACTGGGGCAAAAGTAGTGGATCAGCAATATTCACTGCTCTTTGTAATATTCAGGAGTGAATACAAATGCCAATGATGAATATGCCTGCAGCATTTCTTTGGTTTGGAACTTGGGATTGCTCAGACTGCACTTTGTCCATGTGCTATAGCTCCCTTTGGTAACAGCCAAAAGACGTGTAACTTTAACTTCCATGGTTATGTCTTATTTTCTTTCCCACAGCTGTAGGAAAAGTGCTTTCTTTATCAAGGATGCTGAAAGCGAAGGCATACTTGTGTGGGTTTTTTATCCTGTCATCTTCACCATAATAATTTCCTTTAGTAGCTAATAATATTTAGTATTTATTTCAGTGACTTACATAGAACTCAAATGTATAAACCAGCAGCATCCTTTTTTTTTTTCTGCTGGCTTTTCTTGTGGGAACTTGTTGAAATGAACTGTCTCATTGAAAAGCTCCGTTCCTGGAATGAGGAGGACTGTTGTACCATTCTTCAGGTGCTACAGTAAGAATAATTGGGACGGTCTCTCTGCTTTGATTAGTGAATCAGGGGGTATATCAGTTCCTCTAGAAGATCTTGTAGCATTTTGGAGAGCAGGCTTTTAAGAAGAAACCTTGTGCTTCAGGTATCCATCAAGCCTTGGAGCAGAATCCTTTGAAGTTACTGTCATAGGTGCCATTGTTGCTGCACAGTCTGTTGCCAGATGCATGTTGAACTTCAACTTGGCGACACAACAGAGCACAGGACCCTGGTCCAAGGACGCCAGTAAGTGTGCTGGCTGGAAGGATAGGTCTTGTTTTTTGCACCTGTGTTGCAGGTAGGACAGGAGAGGTCAGCATGGTTCACGGTTCTTTTCTTTGTCAGAGCAATCAGGTGACACCTCCAGACTCTTCTTCCCTATTTAATCTCTAACTTAAGACAGACACTTTCTGTGTGGGATGATGAAGAAACAATATAGCTGTCTGTGCTGTCTACTAGTTGCAGTTTTTTTCTGCTGCACCCGCCCACTTGCCCCTTGAGTCAGTAAATCCTTTCAGTTTTGTTGGGTGGCCTCTTACATGGGAACTTTCTTCAGTGTCCTGTCTCTGTCCCTTATCTCTGGAAGCAGTACCCAGAAAGAGGTTTTACAAGCTCAGTGCCTTACCCTTGTTTTGTTAAAATACTTGTTTATTTTTAAAATCATGGGACCAAAGGAGAGATGCTTATATTAAACAGCACTGTTTTTATCTGAAAGATTTTAATGCATGTTACTTTACAGATAACTCTTAAGCTAAGGGCTGGAATTAATAAGGTGACAGAGGAGACAGAGAATTACGTGAAGCTGGGCACAGGGTCCAGGTCTCCCGTATCGATCATTCTCTTATTACAGAGGAACCTGCTACAACAGGCATCTGGGGGTTAAAGCCCCCTCTGAAAACACTCTTTCCACTTGGGATGCATGTTTTGGCCTTTTTTTTTGCCTAGGTTCCCAGTCAGACTCTGTGAAATGCAAAAATCCTTGGAGGTTTTTGCATCTGGTTAAAGGAAGAGAAAGCCTCTGTCTGAACCTTAAATAGTAACAACTGGCTGCCCTGAGTTTGTCCTGCACTACAATGTGAAGTCTGTTGTGCAGCAGAGTAACAGAAACACATCTGGATTTTTTCCCATTGGGATTGATATGAATCTCATTAATAGCAGCTTTGTAATCTATCGGTAACTGGTTCTTAGTAAGTGATGTTGTTCTGATATTAGTGATTTTTTTTTAATACATTGTACAAATGCACATCAGGTGGCTGTACCTGGGAGGTATATTATCCTATACCTAAAGCTATCTTATACCTAAAGCTATATTATCCTGTTTCACTTAATACAAGGAAAAAAGCTTATTCTCTGGTTAGATGAATTACACTGCTTGGGCTACTAGGCAAGCTTGAAAAATCACACACTGTTTCTTGAACAACTTCCTACAAGGAGCATGCCAAGGTAAATTGTTTAGGCATTAGGAATTTGTGCAATGGAGAATATTTCCACCCTCACTGTTTTTTTGTTTGTTTGGATGTCCACCTTCTGAATGGTGCAAACTGACGTGGACTCCAACCAAAAAGCCTTGTCCAATATCAAGGGAGAACTCTGCTTGCCCAGCATCTCCCATGCTTTCAGTCCCTTCTTGTTTTCGCTGCAATATTTGTTCTTGTAACTAGTTTGTATCTTCCTGTTTTCTCAATGAAACTATAGACCTGATTTGATATTGTCATTGCTATGCCAGTTTTTTGTCGAACCCAGACTGTGGTGACTTTAAAAAGAAAATCTTTTGAAAATAACTGACAAAAAAATTCTGAGAAACATAACAATGGGCTACCTGTATCATTGTCTTTGAGCCTGAATTTATATAGTATACAAAGAAGCTGAACAATTTACTTCATGTCTGTTTTTCTTTGCATTTAATTATCTGCCTGTCTTGTGCGCTGTAGGCAGGTATTGATGCAATAGCTTCTACAGACTTTTCCCCCCTCACTTTTATT
This sequence comes from Phalacrocorax carbo, assembly GCF_963921805.1. Lineage (NCBI taxonomy): Eukaryota > Metazoa > Chordata > Aves > Suliformes > Phalacrocoracidae > Phalacrocorax > Phalacrocorax carbo. Next base: position 51,591,275 of record NC_087518.1, on the reverse strand, counting down.
GTTTTCTTTCATTTCCTGTTTGTGTCTGAAAGCAGACTTGTCCTTTGCCTGCATTTTCATTGGGGTGGCTTTCTCTGGAACACCTTAAAGTCACTGTTGGGAGTTGCACTCAAGAGCATTGTAACCTACAAATATTCAGTAATAATGAGTCGGGACAGAAAATGCATGCAGTTTGAAAATAATGGTTTATTTTCTTTTTCCTCAGGTTTCTGAGCCTTTATTAGTTACTGAGGTCTCATTTCTAACTATAAGGCTAGGAAAATAGTTTTTCTTTGGTTTGGATTTTTTTAACATGAAAGCCGAGATTCTCCCAGGAGTGTGATATGAGGAACTGGGTCCCATAGAACTTCTCAGTGTATTGGACTCTGTGTAAGAAAATCAGAAGAGCTGTCAATACCTCTGTTAATGCTGTGGTGTGTACTTTGCAGCAGATTAATAATTTCCATATTATCTTAAAAGGAATTTTTGTCTAGGTTCTGAAATGGCATTGATCATTCTGGAAGGATATGAGCCTTGAAAAAATTAAGACTACTATTCTCTTTCAGAACAATCCATCTGTTTCAGTAACGATGCATGAAACATTGACATTTCTTCTGCTAGCGTCCTCACTATAGCAAGACTTATGCAAGAAATTTTTGCTCCAAGCAGATTTTTTGACCTGGATAAGAGCAACATGCCAGAGGTGAAGGGACATCAGGCATTCAGGAACAAAATGAATTACCAAGTCCAATCCCCTGCCTATGCAGACGCCAGATCATACAACCACTTTCATAAACTGACCAAGCTTCACCTCAAGTCATTTTTTTTGCACTTTGCTGTCTTCCTCGGCTGCCGTCACAAGGCCGTTTTGGAGCTCACTTGTTTTAAATGTTAGTGACCTGATTTTCATCTTCAGCTGGCTGTATCATGATCAGGTCATACTCATTTGTCTTTTGTGCCTACTTGTCTGTTAGCTTCATTACCTCTTGTCCTTCTGTGCTGCATCCCCTGTGCTGTACGTAGACAGAGCAGTCACACCTGTTCCGTGCTTGTGCTTGGCTGTGCTGAGCAATGTGTGCATTTTGGCTCAGCTGATGGTTGAAGGCTTTTCACCTTTGTCCTATTCTCTACATATGTACCAATTTCTCTTCAGCTTTCTTGATATGCGTGCACAAAACCTGTATGTGTTCTTTGTTCTAGATGGAAGAATTAAGTAAGGCTCCTTCTGAGGTGGCATTATTAATTGTTATGAAGTCTAGTAAAGATTTCACTATTCCCTTCAATGTTTTCAAATACAAAAATTGCTCTGATACAGTAGGATAACCTCTACATATATACATTAAATAATGTGGTAGGAGGAAGCAAGATAAGAAGCTTCTGAAACAGTGAAGCGCAATTTGATGTGCTCTGGCGTAAGAGGGCTGGCAGCTCAGGACAGTCAAACATGTTGCTGGTGGCAGGAATGAGCAGTGGATGGGGAGGATTGCTGGCAATGGCACAGCTGTGGATTAATTTTTCTCTGCAAGTAGAATCAAGAGAACAGTAAGATGGCTTTATAAAAGTAAAGTTCAGTCACTGCATTTTGACAGACCGGTTAATTGGTGTCTATGATGGAAGACAACAGGTCAGTGATGGAAGCTGTGCCCATCATCTGCAGTCTTCTGGAATGTATGTTAGATATTCACCAGAAAAATCTGATTCCCTGCCTTTTGGGAGGGCAGTGCTGTGCAGCAGCAATTCACCTAGATGCCTAGATGACTGCTGTTCTATTCTTTTTTTCATTAGAAACAGCAATCTCCTTCCTGTCCTGGTGGAATGTGAGCAGGAGCATAATTGTGCTAACCTTTGGCCAACTGGCAGAGTTGCTGGCTGGCATCTTCCATGTGCGTTGACTGTTTCTGCTAGGGGGAAGAACTGGACCCTTTTTCCTTCCCTCCTCATCTCATTTTTTATTTGCACAGAAGGCTTTGAAAACTCAGGCAGTAATTATAGTCTGCTTTTGCTTACCTTCCTCATGTTTCCAAATACCATGAAATCTCATCTGTTTGGCTCAGTGCTCCCTCAGAGGCCTTGAACACCCCACCTGGCTTTTGGTAGGAAATACTAGCTGTAATTCAATCTTGCATCTTTGACAATAACACATGAAAAACAAACTATGACATTGAAATTATGTTAGGAGGCTGGTTTTTAAACTAACATCATTCTATGCTGCCTAGAAGTCAGTTTTTCAATCTTCCATAATTGTGTTCTGGTGTTAGAGGGCTCGGTGAACAATGACAAATTTTGCATGTTGTCTTATGTGCTGCACCACGAGGCAGGTCAGAACAAAGTTTCTGCCTTGCCTGAATTTTATAGCTTTCTTTTTTTTTTCACTCTCGCCCCCACCCCCCCACCCCCAACCCAGGAAGCCAAATGTTAAACCAAGCTTCTTGTTATTTTTGTGTGCATGTGTATGTTTTGTCTGAAGCATTCGGACAAATCAGTAGGAAAGTCTGAGGATTTGGTTAGAGCAGGCAAACTGATTTCTTTTTGGGTTTAGTATTTACAGTTTCTCTCAAAATGTTTCAGTCCCCATAAGGATTATTTGCATTATATAGAGGCACTCTACATAAGCTGTTCAGGGTGCTTTGTTAGACCTCATGCATGTCAGAACATAGTTAGCAGGAGGGACTGAGCTAATATTAAATCAGTGTCTGATTTTTTGCCTTGGTGGTGCGTAAACACAAGATATTAATGACCACAGAAAGGTTAAACTTCACGTGTCTTCCTGTTTATCACAAAGGTACAGGGTACAAACAGAAAGCGGTCTTGGCAGACAACAGGCATGCAAAATCTGTGTGCTGCTTATCTACAGTTGTGTTTGTATTGAAATTTGATTACCATATATGAAGGTAAGTACTTCAGAATCCCAAGGAGTCTGAGGGGTAGCTCTTGATTCCCAACTGCAGCAGACTGTAGCCTGGGTATTTGGTCACCTCCTAGCAACATTGGCCCAGTGTGAAAATGGTTTTAAAAGAAATAGACCTGTGCAAAGCTTCAAAAGATCATCTATTGAATTTTCCTTCTTAAAAGTAGCCACAGCTATGGCTAACCCACGCTTAATAGATGCAAACTTGTTCTTAAAAGTCACACAATAAGATCAGAAACTAATGTAGTCAGTGCAGGTTCTGTAATCTGTGTCCAGGCAATAGATTTCAATGTGTAATAATCCCAAGCATAAGAAACCTTTTTCTAATGTTTGTTTTATTCACTGCATTTTAAGCCCAGGGCTACTACTTAGATTTACCAGGGATATGGAGTATTACCTTTTTCTTTTGCAGCAGCCTCATAATATTTGACAGCTTATCATGTCCTATTTCAATTTTCTCTTCTCTAGACTAAACAAATTCGCTTCTTTCTAGCTTTCCTCAGAGATCATGTTTTCTAGACCTTAGATCTTTTTCACAGCTGTCCTATGATCTGTTTCCAGTTTGTTCATGTTTTTTTGCATGAGGCCCAGAACTGGGCATGGTCCTTGAGCTGATGCTTTCTGATCCTGAATAGAGTACTTAACAAGGTTGACACCTGCAAAGCTTACATTTTTCAGTCATGATAGGATGTTTATCTTTTCTGCAATAGTATGACAATGTTGTGTGTATGAACCATTGTGTAGAGTATGGAGGCCTTCTAAGATGTGTTTGAGCAGCTGGTCCAGCTCTAAATAGAGTAGTGAGCAGGCAGCGGGAAATGGCTGCACTGATTAATTCAAACAACCTACTAGGTGATGGAGAGCAAAGAGGGCGAGAAGGCTGATGATGCTCCAGAGCGCCTCAAAGGTACAGAGCAACCATTCCCAGGGGAGGAGGCTGGGATAACTGAGATTCCTGCTACATGGCCTGCAGGTGGATAGAGGGTTTCTTGTTCAGTGGACTTCACCTGCCCATTCCTTTTCGTTTGTTTATTCCATAAAAGCATTTTTTGGAGTGGCTGTGGCATTTACTGCCCCTTCCTGTCAGAAGGGAGGACCACGGTTTACATCTCATGGTCCTTCTTGCAGAGCTGCAAAGGAACAAGTGATTACACCAGCTCAGTAATGGACAAAACACAAATGGTAGGATTATTAGGAAAGGGCACAGAATGAAGCAAAGCAGTGTTGGACCACTGCATATTTTAGTGGCATCTGTGTAGACAATGGCCAAGTAGTTGAGGACTCTTCAGCCTGAAAGGGACAACTGTAGGTACACTCAGGGTCTGTAGGCACGAATAGCATAGGGAGAAGATGGATCGGGATCACTGGCTCACTGTCTCTTCTAAAAGAACAACTCAGGGTCTCAAATGGCAGTGGTTAGTGCACTGACCCAGTGTGGCTCATCTTCAGTACAAAGTTGCCTTTACTGTATTGTCTGATTTTATCTTAGACCATTTCTGCAGTTTGTTAAGATCAACTTAATTGTTGGCCTGATCTCTACTGTTAAAGGTTTTCTTCTTGCAGCTGTCTTTCCCTCCCCCCCCCCCCCCCCCCCCCTTTATTGCTGGTTTAGGAAAAGTAGTATGTTGGTTGTAGGATGGGGTTAATCCTTATTAATGCGGTTTCTTAAATTTTTCAGCTGCTTGAGGAATCTTTGAGCTGCTTGGATTTTTGACAGAGGATTAATGTCAATAAGACATGTGAAATCAGGACATCACAAGCCTCCTCATTCCCTGTGCTATCACACCATGCTACTCCCCAGAGAGGGAGGCAAGGGAGAGAACATACATCTAGGTCTCACTAGGGAAAAAGGAAAAGGTTAGTTTAGATTTTTTTCTCTCCATACTTTTATAAATGCCTCTATCAGAGCTAATTATTCATTGCTAGAGTACTTTGGTTTGTATTTTGGCCATTTTATTAATAAAATCGGTAGATTTTTTTGCCTTCTGTCTAACCGTTGATGCTTTTGAGCATAAGCAAACAAAAAGAGAGGGTAGAAGTTATGCCAGAAGAAATAAGTAATTCTTTTGTGTGTTAAAAAAAATATTGTTCAAGCCCTTCTATAAATGCAATGTGCGGGCTATGTATAAAATGAGGTTCTAGCACCAGCTGATTTTTTTCATTCAGTTTCCAGTTTTTCTTAGCTGCTGTTTTTCCCTAACTAAACAAGAAACATAAGGGCAGGGTAGCCTAAAAGAGGAGTGGCAGGGGTGGGGGGAAAGGAAGGAATGAAATATCTTCTCAGTAAGCCCCCAGTGGAGCTTAGTGGCTGCCAATCTGCCTTTCCTTAGTGTTGTGATTTCTAGAAACGTGTTGCCATCTTCTCCTCTACTCTTTCAGAGATGTTGCTTTGTCTTCCTCCCTCCTTGTTATAGCCAAAGACTATCAATCAGTTTGTTTATTTTATATTTTGTCTGGTCTAGCTTATTCCCTTCTACACAATTATGTATTAATTGCCTTGAAAACAGCAGGTAGGAGTAGGGAGCAGATTCTCGTCAAGATTAAACTTCTGAAATTGTTCAATAGCTACTTTGGTAGAGGTAGTACTGGACTAGGATTTGTGTGATACTTTGGGAAGTTAGTACTGGTGATATTGAATACCTCAGCACACATCAAAGATGAGTGGTTGAGGATGACTCTGTATGTCGAGGACGGAACCGAAATGGTCAGAAACCTTGGCTGGGGAGCTTCTGGCAGGCTAGCTGATAGAAATGTTTTGGGGTCACAAATCTTCTCACTTGTCAGGGAGAAAATAACTGGAAATGTAATCTTTTGTCACATAATATGTAATCCCCCTAGGCACAATTATATATCACACTTTCTTGTGTATATAGGTTTGTGTTTAAGAATAGTTTCCTGGCAGTATACTTCCTTTTGCTGTGTGCAGTGACAAATTGTGTTAAGAGATTTTACTAATGTCTTTGTATAAGGAATGCAAACTTGAGAGCTGGGAGAGATTTCGACTGTACCTCGTAATTACATATCCAGCATTTCAGAGAATCATTTAGGTCAGAAAAGACCTTTAAGATCACTGAATACAGATTTCATCTATTTAGATGACATTTGTTGTTTTATCAGGGTGTGTCATTCAAACTAGTGATATTAGATGCTTGGCATTTCTCTCAAATTGTGTGGGTCTTAAGTGTGTGCCACAAACACCCAAATTTCTCACCTTTTCATGGCTGTCGTGTGCTACAAGGCTACATTATGTCTGATCTGGAATTTGGGATGGGGTAGATAGGAAGTGCTTAAAAGTCAAATTTGAAAAAGTCAAAACTGGCGCTTTATGTGCTGTTTGCGCATAAAGCACAAGCCTTTTTCAGTTCTGGATCAGTGATTGTTGGTGAAACTCACCTGCCTCTAGGTAGCAGCAGCAGGTGACTCGGGTAAAATGCAGCATCCCATATGTAAACTGCTCAGGAGATACAAAGCTTAACATAGTTCAGAAACATATACTTTTTCTGTTTGACAAACTCCCATGCATTCCTTGGAATGTATTTTAGGTGCTCTGCAGAGAGCATTCCCGTGGCCTGTTTGAGGCATATCCTGATATTTCCTGAAGGGTCCTAGAATACGCCAGACGTGCTTCAGAGCCGAGACAGAACAGCCATGCTCCTGGAGAGGTCTGGCACACAGCGTTTCCCTGTCACTGCTGGACATAGGTTCTGGCTTGCTCTGATTTACTGAGGTGGCAAAGCACTTGTCATAGATCATGAGCTTACAGCATTCATGATTTCTTAATATTTCCAAAATGGAGTTACCTTCAAGATTTATAGGAGCTAAATATCCTTTAATTTACTCTTTTTCCCCCCATATGAATATAGTATTTCCCCTGAAACTGTTCCTCCACCCTCTTTAAATGAAGCAAAAGTATAAATTCAAAGTAATTTTCCCTGGCTTTGTGTACAATATTGTTAAATATTACCAAATAGTAGTAGGTGGACTAAGGCTATTGTGTCCTTTGCTAACAAAATCCCGCAGTTTACTTGTAGCAAATGAAATAACAGGGCCAGTGGTCAAGTCACCCTTCTCCTTGGGCATCAGTTTGGTCACATGCAGAAGGGACACCACAGAGCATCAGATCAGTCCTGCAAATGCTTCAGCTGCTTTTGGGGACTCCCCTCGGGGCCCAGGGAGTCCCAGGAGGATCTGACCTTCCTCCTGGTTCTTTAGCAGGCATCTTGTAAAGGGGAATCTGCGTTAGGGAGAGACACTCAATACTTGATGTCAGACTGCTGTAAACTGTCTTTTCCTGGTGTACGACTTGCAAAGAGACCAGTTGATTGCATGTCTAAGTAATACCAACTTCTGAGTTAGGCCTGACCTTGCAGCCTGTACCTTCTTTTTTATGCAGCGCTCTTGAATAGGCGAACTGAACTGGCTACGTTTTTTATTTACACTGCACTACTTCATAGCATTTTTGTAGGGAATCCTCATGATACTTGAGAGGAGAATAAAACCTGCTCATATATGCAATCTTCAGGAAACACTTGGATGCTGCAGAAAATGCATATCTCAGTGGCAACCAGAGTAGCTCAGAGACCTAACAAACCTAGCCCAAAGGTTCTGATGATGGCAGTGCCATCATCCTTCACTGCAGCTGTTGCCTGGGGAGAATGGGGACCTTCTGTGGGACCTGACTTCTGCTGTTCGTTCAAGTGGTAGCTGTAAAGGAAGAGCTGTGAACATCTGTGCTGTAGCCATTCAGGTTATAAAAGCTCTTACATGCTACAAGAATCCTGCGAAGATTCTTCCTATTGATGTTGGAAGGAGGTGGAAATAACTCCTTGGAGACCCACCAGTAACCTAATACTTATATTTCAGTGCACCAAGATGCTTGAAAAAACATTGAATTAGTTTTTCAGGTTATTGAAGCTTTTAGGATATTTTCAGAGTATTATTCTATCCTGTCCTCCCTTTTTTTCTTTAATAGGCCTCTGGATTTTTTTGTTTTTTACTTAAAATCTTCAGAAGCTCTACTATATCTAACACATCTTACCCACCTTTTCCCAGATAAAGTTACCTAGATCCTTTGATACCCTCAGCTCTGGGAAAACATTCCATTCCTTCTAGATCAGCCATGTAATCTGTGCATCCTGCTTTTATGGTTATAGATGATCTTATTAAAGACTGCATGAGCAGCTGTGAAGCAGTATGCATGGGTGAGTTGGAGTCTTCTGTTCTCATTTTGTTAAATGCTCTTGGTCTCTCTCTTCCCCTTCCCAGAGATTTCTGCAACCTCTGATTTACTGGGCATCTGTGATAGGACTATACTTTGAGCAGTTGATAATTCAGAAGTCATTCCATCCTTTCCTCACTGTCTGAAATTGCTGCTCGTACCTGGCTGTGGTGTAGTGTAGTGTAGATGAGTTTATCTTAAATCAGGTAGCTCAAGTCCAAAAGTTATCTGATTGCAGTAGCGTGGAGTTGCATGCTGAGTGCAAAACAGCCTCAAGGGAGTGTTAAATCAGTGTGTTACATCTATCCCACTACCGGTACCTAGGTTAGCCACGCTGTATCTATTTCAGATACATGTAGATGGCACTTGCAGTATGGCTGCAGTGGAGATGTACCGTCTGGCTCTGAACATGCAGTACATTCCCTTCATTTCTGTAGCACAGTGCAATTGATTTTGATTCAGAACATCCCTGCTACTGTTTTGGTATGATTGAATGAACATATTTCTAATAGTGTTTTATCTTGATACACTCAGAAATGGCCCCATATGAAAGTTGATATTTCTGTAGTTTATTTTGCTAATTGTTCCCTTCTATCTGGCCACTGTACTAAATGTTTCTAGAAGAGACCATTTTTAGTAGCTGCCATATTTGTCTGTTGAGGGTGTAATTAGGATAATGTGTTCCCATAATGACATGGTTAAAAAGGACTAGCTCTCTCTTTTGTGAGTGATTTTGGATAGATCACAACTGTTTGGTTTGGCAAGGGCCTCTCTTGAATCATTTATATGTTAATGAATGCAGAAGAAAACACCTACATCTGTACTGAATTTCCATTCTCTGCAAACTGAGTCTTGCTTCGGGATCTCCTGAACTGTTTCCTTTCTTACTTGTGTTGCCAAAGCTGCTGTGTATGTGCATTTGAGTGAGGTAGAAGCAGCCATGAGAGCAGGTAACCCCAGCCTTGCTCTCCACATGCATTTGCCCAGTGCATCCACGCCTGCACAGAGCAGAACACATATATGTAATGAACAATGTGAAGGCAACTCTGCACCCCTTCCTCACACACTTGTGTAGACAGCACATAAATTGGCTTGTGCTTACAAAGCTGGAAGTAAAACTGCCTAAACTCTGGTTGCAATTTACAACTTATTGTAGTTAAATTAATAGCCAAACAATAGGGTGGAAGTTCCAAATTCTTGAGTGGCAGCGATTGCCAGGCTTATGACATGACTTGGGTGTTTTTGGTGTCCTCATGGCACAGAGTCTGACAGATTTGTTCCACTGCAGCCACATTTGGATAAAGGTAAAATCATTACTGTATTGCCACTGAGAATGTAGAGTCAGCACTTAAGTATGGATACTCTCAACCTCCCTACAGAAATTTATCCTTCCTAGTTCAGGAGTTAATTTCTCTCTCATTTTGGTTTTCTCAGGTTCTCGAAGCCGGCACCAATGTTCTTGGATGATTCCTTCAGGAAATGGGCACGTATCAGGGACTTTGTACCCCCTTTTGGAATTAAAGGACAAGGTAGGAGAAAACTGTACAGCTATTGAAAAAGAAGGTGGTTCTGCAGATGCTTGCCCCATTTTGCTTTTCTGAATTGAAAGCTCAGGTGGTCCTTTGTGTTCAGCTTTTTTCTCCTCTTCTAGAGAAGCATTGTACATGTAGGTCTTAAAACCCAAAAGGGTTTTCGCAGCTGGAACCTCGAGGGTGGTTTAGTACATTGGGGGAGTCAGTGCACTAATGGCAATTTAGACCTACCACTACGTTCTGGGAGAAGCATTTTGGCATTGACTGCCATAGCTTGTAGCATCTTTGCTGACAGCAGCAGAGAGAGTCCAAGCTGATTTAAAGTGCTTTTAAGTCAGTAATTCTCTAAAGAACAGGAAAGACTTTTCTGAGTTAAGGAGCCTTGGGCTTGACCACAGATACAAATCTTCATTTTCTTTTCAAAACACTTGGTTGTATAATCATTTTATAGTTGTGCTACTTGTGGACTTCTGTAACGAGTAGGAAAAAATCTGTCAGATGCTTTAGTGATGATTTGTAATATGCCTTGTCCTGCACCTGGAGCATGGCAATAGGGGCTACGTCTCAGGTGTGCTATGGGAGAGCAAGAGTGGTGCTGGTGGTGATGAGATGGGAGCCAGTAGCCCACCCAGCAGATGGTATATTTTGTGGGTGACACAAGCTACTTGCTATGCTGCATGTGCCACCAAAGGCCTCTTTGGGTGAGTGTTGGTGGAGCAGAAGGCTTATGCTCATAGCAGTCTTTCTGCAGACTTCCTGAAATCCGATATATTTATTAAGATGTGTTTGGCATTGCATCAACTTCCAAGATATTTTTTTTACCCTGACAAAATCCAGATTACAGATGCCCCCTGTAGGAATTGAAATACCTGGTTGAGAAAGGACTGCAGCCACAATAGGCTTTGGTCTGTTTCTCTGTGTGGAAGCAGGTGTTGTGGTTGTCTGAACAATCTCTGATCAAAGGCTTTACTGACAAATATCTTTTGGCTTGCATCAATTCCCTTCTTTGTTTTGTATATGTCCATTCCTTGTCCAGTCGGTCTTTTGCTGCTCAATAGGCAACTAATTACTGTCCTCTAAATCAGCCAGCAGAGTCTGTGACAAAGAAAGAACAGTGGCAGCACAAGTGGAAAGCTGCATTGACCACAGGAGGGCATGTCCCTTTCTAACAGGCACATGAGGTGTACAAAGCTAGGGCAAGCTGCCTGACTGACGTGGAGGTGGGGTTTGCAGATTACACATGATGTCAGCTAGACCTAATAAAAATCATTCTGTTAAACTAAATCCAAATGGAGAAATTCACCAAAAGGGGATGACGGAACAGCTCTGGCAGCCTTCTCCCTGGGTTTGTTGCCAGCTTGTATCACCACTGCAATGTTATGTAAATCTGGTGTTTTATATTGGATTTCCTCAGTTAAAAGGAGAAATGAGAAATTGCCATTATTTAAATGGCTGTGAGCTGAAGCCATGCGACGGAAGCCATTGAATGGGTTATTTTTTTTAATGCCCTCCTGGGACTGAATTTTGTGCCAAGTTTCAGTCTGGAGCAAGTTCTGTGTGTGGGAGGGTTGAATTATAAATCTCTGTAGCCCAGGATTTCTAATGGCCGTGCTGACAAGCTGTGAGTCCTAGCGATGCGAATGGCGCCCTTTCATGTTACACATCACTTGGAATTCTTGCATCAGTCTTTTCTGGCTGTCCCATGGGATGCATTCTGGCTCAGCTGAGTGATTGGATGAGGGGATCAGCACCTCATTAGGGCTTTGAGTCAGGGCAATCTAGTGATATCCAAACAACTGACCTAGGCAGGCAGCATGGAGCTCAGTCACGTGCTGGTGAGAGATGAAGACTATCAGAGCTGGGATGTGCATGGGAAAATGAGCAGTCAGGGTGGCTGAGAAAGTGTAGAGTGATGTGCCTGTGTTGAAACAGGGCAGGAGTTTTGCTCTGTGTGTTAGGAAGCCCTGTGACACCATCGGCTGGGATTTCCGATGTGTAGCCCACTGGGAAAGGAGGTTGGTGTTTACAGACACTGATTGTAGCTGGGTTGGTAATGGGAAGATTTTTCTGAGAACTTTAGTGAATATCACCCGGCATTTTCAAGTCACTGTGATCTAGTCCAAGTGCAAAATGGCTTTTTTTGGTGTGAAATTTAGCTACGTGATGAGTTCACTTTCAGTAATTCTGCATGTTCCAAGAAACTTCTAGAAACTAATCTGTGGTAGCTTGAAAGTACTAAAGTTATGAAATCAGGAGATTCTTAGCAGCTTGGAGGCTAATCCACCGTTTGTGCTTTCTCTTGTTAAAGTGTCTTTCTATTCTTCAGGCTTCTAGCTCTTTTCTTTGCTTTGTCTCTGGAAAAAAAAAAAGTCCTTTTTCATCCATCACTTGGTGTTTACTGGTCCAAGAAAGAACAGTTCCAAGATTGCAAGAACAAGTCCTGCAATCTTTAGGGGAAAGCAGCTTTTGAGGCGCACTGTCTACTGAGCTGCACTAATTTGGGGTAACACGTCTGTATAAATGACATGTAAAAGAGTAGACATGGCTCAGAAATTTTCAGGGCAGGACTGCCACTCTTTAAAGGTGATCATATCAAGGAGAAGGGAGTACATTGATCATTTTGACACAGTTCATCAGGGATCTTCATTTTCTTAAAAAAGAATCTGATTGTAAAGACAGTTCTTCCATCTCCAGGTGCTAAAAAGTACTCAGTATAACACGGAAAGCTTAACAGTGTTTCTTCGTAAAGAATGCTTGCTCCTTTTTTCCATTCCTCATTTTGTGATTTGGCCATTAGCCCATGCAAGGGGGTTTTATGACCAGAGCACTCCGCTCCTTCCAAGAGCATTTGCACATAGAAGCCCTCAAGGTGAATATGGTTCTGAATATGAAACTTTTTAAACCTTCCCCCAAAAGGTGCTGGTTCTGAAATGGACTTTTGCAGTAGGAAAAAGCACGTCTTACGTCAGATTGAAAACCACAGCTATTGTTAGTTAACCACCTTAGTGATTACTTTCTGCTAAATGAAAGAAGCACAGGAATAAGCAGGTGGTGACCCCACTGCTTTATGAACAGGACTTTCTGAGATGAGGCATGTGGTAGGAAGTCTTGCGCAAACTCCTTTGAACAGCGGTCTTTGAGTGTCCTCTACTAGATATTAGATGAAGAGGAGTTTATGAGGAGCGGTTGTACCTTTTTCTTAAATGGGCAGAGAGTTTCAGATTGTGTGGTACTTGTTGACTCTGCCTCTGTTCACCAAAGATCTGGACCAAGGATTGATCCCAATCCCCAGCGACCTGGAACAAAATAGGAGCTGAGAACTGTTAGGAGTGTTGGACATAGGAGACTGAAGGTGTCATTGCATTCATCGCAGATGTCTGTAGCCCTTTGGGAATGATTGCTTTCTCTGTGTGCAGGGAACAGGGTAAGTAACAGATACGTCATATTTCTGAAGAGGTGCGAGTGTATTAGGTTTTGACACCACAAAGCCTCACTACAAGTATCTAGTTTGGCCTTCTGTGTAACAGTGGCTCTAGGTTTCACCTAGTGACGTCTGCAGTTGGCTGTGAATGTACGAGGTTATCTTTCAGAATTAACTCTATCCCAGCTAAAACCATGGCACTGAGTCAAGATTTCCTAAATGATGAAGAATGACCATGTTGACAGCAGGCCAGTATCATATTCGACTGCACTTACTTTAAAAAAATGACACTGCTAGTGCCACATTGAGCTTGTTGTCTCCTACTATGTGACTTGACAGAATCTAGAAATGGGATGTACCACTGTGAGTGCTTGGAAATGACGACTCCGTCTCTATTAATAAATAAAATGCTTGTCCTCTGGTCCTTAAGGCAGTTGAGCTCATTGTTCAAACAGGTTAACTCCCTGCCCCCCCCTTAAAGAAGGCGGCTCTATCCAGGCTTCCTATTGAGAAAGGTCATTGGCCTGTATTAACCTGTGGCCTTATGAATGCGTGAGAATTATAGAGGAGGATATTTGTTGGCCCTGGTGAAAACCATCGCGGACGGTGCTAACACTTTAATAGTATGGACTCATGTAGGACAGTGTGGGCTCGTGCCTTGCTGCTGATTTGTTTATTAGTGTGTATGTAGCCAAAGCAAGGAACATCATTCGGGAACCCTATGAAATTAGTTAACTTCAAGAGTTGTTGAGAAGATCAAACTGTAACAAGAAGCTGAAACTCTAAAAGCTACAAATGTCGAGATGTCCTGTGGGGGACAGCTTGGGCTGCTGAGCACCCTCCTGTGTCCCAAGCTATTGTTTCAGCATTAACTGGGATGTTGGAGTGCCTCCCACGTTTCACCATTTACGAGGATCTAATTTACTTGTAGGAATTCTTTCCCAGCACCCACCAAGCCTGCTCTTGCAGCTTTTTCAGTGAAAAGCAAGGAGACTGCAGCATTCTCAGGCTCTTAAACAAGTTACATGGAGAGTTTTTTTCTAATTGAAATTGAAACTACTTCTTTAGTGTTTGTACACTTTTCTAGTAGTGCTTCAATCAGTGTAATTTAGAGGTATGAATATACGCATGCTGTCCATATTGTTGCAGAGATCCACTAGCAAGTGCACTGCTTTCAGGGTTAAATTCATCAATGAATCAGCAATGGAAAAGTTGTTTATAGTGCTAGTGAGATTATTAATCCCAGAGGGCCTCCTCCCCAAATTTACCTCTGTCGCTAAAGCAAAAGGAAAGAGTTATTTGGAGAAGGGCAGCAAACAAGACTGGAGAAATACCTCACTATTAATAGAATTTCTTAGTACATGTGGCTTAAAGAATGTAAAAGGCTTTTATAAGGAAGAGTAGCTAGTATCTGGCATCCTCTCTGTGTAGTGAGGATAGGAGATTTGCTGCAGTTTTTTTGAACTTAAGTGAAAACATATGGCACAGCATACACTAAAAGCTAAACAGGCATGATCAGCGTAATATCTCTTCTATGCATTTAGTCGGTGATTGTGTCACTGCTTAGCGGTAATTATGGGTCTTCACTTCTACCTTTGTTCCTGCTATATTGTTTTAAGCAGAGAGGCTGCTTTGTTGGCCCTGAATTAGTTTGTCTTTGAAGGTGATATTTATTTCTTAGGGAGTTGTCTGTCTTGTCACCATCTCAGAATTTGCCTCCCACCAGGAATCTAGGAAGCAATTTCTCATCCACAGCAGTAAGAGAATATTAAGAATGTGTTTCAAGTGCTACAACTTTATCAAATGTAGTATATACACTATTGGCCTGGAGACTTTGTATTTTCATCTGATACAAGAGGGGCATCTGGAATTGGTGACACATTCGGTGACAAAGAAATCAAGTCATTGCCCAGAGCACCAATGCTAATAGAAGCATTGTGCAATGGTTAATTGTTTTTGTACTTGGTTTTATTTAGAAGTTTTCTTTTGTGTTAGTGCTTCTGGGAAGAACCATGGTTCAGTTCTGCTTAGCAGTGGTTTCATTAGTCTCACGGGGGAGAGGTCACTCATCTTCAGTGAAAATGTTGAGTTTTCAGGCGTGCAGAAGTTGGCATATCAAAACGTTATTGGGAGAAAATATCTTCTATTTTCATGCTGTTCTTTTCTTGCATAGCTTTTTCTTCCACATCAACTTTCTTGGCATGAGCAATACTTTATCTCTGAGAAAACATATTCACTTGGACATCACAACTGAAATTTACAGCTGACACAAAGAAAAACTTAGAAAAGTAGGTCTTTTCCAACGTACTCTTTCAGCTCTTTATAGAGGCTGGAGCACCACATGCAGACACCTTCCCTACATCTGACTGAGTCTGCTTGATAATGAGGTGTCTCTTTTCTGCTTTAATTGTCCAATCTTATCCTTATTTTGTTAGCTGCCCTCTCTTGTACAGATGATTTTCCTACTCTGTGCATATTTTTTGTTCTTCCTTTAGCAAGTAATCAAGAAGCACAAGCACATATAGCCATTAGGTCTGTTCAGAGTAGGTATTAATGCAAGATTATTGTTTTTTCTTGAGTTTGGGGCAGATTTCTGAACTAGTTTCCACTAGAATTTTACATTTGACCAAAATTGGTAATAGTTGCCATTATCACATGGGAATATAGCTATAAAAATGTTGCTGTTTCCTCAGGGAATCTAGCTGATTTTATAGCCTCAAGAAATTAAATTAGAAGTTTGAAGGGAAAAAAAATTAAAAGTTTCAGAAGAGGTAGAGGATCAGCTTTTCATTACTGAATAAAGCCTCTAAAGGGAACTTATATTGTGAATTTTGAAGTTAAATCAACTTACTCTTGAGGTCTCTTGATGAAAGTACAACCCTCCACTGTGGTCCCTTATTTCAATCAAAATTGATGCATTGCTGTTGTCTGTGCTTAAAGAATAGGCTTTCTCCCAACCCACCGAGAAGGGAAAGGTGCCCCAGGGAGATCTCAAACCCCAAGTTTACAGTTAACTGGGTGACTCCATATTGGAGTTCTTCCCAGAAGTGTTGAGGTGCAGTTTAGACATGGATATTGTTCCTATCTTTTTACCTCCTAGAGGGAAGAGCAGGTCTTTTGACTCGGCCACGTTGGACACCTTCAAGAGTCGTCTGGACAGGGTGCTGGGCCATCTTGTTTAGACTCTG
This sequence comes from Phalacrocorax carbo, assembly GCF_963921805.1. Classification (NCBI taxonomy): domain Eukaryota; kingdom Metazoa; phylum Chordata; class Aves; order Suliformes; family Phalacrocoracidae; genus Phalacrocorax; species Phalacrocorax carbo. Next base: position 51,575,029 of record NC_087518.1, on the reverse strand, counting down.
CTCTTCCTAGAAAGGTTGGACTAGGTGATCCCTGAGGTCCCTTCCAACCTGTGAGTCTGTGATTCTCTGGCTGTTGTGTTTTGAAGTGCCACATCTTAATGCTTCTGCAAGGGTCAGGAGAATTAGAAATCACTGTAGTGATTTCTTGAGTGATTATTGAGGTTTTGGCCCTGAAGACATTGCCTGGCCACCTGTGAAGGAGCATCAGAAATGCAGCAACAGAGGGAAGAACAGATCTCTATAAATGTGTTTATTTTCCAGCTTGTCTTTGGATGGCACATTGTGAACCTTTCAAGGACTGTTTTCAATTGGCATGGATTAGCCTGTTTCTACAGGCTTCCTGTGCATCAAACTTGAGTTTGGATCAAAATGGTTAATATATGGTTATTGCAAAATGTTGTCCTCTTTTTGGCATAATCAGTTTTTAAATTTATGTTCCAATTTCTCAAGCTCTGGGATTATGTTGGGAACTAAGCTTGTATTCTGAAAAAAACCAAACTCTTGGTTCTGAAGAAAAGCTTGAAAAAAAAAAAAAATCCCTGAAGGCTCCAAAACTGCGTTCTAAATGGAGAGTCCAAATGTTATGTATTTTATTTGTATCTTGTTATATTAAAAAAAAGCCTTAAGGGCTTTCTGGAGCTTACATTTAACGCATGCCAGGTTTTCCTAAAGTTGTTAGGGAGTACCATGGATATTCAGTCTTCCTTATTTTTTCTTTTGCGTTTTATATCTATGCAACACTATATGTCTCTGGCCTTAATACCATTAAAAATCATGAATGGAAGTGTTGGCATATTGGAGGTAGTGGCAGTTTTAAGTCCTGTTGTTAGTGAGGTGTATCTCAAATAAACCACCTAAATCTAGTACAGCTAATGATCTCAAGAAACCATTCTCTTGTATGTACAGACAAGATGTGATTTGAGGACAGATTTCTGCAGTTTGTAGTTAACTGTCTTTGAGAGCCACTTCATGTGTTTGCAATTTACTTCTAAGTTCTGGAAGGCTTTGTAGCTGCTTTCTCCTGCATAGACCTCAAAGTTAGTTGATCAATGATCAAAAGAAGCGTTGCAGGGAATTTCAGACTCATTTTGATACTTGTACTCACTGGATTCCCAGCTTTATTAAGATACAAATAATGTTGTGTGTCTACAGCTGGACATGGTGTTTCTGGGAGAGAGCTGGAAGACAGAATACGTGGTGGGAATTGGGTCTGTGGCCTCATGCTGGCAACCAGGGTGGCAAATCCTTCTGTAAAAGATCACTCCTCAGGTCCCTTGTGGAGTGAGATCTTAAGGAAAGAAGTGCTGAAGAAGGAACTTTATACAAAGCTGAACTTTCGGGTAGGGTAAAAAAAAAAAGTATGCACTGGGTTTGTACTTACAGCTTCTTTGTAAATATTGTGATTTGTTTAATCCATAGCATTGTTAGTGTTTAGCTTACTCTCCCCACAAAGCTGACGAACACATGGCATTCTGTTATTGTGGGACAGGGACCCATGCGCAGAGGGGAGACTGGCATGCCTCGGGGATGTCTATCAATCTAACTCTAGTCAATGTATTCCCAACAGCTGAAGCTGATGCCTGGTGCCCTGCATAAGTGCTGGCTAGAAGTGTGGCAGCTGGGTGACCAACTGTGGAGATGGGCACTGACCATGGCTCGCAGGGCAAACACAAAGAACTGCAGCATGATACGGTTCCCTGACCCCAATGCATGGTATTCAAATACTTACTGCTGGCATTAAGGGCATGTAGTCTTGCTGATTTTTGAGGAAGATGGCTGGTACGGAGAACTTGAAAAATTACAGTCTCTTCTCTGGGCTACTTGAGAGTGCATGAACAGCCCAGTTTGCCTACTTTCAAGACAAGCAGAAGGTAGACCCTGTGAAATGCCTGCAGTAATCCCTGTGGAGCGGAAAGGTCTCCTGTCTTTTTTTAATGATACAAACAAGGAGCTTATGCATTAGAAACAACAATGTTAAGTGTTGTTACCATTTACAGTGAAGGTCTCTACTCGTCCACAAAAATAACAGAGAAAAAGGCTAGAATTGAGACTTAGGCTGGTTCTCACTGTGTGGTCACTGCCTGCCTAATTTCTAACTATTTACTTTTAGTTTTTCCAAATGTCTGAAAATTTCAGGGTCAACCTGAAGTCAAGATGTACTTGTATTCAGAGAAATCAGGCAGTCCTGAGCTGCTTTTGAATCTTCTAATGTTATAAGGCAAAGTTAATAGAATATATCATGATAACTCAGGATTCTTAGATAAATGTAGTAAACTTGTCCCCTAGATGGGAGGAAAATGTGTAGAGACATTTTGCTTTGTTTGTATAGTAATAGTGTGTGCATAGTGGTGGATAGTTGAATAGATTAAATAATCTCCTGCTTTCCCCAATAATCTAAATTCTCCATTACAAGAAAAAGTATAATAAACCATGGCTGCAGAAAACTGCAGTAGATTGCTTGCCCTGATGATGTATTCATTATTTAATAATGGGAGAAAATGAGGGTGAAAATGCAGGCTATTGGTGTTCATTTCCATTAATTTATCATTAAAGGATGTTAGCAGACCCATGTGAAGAACATGGAAGCCAGAGGGCTCCTTAGCTAGGATTCAAAGGCCTTATTCTCTTGTGACCTTCAGTAAGTTTGATTCTCTCAGAGTATGAAGACATTGACTGCTTTCAGAAATGAGGAGTATAGATGGAGGACCTGAGAGGGTGAATTCAGGAATATGCATGTATGTTTACGTATGCCTGTATATGTATCATCTTATAGCCTTTGGCTTGAAGGAGCTGTATAAAAGCCATGCATTTTTAATGTTAGAGTGAGTTCACTTGCCTAATACTTCAACTAGAACTAAGCAGCACAAATGTTTGTCCCTATATATAGGTATGTATACTATGTTCTTATGTCTACCATACAGATGGTTTCAGGTAAGCAGAACCACTGCATTACAATTTGCTCTTTCTGATGTGAACCATTGGAGCTAACACGAATATAAAATAGGCTGCCAGTGAGCTGCAGCTGCTCCTAGAACAGCTAACATCCAGAGCCCTAACGATGATGGCACTGCCATCGTGTTGCCATCAGTGTTTGACTACAGACTGGAGGAAGTATTGATAATGTCTGCTTTGAGTCTTGTGAGAATGAATAGGAGCAACCGTACACAGCTGTTGTTGTACACAACCCATTGCTCTTGGGTTTACTCAGCCTTCAAGTGGTTACCAAAAATGTGGCCACTGAATGACTGTTGGATGACCTGCATGGGGTGAGTTTGGTGTTTGAATTCAGTTTCCAGTGGGAAGTTTGTATTTCACAAAACATGTAGCTAATGACCACCTACCGGACTGCCTATTTGGCAGCTGGGAAGAGGCCAAAGATTAAATAACTTTCAAAGATTAGTCTGCCTTTTATCTGTACTGGTTAGGGGAGGATAGTGACAGGGAAAAAGTGCATGGTTTTACCTGAGCTGTTCTGTTTCTGCCTGCTCAGTATGTCTGAAGGATTCCACGAAGAGTGCCAGGTAGTCATAGCAGTGGTCCCAGCTCTCCTTGTCCAGGTTAAACGTGTCATAGAGCTGCTGGGTCTGTAGGAGCCGCCTCTGTGCCAGCAATGAATGGCAGGTAGTAAGTTCTGCTTGGTCTGAACTGACCTTCCGTGGAGCCCTGCAGATCTCTGCGTTGTGCTCTCCATGGTTCATGCTCCTGGGTATAAAATGCTGGGCCAGTTTGTTGGGGTTCTGCATTGACAAAAGTAGCTGAAATTTTTCCAGACTGGAAATGTCCCTTAAAGAATTAGAGACCTGTTTGAATGGGGATGTGTCTGAGCTAATGAATTCTGTTACACCTGAGCTGGCTGTGTGCCTGGGCCCTGGAAGCAAGAGGTCAGTGCATGCATACCCATTGCTTGTAATAGGAAGGATTTTTTTTCCTTTGGAGTACTCAAAACATGTATACTCAGGCCCCTTCTTAGTGCACAGGTATACAAGGCAGAGCACACCCACTACTATGTCTGTTCTTCTCACTTGCCCAGCAAGAGAGAAGTTGTGCCTGGGCTAGCATTGTGTCTGCATTCATGCCATGGTTTCTTCACAAGCTGGGTAAACCATCAGAGGTGGGGGGGAACCAAGACAAATTGTTTGCATAGCTGTTGCCGTAATAAAACAATCTTTCTTTTAAGCATCGGTTCACATTAAAGCAAGGGCCTTTGTTTTGCGCCTTTTAAAAAAACCACAGAAGATAAAATCAATAGATGAAGGGAGAAAAGCTGACAGTTATCAGGAACAAAATGTGCTCCCTGAAACACTTGGGTTGCTCTGTTCCTTCTTCCTTGCTGTGTTCAATGCAAGTAGGTCCCAGTCATGAGCTCTGTCCCTCTCCCTTAAGAATATGCCTACCCCAGAGAAACTCACTGCCCTGGGTGCCAGCTGTTCCCACTGCTGTCCCACCCCAATGGAGGGGCTCTGTGGCTGATCAGATTTGCTACTAAATCAGGTAATAGTTTAGTATAATTTGTACACATTGATTCTAAACTTCTATACAACATCAAAACTGGTTTGGTAGCCTTTCTGCCACTGTTTTCACAACAGTGTCTTTTAATCTGCCCAGGAGCTACTGCATGAAGATAGAACGTGTCAGTTATTGCCTAGATCATGGGGATACTGATCATGTCATGCATATGCTGGTGCAGTCTCAGTGGGTCGAGTCTTGAAGTCCTGGCCTTTCTTTTATCCCTTCAGAACTTGCTTTCAGTCCTTGACAGATCAGGATTCAGGCAGTGGCTGTGCACACGTCCTGCTACTTGAAACAGGAAGGAATTTTTCTATCTAGCGTTTGTAACATCTACTTGCACCCATTATTATCACTCAGTGCATAGGTATATAAGGCTGACTATGCTCATCACCCCTGAAGAAAGCACACTCCATCAATTAACTTTACATAATGCAGCTGCTTTCCTGGTGCCTGATTTTCTCTAGTCATAGTCTGGAGATGAGCAGTGCTCTGTCCTGCAGGTCGCTATCTGTGATAGTAGTCTTTGCAGTGGTGATTTCAAGTCACCCTCTACCTTGACCCAGCTGTGGTAAAACATCCTGCCAGTTGTTCCCTATTGTGGGTATCTTCATCATCTTGTGGAAGGTTGCAGATCAGCTGCAGCAGCATCTGCTGATCCTTCAAACCTTGCCCCAAGGAGATACAGAAGCTCCTTCTGAAAGAGGTTATGTCCTTCCTTCCTGGTGCCAGTGAGCAAAGTGCCAAATGCAAGTGCCCACCTCAGCAGCAGTGTAGTATCTATCTTCTAGTAGTGAGTTTCAGCTCAATCAAAAAGATCTAGTGCCTCTCCCCTGCCCTGGATATTAGCTTTTCCTGTTGGTTATTGTGGCTCCTGCTTCTGGCTTCCAAGGTGGGTACTAGACTAGACGAACTGGCCCTAAGGGCATCTGTGCCACCTTCATTCCTGCTGTGAGTCAGCACTTGGCAGTGAAGTACTTTGTCTTTTATTGAGCTTCATTCAGCAGTTTTGAATGATAACGCTGTGATTTGTGCAACTTCCAAACCTCTTGGATGCCATGTGTTGTTGGTCCGTGGGGGCTGCTGAAGTGATATCTCCTGTTTGGCTATTCGTAATCTGTAGTGAATGTCCTATATGGCGGTTTGCTTTGTTTGTTTTCTCTCTGGATGATGGGAATGGGGAGCATCCCCACCCCAAATGCTGCCATATCCAGTCCTAAAGTAGTCGTATTTCATTCCTGAGCATTCACTATGAAGGCATTACTAATTAGCTGGCAAGTTGAGAAAAACAGAATTATTTGAGTGCATTAGTCAACTGTATTCCTTTAATGTGCTTTTTAATATAGCGTAACGGATGGCTTCCAAGTAGTGCAGCGTGTTAACTTGTGGGTGGTAGAGCAAACCTGGCATAAGAAAAGGTTGGTAGATGGGAGGTTGCGGCCCTTGACATGCAATCCACTTTGATCTCTTTTTCTGAAAGTGTGGGAAAACAACCACAGTAATGTATACTGTCCAGTAAAAGTCAACGCATGAGACGGGCCAAGGAGAGGACTGTGGCATGGTGCCATTAGAGGTCACAACAACCCGCTGCTGCTGCAGACTTAGGGAAATAGCATTCCTGTTGGAGAGAGAGCCTGCTGCCAATGTGTCAAAAGAAATTCTTCAGATGAAGGAAAATTAAACAAAATCAGTATTTTCTTAGCAAAGTAAGTTGCTTTTACCCTGCAAATTGCCTCTTTCCTTACTCCACTCCGAAATATAATCTTCTGAAAGTAATAACAGTTCCCAGCTTGTAATGGTTGGCAGGGGCTGTCGGTAATGCCATGTCAAACACTTCCCCAAATCTAATAGTAGCCATCAGAGTTTTCTGTTTATCACCTTTGTTTGTCTGCCTTGTGTGTCTCATCAGCTTGTTGTCAGGTTCAAAGCTGTTTGGCACATGGGCTGCTTCGAGCTTGTGTGTTCGTTCCACACCCTTGTCCTGTAGTTTCTGCAGAGAGATATAGTAAATAGAACAGAACTCTCTATCTGAAAGGGACTCCCCTAACCGTGCTGACTGCAGTAAGTACTGTCTATCAGGAAAACTATTTAAGTTCATTGTAAACAATCTCTTGATGTCAGTCGTCTTAATGTTCCTGTGTCATTTTTAATCTTTTGTAAAGAAATGAGACTTACTTATTCCTTTTGACTGGTTGTTTCCTAAGAACTTTTTAACTAGTTGGCCAATACATTTAAGAGAAGGATATGATAGGTATTTACAGTCTCATAAGGAAAGTGGAAAGGCACTAACTGTTCAGTCTTTTCCAGTATAAACAAAGCTCAGAGAAGCCGTACTCAAAATCAGGAGAGGGAAGTCATTGAAAGTCCGTATGGATCCAAAAGGATTCTGAGCTCATGGGAGAGACATCACTAAGGGTTGCCAGATACATAGAAGCTCTACCTGACACATGAAATACCTGATTTGAAAATAATTAAACAGTAGAAGAGAATTTCAGGTCACAGTTAGAGTCAGGATTTGGAGACAGATGAACTGTTAGTGGGACCCAGTACAGCCTTTCTGAAGTTACTGGTGCATTTGTTAATCCAGACTAGCCAAAGCATTGCTGCTTCTTGGCCCTGGACAGGTCATGGTAAAGGAGTTTGGACCTTTATGGGGCAGAGAGGTGGAAAAATCAGGGATAAAGGACAAAATCTAATAGGAAGCAGACTCAAAAATTTCCATAGTCAGTAGAATTATTTATGTGTAATCATTGTGCTTCTACAATTTAATACATTTAATTTGTGCGTGTGTCTATGCTTGTGTAACTGATACCATCTGGTTGCTGCAGTGTTTACTGTGTGTCCATGTAGGTTGTGGTTCCATGGGCGTTTCATTAAGCAACTATGATGGTTTAATTGGATTTTGCCATGGAGAAAGCCAGACTGAGGAACTGAACCTGAATTAAAAGTAACCCAGGAAAATAAAATGCATCAGTTTTAACCTAGTATTCTCTTCCTGCATCCACTTTACTGCTCAGCTGCATAAAACCTTGTCTGAAAGCAAGCATTGACAGTGATACTGGCTTTTTATGTCTGAAGTGCTTGTGAAACTGTAATTCCAGGTAAGTAGGTACGAAACCACTGCCTTAAACTGCACTGTGTTTGTTCTCTGCCACTCTCTCTGTGCAAGGCATTTGCACACTGCATCAGAATTTGGCGCATAACATGTCTTTGCAGCCAGCGTGTGAAGGTCCAGAGAAAATAGGAATATGCAAGTTAAACTGTTTATTCCTAATGTGAACCTTATTTCAGTTGCTCCAAGTAACTGCTTCAGATACTTTACATCACTTTGCTTTTGATTTCCATTAGAAGTGAGAACTTGTTCCTAATATTTTCTTCCTTTCTCCCCAGATAATCTGATCAAAGCCATCCTGTCAGCAACCAAAGATTACCGTCTAACTCCAGCTCTTGACAGGTAAGATGAGACCTTTTAGAATAGAAGGGGTCAAAGTTATTATTTTCCACATGTCCTAAATAAATTTTACTATATATTTTTTGGCAGAAATTATTGCCAGTAAATTTGGCTGTGCTTTGGAGGTGGATCAGGAAGCTGGAAACTTAGTCCTCTTTCCAGCAAATCTGTAAACTCTGGAGACCTCTGTTAAGTCAAACATGAGTAGAAAAAAGCATTTACCTTTTGACTGTTTCCTAATCTTTTGTCTCATATGGTGTTACAATATACCCTCTTGCCCCTTTTTCAAATAAGTAAATAGCAGGTTTTCAGTTAATGCATTATTCTTTTTCAGCCTTTCTGACAAAGCAACATGATAACAAGAAACTCCTAGAGGGAAAGAAGGGACTGGCTTGTTTTAACAATGTTTCTTTCACTAATACCTCACTCTTAAAGCAGGAATGTGTGACTGGGTTGACCAAGCCTGTGCCAGGATGTGATAGCAGGCTCCTGGGTCCTGTGGTGTTTGAACTGGTGCCTTTAGAAGATGCTCCTTTGATTCTTCAGTCCTCTTGTAGAGGTTGCTTCTGAAACCCACTGGCATGTTTACAGTCAGCTTCCCAATGATAGTCCTTTAGTCTTTCCTATCCTTGCTTTTCTGTCATTCCTTACCTTTGCCCCGCAGTTTTGGTTTAGTGCCACTTCCCAGATTACAGGTAGTTTCTTTCAGCAGCTGTCAAGAGGTTTTTACTAGGACATAACCTCTTTTCAAAGTCCTGGTGCTACTTCTTTCCACACAGTGGTACTTCCTTGAACCTGGGTAACAACACAGTTCCTGCTTTCTGAATGCATTGGTTTTATTTCCTGCCCCAGCTCCCCTTCTGCCCACTTTTCCATGACAAAGTTCGTAAGCTTTTCCGGCCTTTCTGTAGGTCTCCATATCTCTCCTGTTGATTGTAGAGCTTGCCTGCTGTAGAGTTGGGAGTTACTCTCTATGGGAAGGTTTATTCTTAGTTTTCTGCAGTCTGTGTGCTAATTTAGATTGCTTTGAAGTTTGCCTTGCCTCACAGCAATGCTGGATAGGGTTAGCCTTCAGAGTTTGGATTAATTTGAGAAATGTTGTCCAGAAGGCAAAATCATTTTACAAATGACCTTCTTAGAGATTTTGCACACAACCGAGTCTCACCCATCTGGGGTTTATCTCAGCTCTGGTTGGAGAGTTAAGATTTTAATCTGTTGAAAAATCCACATATAGACTCTTTCAGAAGGTTGCTCATGGGAAATTAGTGTTAATGACAGAGGGCAGGTGGAAGAGTCTTGCAGTGAAGGTTAATGTAATTGTGACCCTTCTTGCTCACCTGTTTTTTGAGGAGTGGAATGTTTCTGGATTTTTTTAAGAGTCATTTCTCAGGAGGCTGTGAAACAGCCACTCTAGCGTGAGCTGCTCGCTTTGGTTTTACATTCTTTATAAGAAGTTTGGTGCAGGGATAGGAAAGAACTAACACTCAAGCCTTTGTTAAATGAATGCAAGGTCCCTGAGATATCGAGTATGAACAAGACCTAAGGAACACGCTAGAAATGTATCTGTAGTATTGCAGTAACAAGGTGTGGTGGTGTGTATGCTTGTAAACACACAGATATCTTGGAAGTACTGTTTTCTTGGGAATTTTTGTGATAAATGCAAAACAGTCAATGTTGGTTGTGTAGAGCATATGCCTTGCAGTCAAATGCCTCGCACACAGACACCTCCCAGAGCCCTCCCAAGTGAGCAGGTCTTAGGAAAGATAAAAATTGAAGCTGATGTGGGAGATAGGGACAAGAAAGGCTTGGGATAGCAAGCCACAAAGTGAGAGCCTAAATCAGTAAGGGGATGGAGTTGCAACAAAGGGATTGTAACGAGAGCGAGCTTGGGTTACTGCAAGTACCAGGTAGGCTTGAGGAGGCTACCGCAGTGCTGCTCTTGGAAACCTGCTTGGTGGGTAGGGCATGGATGCAGATTTGGATATGCTTCCAGAAACATTCTTCAGCCATGGTCATCAATGATTTACAGTACTGGCAGAAATGTGTATCTGGCATTTTGGATTCCAGAAGAGCTGGTGGAGCAGACTGATGAGGGAAGGTTAGCTACTCTCTCATTTTGTCTCAAGCTTAAACTAGAACTCAACAGTTCCCTGTGGCAGCTCCAGTGTGCTGGGAGCAGGGCCTTGAGGTTCATCTCACTCCCTTACTGCTCACTGGTCAAGGAGAAAGGCCAGACCTCTCCCCTTTGCTCACCACCTTGGAGCAACTGGAGGGGGCCTGACCTAAGGGGCCTTTAAAGGTCCCTTGCAACCCAAACCATTCTGTGATTAAGGGCTTAAAAAATGCCTTATTGTGGAAGAGTTAGATAAGAGAGGCAGCTAAAGTCTGTGAGATACAAGGGGTCAGACTTAGGAGATCTTGTGAACCCTTCTACTTTTAGGCTCTCAGAAGTCTAGTGGGCTGATTCTAGCAGTAGAGAAAGCTCCAGGTTCACCTTCTTTTCAGGACAGAGTTACATCAACATTTTCACTGTTGGCAAAGCTGGTCCAAAAAGCTATATTTGCTGATGATGATGCTGCCTACTCTCAGACTGTGGCTCCCTACCTTCTTGTGCTGCTGCTATTTGAGGAGGGACTTTAAAGTGGGTCACTGAAACGGTTCCAGTGTAAAAGTTTTTCTCTTAGCCCGAGTCATTCCACTGACTTCGTTGACAGAGCTCCCCTCCCACTGAAGAGTTGCGTTGGCACAGCGCTGTGATGGCAGCACAAGAGGCAGAGGGATGGGGCTGGGTGGGGAGGGTGAGCACTGCCGTGTTCGTGTAACCACACGCTGAATGCAGCTTTCCTGGGGGAAGGGTGGGAGAGGCAGGAGAGGTGAGGTCAGAGCAGTGCGTGAGAGCATAGGAAGGAAAGAGGGGATTAGAGTTTTATGGTGGGTGATCTACACCAAGCCTTTGGTCTTGTCCCCACCCAAGTTTCTCCATTTCTGTCCTCCTTCACAAAGCTGTCCCTTGAGATATTACCTTCACTTGTCTCCCATAAGCCCTGGAAATGAACTTGTTTGTTTGATTGTCCCTGTGCTGAAAGGGCATCCTGATGCACCTTTCCTGACACAATGTAACGACATGGTGCTGAAATGAGGCAAACTCGATCCTTCCGGGTACGTGTACACCTTTCATCATCCCAAAGCAGCTTTGTCAACTCACTCCAGCTAATCCCTCCATTGTGAGTAGGGTTGTGTTATTAACTAGCAGCAGCTGGAGGGCATGTGAACAAATGCTGTAGTTCACGCCTGTAACACAGCGTAAGTGATGCTGTGCTTTCTTCATGACTCCTTATTATGGCACCTTTGTGTTGAACTGCTTATAGTAACCTGCTTCTGCTCCAGGGCAGGAGGTGGGTAAAACTGTGGCTGTGTTTGTGAGGGTAGTTGCAACTGAGCTCTGAGCTTTTCTGGAAAAGATTGGAGATCCAGGGGACTTTCTCTAGAGTCAGTGTCCTCCTCCTTCAGAGCTGGCCTGTCTTTCCTCCTAATGCAGATGTTGGTGGGACTCATCTCTGACGCTTCAGAGTTCTTTTGCCCTGTGGCTTTTCCAGGCCCATTTATATTGTTGACATTTTCACTGCTTGCTTTAGTGGCTCTTCCAGTGGCCTGGCCCTCATTCTGCAAATTGATCAGGGCTTGGTTTCCGGTTCCATGGATCTTTTGCTGGCTGGGCTAAAGTGGATTTTTGGGTTAAATCTCTCCAGTGATGACCTGTAAATTTCCTGTGAATAGACATAAATATAAAAACCTAGCTGACCCTTTCATATTGCCTCCAGGTGGTAATGAAGGAAAACTGAGAGTTCTGAGCTTATAACTAACAGTCTTTACTAATGCAGTATATAAATTAACAAGTGAGGAAGGAATTTGACAGAGCAGGAGTGGAGGTGTGTGTGTCCCTCTGGCTTAGATTGATAGCACCAGTTTAAGTAGCAGCAGCCGGATCAAACCAGAATATGCTAAGCCTCCCTAAGCACTAGTTACCCTAAAGAGGTATTTTTTAATTATTCTACCTTTCCTCAAAGCTTTTACTTCCAAAGTTGCGTAAAGGATGGCTTTGTGGTTTTTCGCCCCTGACAAATCCCTAAAGTGCTTTGATAACAGAGGAAGAGGAAGTAGCAATTGCTACAAAACATACATGTGTTTACAGTGCTATATTGTTCAAGAAGAACTGTATGAATCCCAGTTTTGGTGTAGATGAACTCAGCCTCTGAGCATCCGTGTCTAGAGGCTGTACATCTGGCTGCAGCTTCCAGCGTAGGGCTTTAGGGAAAGTCTGTCTGGTGTGGAAAGTCCATGACCCTCCTTAATACCACCCTGGTAGCAAACTGGAACCTGGGCTGTGTCCAGTGTGTTCAGTTCTTGAGTCTTCTGGAAAAGAAATACAGCTTTGACATACTGTGTAAACAAACAGAAAGGTATTTGCACACTTCTTTGTGGAGAAATAATTGAGCTGTAACTGATGCTGCTGCATGATGTCTGTATTCAGCCATAAGCTTGCCTGAAGCCAGCAGTGACTTTGCAGGTTTCCCATGCTCAGGCACCCTCAGTCAGCGCTACGCTGGTGCCAACGTCCAAACTTCTGGTTGGGATGTGAGGTCAGGTGCCTGACGCCTCTGCCGAATGCTTCCCTTTCACAGTGCCATCAGAGTGGCCCTGCAATCTTCCCACTGTCCCACAGCGTGACTGCCAAAGCTGGTGAGACCAAGCCAGCTCGCCTTTCTGTCTTGATCAAAACAGTCCTGACTTCCCAGACTTGATGTACACGCCTGATGTGCGGAACCCAGGCAAAGTCCAAGACTCACCATATCTTCATCACGTGCACCTGAAGAAAGCAGTCTACAACTGAGAACTGCCTTCCGAGTGCGCAACAGAAACGTGCAGCTTTGCGATGACAGAGGGCAGAGTACCTCTGAAAGAAATTTAAGAAAAAGCTGCTAGAAGATCAAAGATGAGACCTTAGCATTAAAAAGGTGCTAGTGAAAAATCTTACTTGTGGACTTAAGGAAAAAGGAGGATGCATTTAAATATGTCAAGACCACCAGGATATGAGTGGTTCAGACATGAAACTAGGCAAAGGTGATTAACCTGCCAGTTATGGTTAGAAAAGGCAGAACCTTTCAGTTAAGTATTTGTTTCATTTATTTGAGTAAAGATAGAATGATGGTGTCCCATTTTACAGCAACAATGAAATACTTTCTATATTTTTATTAGTAACTGTGAGGATGTTAAATGACAAATGTATGTCTTTTTAAATCATTAAGCACTGAAGAGTATTTAAAGAGCTAAAGAGTTATTTTTGTTATTACTGTTTGATTTTTAATACTTCTTGGAATGTTGGATAGAACAGCAAATTTGTGCCATTCCTGAAGTATAGGAGATGGCAAAGGGGTGGCTGTAAGTTGGTCAGCTTGGTTTTGCAGGAAGAATCCTGGAAAGTTAGATCTAGAACAGAGCTAGAATGGCAGCATAACTGATGTCAATTATCTTGGATTTTATGGAAATGAAATCTTGTCACGTAGGTGAAGATGGGTTTTTTTAGATGAACTGGAAGCTTGATTGATAAAGGTAACCTTTTTAAGATAGGCATTAGTTTTTTGTCTCAGTCCATTATATTCTGATTCTACACACCACCATTGTAGGCATATCCTTTTTAGGAATGGGTTATGTCACACAGCTTTAAAAAGTTACTGTCAGGATTGAGAATTAATCCTTTAGTGACACTTCTCATGTAATCCTGCTGGCAGGTGTTCGCAGTTGTTAAGACTGGAATGTAAAATTACACTGGGAAAATGTGCTAGAGCCAAAGACTGGGGAAGTATGGAGTAGAAGGACTGGGTCAGTCTAGACCTTTTCATAGGGCCCTTTCCTGAGCAATCCTTTACTGCACCCAAATCAAAAGTCAGGCATCTCAGAGGTGACAACAGATCATGCTTATCAGGTGAGTATTATATTCTGCAAACCAATGACTATAAAAAGAGCATTGGAATGACATACATGAAATCTCTGTGTAAAAGGGACCCTGCTTCGAGCAGCATTAGCTCCGCATGCTGGTCTTCCAGAGTCAGTGCTTTGGAGTTTCAGGGAGAAGTAAAAAATGGTTCAGGAGGGGACTGCAAATGTGACTCAAGATCTAGGAGAGCTGCCATACCCTAAGAGGTGTGATGAGCTCGCTCCGGTTTGTATGGTCAAGAGGAAATTAAGAATGAGCTTTGATCAGTCCACAAGTACTGTGTGGGAACAGGGCCATGAAGACAGGCTGCTGGAACAGCTTTAGCTGATGGAATGGGTTCTTTTATCTCATGTGTAGTGGCTCATGCTCACCACTCTGACCCGTGACTGATTATCCACCTAGAAGCAGATGTTTACACACAGTGGTTTGTTAGTAAGTGGATCGCATACAGATGTGGAAGGGACTGTTGACAGTAGATGGTGCTTTAATTTAGCAGAAAAGGGAAGAATGCAATTAAGTGGTTTGAGGCTGAAACAAACACATCTGTATTCAAAATTGGTAAGAGCTAGGATCCTAACAGTAAGTTGGAAAGGGTTAAGGGTTAGAGGGGAGTGTCTATAACTTGCAGTCTTTGGATCTCAGCACAGTATTCTTCAAAACATAAAATTAAGAAAAGTCATGGCTTGGAGACAACTGGGTAGAGAAATTACAGTATTTCACCCAGCAGTCTGTTGTTTAGGAGGTCAAACTTTCTTATTGTAATCATCAAAAGAGTGTATTTTCATCTGATATTTCACTTGGCCAGAACTGAACTGTGTCTTTTTTTTCCTTCCTGCGGCACCTTTTCCTTAAAGCTTTTGACAAAGCTGTTACCATCTTTGTCACTCAGTTGGGTGTACTTGGGGCTGACTCTTTCCCTTCCCTCCTTGACACAATATACTGCCTGAACCAGATGCTGCTTCTGCTTTCTCCTTGTCACCAGAACTGTATTTTTTTTTTTGTGCCATTGTCTATAAAATTCCTTCTCTACTGCGATTTGATTATCACAAACATTCATACTTCTTTGGCCCTTAGGGACCCAAGCACTGGGCTAATGTCTGTCTTCTTGAGGAGGCTTTTTTCTTTTGGAGAGGCTGGGATCTGCAGTGAAACTTTATCTCAGCTGGGGAAGCTGTTCCTGAACGTTTCTTGGTGCTGTTAATTCTGTGCGTATCTCCAGCTAATGCCTCTGTCAGCAGGGTAACCCTCTGTGGTTTAGCTGAGTCTTTAAGTGTGCTCCAGCCCCGCTCTGCAAAGATGGACCCCACATAAGTAGAGCTTTCCTCACATTGGCTCTTTAGACCGATCACAGTGAGGACAGCCTAGAAAAGACCAGTCAACTGTGCCTGGGACTAGGAAGGCCGCCTAGCCCAGAGGTCTGCTCCAAACAACTGATTGACTTGGACTCTTTCCGAAGAAGGCTCTGCAGACACGTATTCCTTCAGTGAACTACCAGAGATGGAGGCACATTGCCAGAAGAGCCAGCTGCATTTGGGATTAGATGGCTGGAAAGAAGTCCTCTCTCCGTCTTCAAAACGAAATCACTTTTTAACATCTGCTGCAGAGAGTTCTCGTGACTCGCGGTTCCACGAGAAACTGTTCTCTTCCTTCTCTTTCCTGTTTCTTTGTTAATTAAGGTTATTTTCCTTCCCTTTCCTCACCCATTGTGTCTCCATATATGTCTCCTACTGGACGGAGGCAGGGAAGTGCTCCTTTTTCCATCCGTTTAATGTTTTTCTGTCTCAAAGTCTCATGGTAACTGCAGCAATTTTGCACTCAGCAAGGTGAGCACACCCCAGATAACCTGGCAAGATCTGCCTGGACTCAGAAAATTGCTTGGAGAGAGGACTTCCTCACTAAGCCTTTGGTTTATTTTTATTTCAGTGCTAAATGAATAATGAGAAAGTTTAAGTAAACAAATGGGTTTGATTCAAACCCATCATAGCAGGGGTGTGGGGGGAGAGGAGCTGCTTGTCCTGACAGCTCATCTCATTAGGCCACATGTGGTGTGAGGTGTTGAAAGCAGTTTATCATGTGTAATGCCTGGGCATGATGGGGTGAGCTGGGGATCAAGTGTATCTCTGTCCTCCCCTTAATTCTTAATATTCCAGAAGGTTTCCTGTAGTTCTCGGATAGGTGCAAACTAAATATGTGCAGCTCAATGTGTTTGAAGTTGTGTTACAAAAATCACCTCTTCCCTCTGTTTCTTCCACAGTCTCAGCTGCCGGCGATGTATTATTGTGGGAAATGGTGGAGTACTTGCAAATAAGTCATTGGGGTTAAAAATTGATGACTATGATGTCGTTGTCAGGTGAGTCTTTGCCATCACAGTTTTCTTGTCATATATTCAGTTTCTGTATTGGCTCACGTGCTATGTGGGCAAAGGTTAAACCTACACTAGTGACAGTATCTGTTAGTATGGAAGTATTAACTAACATGGAGGGGGGAAAAACAAAGAGCACATTAGTGTTTGTTATAAATGGTGATCACATCAAAGGATAAAGAGGCTCCTCAAGCATTCAGTTTTCCACAGCTGTTTGGGAATGTGCTCTCTCTTATGATCCCACTTGAACCTTCTCTTCATAACTCTTTTCTAAAAGCTGCTTCTTTTGTGATGCCCTTAGGAGGTGAAGCAGTAAAACGTACTGTTAGAACTGCTCCCAGATGCATCCCCTAGGTAGCTCAGGGAGGTACTATTGGTCATACATGAGTAGCATTCCCCAGGACCCATACTTCACAGTTAGGATGGGAAGAACTAAAACGTGTAGCATAAGGTCTGAGGAAGCAGTAAGCCTCCACGAGTGAGGACCCAGTAATGAATGAACACCTGTAGGTGCACCCTAGAAGCTGTGAATACTTTGCCTGTTTCACTGTGGATGATGATGCTGAATAAAGGAGCAGAAGTAGAGTGGCACAGGAGTGGAAATGGCTGCAATCGAAGTTAGGACTTCTTGCTTTCACTGAGGACCTGGATCATCGCCATCTCAAAATGCTTGAAAAACGTGCTAATATGTGAAATCACAGGTCATAACTCTTAGGAATAAATTTGTCAAGTCAGTGAGGTGTTCTGGGTGACTGGAGATTAACAAACATAATACCTGTACTAATGGAGAGCAAGAGAGAGTGTGTGTAGGAGGGAGGGGGGAAACCTGCTGTAGGGAGCTACAGACCCATTAGTCTGACTTGAAAGCAGTTCAGAGCTTTATAGCAGGTTCTGAATCGTAAGTAACAAAATATTACATTGGTAAATAGGAAAAGTGGGATAAACTGCTGTGTAAGTTTAAAAAACTGGTTTAATGTAGTCTAAGCTGGTATTTTTTTTCCTTAGTAACATAACTGATTTCATATTAAAGGGAATGTAACTGATATCATCTCTCTGAACTTCAGTCAACCATGTGACATGGTGGCAAATAGCAAATTCTTAGCTAAGGTGGAAGAAAGAAAGAAAAGGATTAGTAAAAGAATTTAAGGCACAGAGAAGGTATCATTTAGCATGGTCTCCTTTCTCTCCCGTGTGCTAGTAATGGACACGTGAGGAAAGAATAGAATGTACATAGACTAATAAATACCCTCTAACTCTGGACAGAAAGACCAGGCAGATCCCTTTCAGTCCTTTGTTCCTGTCAATGGCTCCGTTTCCCCGGCAGTGCTCTGGACACAGGGATGCCTGTTCAGAACAGGATGAAACTTTTACAGCCCCTCTCCTAGTTCATACCACTATCAGTTGCTAGCAAAGAGCTCTTACTGCTTGTCATAGTCTGGTGACTTGCAGTTATTTGAGCTGAATTAAAATTCAGTTATAGCCTCTTCTTGGGCTCAGCCTGTTCAAAAAGTAGCAAAAGAACATTTTCAGTCCATCTGGACTAAGCCACCCACTAAGACTTACATCAGAAAGCCCACTATTTAATTTCCAAATGAAAAGTTCAGCCTTTTCTCTCCACATCAGTAAATCTAAGTCAGTTTGCAAGCTGAGAGGATAAGAGGGCAGCTAAGCACCTGTGCTGTTTGGGGGATGGATAAAGGAGAGAAAAGTCATCTTTAAAGGTTAAATGAAGCCATGTGCTTGGATGTGGGACTGAGGAGGTGAGAGCAGACTTCTTAAATGTATCCAACTGCTTCCTTTACTCCTGGGGAAGGCCCTTGTATGGGTTTTATGCATCCTTTTTCATGGGTTGCAAAACACCTTTAAAAGATCAGATTTGGGACCTAGGAGGTGAATTTAAAGGGGAAAAAATGTGGTATGTTTGTGAACAAAGGAGTGATCCAGCAGTATGCTGAGTTTTTTGATGCATCGTGTGTTACCATAGGAGGATTGCTAATTGCAGCAAGAAATTTTGATCTTGTGGTAAAGAGAGTCAGATCAGCTTTGGCAGTTCTAAAACAGCTTGGAGTGAATTAGTTACTGGTTTTTTTTTTAACTGGATATTATCAGATTTCGGTGCAGATGTTATTCCCAGCTGTTCATTCTGTACCTGGCAGGAACTTCTTGCAGCAGTCAGTCATCAGTGCTCTGAAATGCCTCCTTAGAATAGATTGCAGGCAGAGGAGAAACATGTTTGTGTCAGAAATTTCTGGTTAGAATGAGATAGGGATTCCCTGATGATGATAATTAGTGATATTTGGGAGGGTCTTCATGGTGCTTAGGTTAGAAGTTAGTGTCTCTAAGCTCCCTGTGTCTCAGTAGGTACAGAGGCAGAACTCCGAAACCTCTTTTGGAGAAAACTGCCTGTGTCTGGGCACTACGAGGAGGCCTGGGATCCTAACTGAGGTTTTGTAAGATGTAGCTGTCTTTATAACCACCAGCGTGTCCTGCCTGAGAAAGGGCTCAAAATGTGTAGTATGCACCTTCGTGAACACAGGCTGTGGCTGCCAGAACTTTTCCTGCTCAATTGCCTGCGCTGCCCCTGGGGCACTGACCTGGGGCTGACAGTGCTGGCTCGTTAGCAGGACTCCATCACTATGACTCCATCAGCAGCTCACATTCTGGCCCTTTGCTGGAGACCTGAGTTCATTTTACTTGGAGAAATGGTTTGTTTTGTTTCCTGTCTAGATGCAACATAGGGGTCCCAAGTTTTGGGAGCTTTAACAAAGTAAGCAGCAAAATGGGGAACCCAGCAGCTGCGGGTGGGGAAAACCCTGCTGAAAAGCTACATATTGGCATGTGAAATGACTGTAGGTGCTAACCTTCCCCTCAACTTCAAGAAGACAGATGAAAATATGTATAACTAGCTTTCTTTACATAGTACTTTGTATTTATCTCTGTTACCTTTAGGTCCGTGTGCTTTTACATTATGTAGGCTCATCTACCCCAAAGAGGCACAACACCTTGGAAGTTTAAATAACATCCATAGCAAAAGTGAGCAATGTGTGAATGTGCTGTCAGCAGCAGAGGAAAAAGCAAAGGATCAGGCTGGCTGGGAGCACTGTTTTTTGCAGGTAGTCGGGTCTAAATATCTCAAAGTCAGGGTAAAGAAGCGAGGCTTTATAAATCACAAAAAGAAAGAGTCATCTCCTGTATAAATGGTAGTGGTGCTGATTCTTAAGTTTTTTTCCCTTTAATATTTTTATTCCTAATGATAATGTAAGTACTTCTACTAAAAATGTGTAGGAATTTATTCCTCTTAATTCTGAATAGAATTTCAGATTGTATACAGGGATTTTCTTCTGGTAAAAGGTTTCCCACCTGAAATGCTTACCCAGGCTGAAAAAGACAAATTCAGATCCTCATTAACATTCCTGCACAGCAAAATTTGCAATCCATAAGCATTTTCCAGTATGTTGAACTACCCCAAGTCAAGAAGGCTGCAATAATTCAAGCAGGCGATGCTGTTCCATCAGGGGCTGCTGTTTGATGTCAGCAAGATTTGTATTCCAAGTTACTTGACATTTCATCAGCTTTGGGTTTCTAGTTTTGAATAGAAGTTCTGAATAACTTCAGTGTCATGAAAGTCATCATTGCTGTTGACACCAGAGCACAGTATGGTTTTTGAAGGGAAAAAACTTTGTCCGTGAGGTGTGTTTTAACAAAAGCACAGCCAAACACGCAGCATTCCCTTAGAAATCAGCATGCCCAAGAACAAAGCTGTGTGTCTGCTTGTGTGTCTTCAGAGTGGGATGCACTTCCACAGCAGAAACTCCTCTGAGTCAGTGAGACCACAGTGCTGCTGAGCCTTACCCCAGCTGCGCAGCCCAACCTCTTCGTTTGCATTGGCATTGCAGGGCAGCTTGCCTTCTGGATGGGTCAGTTTGGGGAAATAAACCAGGTGGAGATTTTTCCTTTGGGGTTTTTGACAATTATTAGCTGGCTTTGTTCCCTAAACAATCTCAGTTTAGGGTAAGAATAGCAGTGTAAGCTCTGGACTGGGGTTGGAGCATGAGACCAGTTTCAGTTCGCTTAAACTGACATGGAGCTGCATCTTCTGTTTCAGCACAGTCTTGCAGAATCCAAGTAAGATATCCCAGGAGTGATGGGATGTTAAAATATTAATGCTTAGTTTGTAACTCTAAATTTGCAAGGACAATATTTTTCAGTTTCTTTTTCCAAAGCTTCCAACCCAGTTTAAATCACAAGAGTAGATATGCAGAAGTAGGTTGCATTATATTCAATCAAGTAATTAAAACAGCTTCTAATTAAACTGTTGCCACTTGGCATAAAGCTTCATAAATATTTGTGGTGAAGAATTGCAAGAGTTAACGCTTGCTGCTGTAACAGCTGCATACAGGGAGCTCTTGCCCGGCAGCGGTTGCTGTATCATCAACATGCGTGAGTCTAAGTGGGAATCCATGACAGTGTCTTCTCTGGTTGCCCTGCAGGCTGAACTCGGCTCCAGTGAAGGGCTTTGAAAAAGATGTGGGTGGCAAGACAACTCTCCGGATCACATATCCTGAAGGTGCAATCCAGAAAATGGAGCAGTATGAGAAGGATTCCCTGTTTGTTCTGGCGGGATTCAAATGGCAGGATTTCAAGTGGCTGAAATACATTGTTTACAAGGAGAAAGTGGTAAGAATGCTGTTGGCCGGCATTGTGAAGGTCACCTAATTAGAAACAGTGGGCAGACATGACATCACAGTCATATTTGCCATGTTTTCATCTGAAGAGAGTTCCTCTGCGTGTCCTGCTGCATTTAAGTGAAGGCTTTTTTACCTCCATGGACTTCAGCCTTAATTAAATACACTTTACAAAGACACCTCTCTGTAACCTGACCTTGCATCACAGATGAGGCTTTCAATTCAAGATTATGTTAGTGTGTCCTACGAACAATGAATTTAATTTTTATTTATTTTAAAGAGTACATAAAAGGACCAACTTTTGCATGGCTTTTATGGACTCTGTGGATTTAAGAGCAGAGGAAGGAAAAGAGCAATGGCAAGGGGAGAAAATGGGAGTCTGGGGATAAGGATGTGGTGGCACAGGAGGGGAGGAGGACACAGCAGCAGCCCAACTTGTTGAAAAGGCTACAATTCACAGACTTAATACGACCTCTTGAATAGCACAAGCCATTATATTTTGCTCTGTTATTGCTGTACTGAGATTCATGATTTATGTATGGCTAAAGTATTGTCCAGAACAACAGTATCAAGTCTAATTTAAAACCACTGAAATGGTAAATCCACTGCTTTCCCTGTGTAAATATGTTGTCCCAGTCAGTTTCATTAGCGCCCTTCTGAAGTACCATGGACCTGTTACTAGCCGGGGTTGTTTTGTAATTCACCCTTCCTAAATGGAATCAGGTTGTGAGCACTGACTTCTTTCAGATGATGGCTCATCTTTATCTGTTGTCATGAAGTCCAGAATAAATGGCCTCTATTTGGGTAAAGTTCTTGTTTTACAAATGCTATATCTCTGTTTTCAAACGTTCTTTAATGATTTTTGAACAAATAACCAGGCAAATGGTTTAACGTTCAGAGGATGGGATGTTATATCCTGTGTTTGGAGATGAAGAGAGGAGGTTGGCAGCTCACCATGTACAGAATAAAACAGTCTGGGAAAATAATTGTATAGAATTGTTACATAGTCGGCTTTAAGGGCTCTCATACCTTGCTCTTGTCTCACACTGGCACCAACTTGCAATTATTTTCCTGGTACCAGACAGATGAAGTTACCTGTCAGCCTCTGGGCAAGCACAAGTGGGCTTTCGTAACATGAGTAATTGAGTCAAAAGTAATTTTCTTTGGTTTATGTCATGCTCTTGTTCTTCATTCTGGGCGAGGGAATGCATGGAATTCCTTGGCAGTGTCAGTGCCCTGCAGCCTGAATGCAGTTGTAGGGACTCCTAGTGTCTAGCTTGAAGTTCAAAGGATGGATTGGTTTACTTCAAAACAAATTGAATTTCCACCTGATATTTGCAATCTTGCATTCATCACTAGATTCTAATGTGGTATCCCCTGCTCTTGGAAAGATGCAGCGAATAGTTTGTTAAAACTTGCTAGAAGACTGGGGAGAGCAATTGCAGTAATCTTAACTGACTGCTTCAGTGCCCAACTTGGCAGAGAGCGGAAAGAACTTGAGCTTCCAGCACTCTTGTGGTTGGCCCCTTATTCTCATTTCTCTGGAATAAACACGCCCATCTTCTTCAGTTCTTGTAGGTGTTGTTTTCCAGATCTCTTAATTCCTGTTGCTCTTTTGAATGCCTGCAGTTGATTCATCTTTTTCTTAAAAAGGAGTGTGCAAAAATGTAGAGAGTACAGCGAATAAAGGGGAGCAGCTACTTCACTAACGTCGCAGTTCACATTCTTTACACATCTGCTGTTTTGGCTGTCTTTTCCACAATGGCATGGGACTGAAGGTGAGTGTCCAGTTCCTTGAGACTCCAGGTCTCAAAGAACTGAAAAGCAGCTACCTCCCTAGCTCCGCACCCTGTGCTTGTGCTGTCGGCTCTTCCTGCCAAAGAGCAGCACCGTGCACTTGTCCCTAACAATTCTTTCTTCCAGAACACTTCTCCAGTTTGCCAGGTTCCTTTGGCAGAGCTTTCCAGCGTACCTGCCAGTCCTTCCAGATTCATGTCTTCTGCAGCTTAACACACTTTCTACTCCATCATCCGGTTTGATAATGAAAACAAAGTTGGTTCCTAGGCAGACCCCAGAGTTATAACATCCCTTCGTTTCTATAGCAAGCCCACTGAGAACTCCTCCCGGATAGTTTTTTGGCCACTTCTGAACTTGTATCACAGAAGTATCATTAACAGTATTTTTGGCGTGTTTGTGAAACTGATATATCAGAAGCCTTTCTGATTTCCAGTTCATCTTGCTTTTCCCCATATTTTTCCCCTGTATAAATAAATACTTTTTTTCAATAATTATTTGCCCATGACAAATCCACCTAGGTTGCTGCTCAGTCTTATGTTTTTCATCCTTGGTATTCTGAGAATCAAAATCATAAATGAACTCTTCCCTTTTTTTGCCTTCTTAAGGCTAGGCGCTTACTTTCATCCAGTTTTCAATCCTTTGACACCCTATCTGTTCTATACAAGCTCCCAAATGGAATCATTGCTGGCTTTTCAGGCTGCTGAGCCAGTTCATTGAACACTTCAGGATGTAGTCCAGGTGACTGGAAAACATCTGTCTCATTCTCTCTATTTGAGGCTGAGATCTTGGTGTCACTGGCTTCAGCTGCAAACAGGTGGCTAGCACAGCTGCTTTTTCTAGTGGAAACCAATGCAAAAAGTGCTGTTTCTTAGCTAGAAGAAATGATCCAATGGAGAACTGAAAGTGCTACGGGAATAAGATGTAGGCGTCTGTTTGTTCTTGTACTGAGTGTTAGTATTTTATCAGTGTGTGGTAAGTTCAAAATGACAAATGCCTTCCCAGTGCTTTCTGTGGAGTTCTCTCTGTTTCTCTCTCAGCTGATTTTCCAGAGAAAAAGGTGTTTTTTCCTTTTCTGGATTCGTCTAGAGGCACTTGCTTGACCTAGGAGCTCTGTATGCCACTGTTGCTTATTCCTTATCTGACACTATGCCTATCCCTCTGCAAGACTTCAACCCCACTGCAAACCAGAGGTTATAGTCAGAATTCTGACCTCAGGACAGAGATAAGGGAAATGAAAGCATTCTGTTAAAGAACATGACTGCTGTGGAAGTGGGCACATTCCTCAAAAAAAATGGGCTGAACTCTGCCCCCTGATATTTCCTTTGCCCCTTAATCACAGAACGGTAGGGGTTGGAAGGGACCTCCGGAGATCATCTTGTCCAACTCCCCTGCTTGAGCAGGTACATCTAGGGCAGGGGGCACAGGACTGTGTCCAGGTGTGTTTTAAATATTACCAGGGAAGGAGGCTCCACAGTCTCTGTGGGGAGCCTGTTCCACTGCTCTGGCACCCCCACAGGAAAGTAGTTTTTCCTCATATTCAGGTGGAACTTCCTGTGTTCCAGCTTGTGCCCGTTGCCCCTTGGCCTGTCACTGGGCACTACTGAAAAGAGCCTAGTCCCATCGTCCTGACACCCTCCCTTTAGATATTTATAGGTATTTATGAAATGCCCCTTCAGTCTTCTCTTCTCCAGGCTGAACAAACCCAAGTCTCTCAGCCTTTCCTCGTAAGGGAGATGCCCCAGTCCCCTGAGCACCTTGGTAGCTCTCCGCTGAACTTACTCGAGGAGTTCTGCGTCCTTGTTAAACCGGGGGCCCCAAAACTGGACCCAGTACTCCAGATGTGGTCTCGCTAGGGCAGAGTAGTGGGGGGAGGATAACCTCTCTCGATCTGCTGGCCACACTCCTTTTAATGCAGCCCAGGATATTTTTGGCCGCCTTGGCCACAAGGGCACAGTGCTGGCTCATGGTCAACTTGTCCACCAGCACTCCCAGGTCCTTCTCAACGGAGCTGCTTTCCAGCAAGTCAGCCCCAACCTGTACTGGTGCCTGGGGTTGTTCCTCCCCAGGTGTAGGACCTTGTACGTGCTGGTGTTGAATTTCATGAGGTTCCTCTGGGCCCAGCTCTCCAGCCTGTCCAGGTCTCGCTGGATGGCAGCACAGCCTTCCGGCGTATCAGCCACTCTTCCCAGGTTGGTATCATCAGCAAACTTGCTGAGGTTACACTCTATCCCATCATCCAGGTCACTGATGAATATGTTGAACAGGGCTGGACCCAGCACAGACCCCTGGGGAACACCACTAGTGACAGGCCTCCCTCCAGACTCTGCTCCATTGATCACAACCCTCTGAGTTCTGTTGTTGAGCCAGTTCTCTTTTCTATCCACCTCACTGTCCACTCATCCAACCCACACTTCCTTAGCTTGCCTGTGAGGATGCTATGAGAGACAGTGTCGAATGCCTTACTGAAGTCAAGATAGACAACATCCACTGCTCCCCCTTCATCAACCCAGCCAGTCACGCCATCATAGAAGGCTGTCAGGTTGGTCAGGCATGATCTTCCCTTGGTGAATCCATGTTGACTGTTTCTGATAACCTTCTTGTCCTCTACATGCCTGGAGATGACCTCCAGGATGAACTGCTCCATCACCTTTCTGGGGATGGAGGTGAGGCTGACTGGCCTGTAATTCCCCAGGTCCTCCTTCTTGCCCTTTTTGAAGATTGGAGTGATATTTGCTGTCCTCCAGTCCTCGGGGACCTTTCCTGTCCTCCACGACCTTTCAAAGATGGAGAGTGGCTCAGCAAGAACATCTGCCAGCTCCTTCAACACTCACAGGTGCATCCCATCAGGGCCCATGGATTTACAAGGATCCAGTTTGCCTAGGTGATCTCTGACCCAGTCTTTCTCAACCAAGGGTAAGTCTTCCTCTCTCCAGACTTTTTCTCTCTGTTCTGGGTGCTGAGATGCCTGAGGGCCAGCCGTAGCAGTAAAGACTGAAGCAAAGAAGGCATTCAGTAACTCTGCCTTTTCTTCATCCTGCATCACCAGGGCCCCTGCTGATGTATTTGAAGAAGCCCTTCTTGTTATCTTTGTCATGTGCTGACAGGTTTAAGTCCAAGTGGGCTTTCGCCTTCCTTATCTGCATACCTTGACAACATTCCTATATTCCTCTCAAGTGGCCAGTCCCTTTTCCACCTACTGTGAACCTCCCTCTTCCATCTGAGTTTCTCTAGAAGCCCTTTGCTCATCTGTGCAGGTCTCCTGGCTCCTTTGCTTGACCCCTTCCTCCTAGGGATGCACCGATCTAGAGCTTGGAGGAAGTGGTCCTTGAATATTGTCCAGCTCTCTTGGACCCCCCTGCCTTCTAGAGCCCTAGCCCATGGGATTCCTCCTAGCAGGTCTTTGAAGAGGCCAAAGTTGGCCCTCTTGAAGTCCAAGGCTGTAATCCAAATGTTGATGGCAACTGCATGTGTGCATGATACAGTCACAGGTAGGCTATGAGACTTTCTGAATTCCTTCAGACATCAGACATGGAGCTGCTTGGACCTGCTGGACCAGAGATTGCAGGCCAGGTACTAGGATCCTTGCTTAGTCCTTTCTTGAGTAAGTGAAATCAAAGGAGGTTTATCTGAGAAAGAGTAAATGACAGGTGAATGGCTATTTATTGCTGGGGTCAGTGGTCAGATAAGCTTATTCTCCCTGCAGCTGAAAGGGATTTGCTCTGTGTCATGTTAGTCTTTTGGCAGCACTTTTGCATACTGAGGAAGGGATAAGTGCTTTGTAGAGAGGAGGATTTTCATGAGAGGTTATAAGGAAAAAGCAAAAAAAAGTCAGTGTGATGCATAAGCAGCAGCAGAACAGTGAGGCAGAGGATTTGATGTATTACATACAGTCTGGTGCAACAGCCTTCCAGAGATCTGCGTGATGCCTCAGTGCCCTGGGAGGCACTGTATCCAGGAAGAGGAGTAGTGGAATATGGACCAAAGAAAAAGTAAAAACCCAGCTGCTTTTTAATTCACACTAGAACAGAAATATCTGGAAGCAAATAAAAACTTGAGAGAAAAGATTAATCTATAAAAAGGGCAGGTTTGGCAAAATATTCAACATCAGCAGCAAAACAAATGTAATCTCTGTCACAGAGTTCTGGGTGAGCTGGCTCTCAAAATTGCAAGTCTCGTAGCAAGTTAGGGCAGTACTGTATCACTGGAGAGTATAGACCTGTCTTTAAGAAGGGGAAAGGTGGGTGAATCTGAGTGGCAAAATCCCTGGTAATCTGATTTCAGTCATTTGACAAGCATTAAAATAAACTTAAGGAGAAAATAATTGTACTTGTTGCGAGTAAATGGCAGGAAAGGAGTATGGGATGGAGAAAGGTGGCATGGTTAGCAGAAGGGAGTATTGCACCATGCTGGCTTAATATGTCAGTGTACAAGTGAAAAGGAAGTGGGCTGGAGTCCCACAGCCTGCAGTCACATAAACGCATGGTTATTGCAGAAGGGTCACAGATGTGAGTCATTTGAGCGTCTGTGGTGACTGGTCTGGCAGTGCTGACTTGCAGTCATTGCTGACAATTCCAGGCACCCCTCCTCTGATGAAACATCTGCTGCTAGTGCATCCCCAGAGGTTCACTACTCATGGACAGTCACTCAGAACAGTTACACTCTCTCCTCGACTGGTCTTTTTGCCAAGAGACATTACCCATACGTATCGTGATCCACCCTGCCTGCTTCCCACTACAGTACTGTCCTGCATCACCCCAGGTCTCTCAGTGACAGAAGCTCTTCCTGAATACTCGAAGTACCAGAGGAATTACAGGGGAAGGGAGGTTTGGCCAAATACTGCTCTTCTCTATTAAAATAATGGTCAAAAGGAGGGTTTCTCTATTGCATGCAGAGTAGATGCTTCCTGAAACAGACAGAGGAATTTGCAAGTGCCAGTTATACAAACCAGTTATCACAGCCTGGCTCTGAGGTAGATTCCAGGGTAGTTTTTTCCGTCATTAGTGAATCAGGAGCTTTCTTGCTTGCTAGGGCTCACTTCCCTGAACATCTGGCACATTGTGGTAAAGCAGCCAAGTGAGGGCAAAGGTTTCACTAGAAATTGGCAGCTCACAAGCTTCCTTGTCATGCAGTAATGAGCCTGTGGATGCTTCCAGCAGGAATCTCTGCAGCCTTTGCCAGGAGGAGTCACTTGTGCAGTAAGTGCCTGCGGCACCTTGAAGCTCTCTTTGATAGTGAAAGTTATAGGAGCGAGTGAGCACCTGCCTGCGAGCAAGGCCAAATTTGGTTGTCTGTCCCTTGCAGGGGCATGCCTCTGACAACTTGAGCATGGCAGTGATGCCATCTGAAAAGCAGTTGTCCTCCAGCAGATGTCGAGACTCCAGCAGCGGCACGACATTACCCCTCCTCCTTCGTCACAGCATGTGACTGCTGCCTGTGGAGATCTTGTGGATGTGGCAGCAGTGAAGGTTGTTTGTTGTTTGGTTGGTGTTTTTTTTTACCTTTTATTTGGGAACTACATTTCTGCTTTAAGTCAACAGGTTACTTCTAGTCCTGCTAAAAAGTATGTGACGATACCTTCCTGCCTTGAACAGCCTGTGTTACTATGCTAGAGCCCAGGCCAGACTGCTGCCAGAGGCCCCACTGTCTGCTGAACTTTTGTTTAGAACTTCTCTTCTTCCATTAGTTAATGGTCTTGTCATGCTATGTGTTTACTAGGACAGACTGTGAACGTCACAGTCTCATAGTACACTTGTGGATTCCTTGAATTCTGAAATAGCCTTGCCTCTGGGCTGTTTTGCATCCCTGAAAAACAACCTGACGAGCCACCATGCTGCTCCTATTGGCTTGAGGAAAATAGACTGTGGATCTGTTCTTGCTGTCCAACCTCAAGTAAAGATTCATCCACAAGCATGTATTTCCAGCTTGTTTTGAACTTGTGCCCAGCACTTGAGCAAGCGGCTTCTCTGGATTTGGGCTAGGGAGGGAGAACCTGATTTTTTCAATGCTGTCACTTGCCCTTGGTGACAAATGGAGTGGCCACTGCCCCTAACAGTTTCACTCCAGAATCTGCTTCTGGATTGCAAATATTTTCTTTTCCTTTCCTCCTCCCAGGGGTTTGTTGCTTTAAAATATTTTTTATGCAGTTGGTCTTTTCATTTTTTTAAAGGACTATGAGAAAGACACTTCATCTGGTCTTGGTGGAGCTGTAAATCCACCGCTAGTTGTCTTAATGCATTATGAACGCAAAGCTTAGTTACAGATTTGTGATGCCTGATTCTGTGCTGAGACAGAGCTCTAGCCCATCTGCTTAGAGATATGCCTGGGTAAGCATTGCCTTGTGTCCTCCTGCTCTCCGTGGACTCAGGTGGAAGGGGACAGAATCTGGACTTTCTGCTCCATCATAAATGAGAAGCAGCTTTTGAACTGGAAAGTCAGCTTAGGGCTTGTCCCATCTCTTTCACAAATTTCAGTTTTCACCTAAAGAGCCGTTTAAAATCACTTCAGAAGTATAACATAGGAAAGCATGGCGGGTGAGTAAGTCAGCCAGTGTGCATAACGGACATGATGAGGCTTGCACCAGAGAAGAAGCAAGAAAGCCTTTTCAGTGGTGTTTGTCCTGTGATAGTAGCACACAGTGCAAAAGGCCATTTCCACTCACAGACCGTGGGGTGATTTTAGGAAGAATTGATAGCAGAGGATTTCTTATTACATCATCAGGATGGTTCAGTGCCTCGGTCAAGGCAGCTGAACTGTTACTGACTGTTGAAGCAGAGAAAATGCCTTGTAATAAAGTGAAAACATGAGGCAGACTCTTCTGGCTCCAAGTCTCTGAGAAGAAGAGACGGGAGAATCTACGTGATGTATTCTGTGGAGAATATTCCATACTCCTTTGACAGAAAGTAGCTGGGAGTTTGTCTTTCTGGGATGATTCTTGGGACAACGCTGACTTTTTTTAGGTTTTGATATCTCTCTGGCTGTGCAGAAGGCTAGTCCATACTGCCTGTGGGGGTTGTGCTCCCACTGTCAGGACCAGCTCCCCCAGTGCACTGTGTTGGTGGGAACAGCCCAAGAGAATCAAGAAAGACTTGCATTTGAGAAAACAAATCCTTCTCTGTGAGTGGCCTTAGGAGATCAGAGCCATTTCCAGCAGACATAAGGAGAAGTATGAACACGGTGCCCTATGAGAGAAGGTGAGCCAGTTTTTTTCCAGTCACAATTAGAAGAGAGCCTGGAAAATATGTAGATATGCGATATAAAATCTTGTCCCTGCTGACCAGAAGAGGGAGATGACCTTAGATCTGTATTGTATAGCTTTTAACAAGCTTTCAGGTAGCACTGTGATGAGGACCATACAAGAACCTCCGTAGACAAATGACCCAGTTTGCAACATGGGCCTTGGGGGAGACTTCCTGGCCAGATTCCCAAAGGAAAGTTACTGGTATGGAAAGTGCAGGCTGGAGCTTGCCCTTCATACATACCTGCATGCAACAGCATAATAAGATTAGGCAGGTCACTACATAGCTGAGAGCTGTTCCCACCCAGGCATATTTCGTGTGTCTGTAAGTACACTGTCAAGCATCAGCTGGTGACAGGGGCTGCTCTGATGCTGTTGCAGTGTGCCTTCATAGCATTCAATATTATCAGATGGATGCACGCTGGACAATAAAACTTGTCCACCTGGATTGAATAGTCATCAATATCCACAAGTCTGTAGCCACATTGACCGAAGCTTCTGGGGCAGATGAAGAAAATAAGAAATAGCCATAAGTACACTATTCCCTGAATGAAAAAATTCCAGGTAGCAAAAGTTTGTGAAGTACCTATATTTTGTAGGAATAACGTAATTGATTACCCCAATTCTAGGCAGTTTCTGCTTAAAATTCAAATAAAAATTGTTGGTGTGCC
This sequence comes from Phalacrocorax carbo, assembly GCF_963921805.1. Classification (NCBI taxonomy): domain Eukaryota; kingdom Metazoa; phylum Chordata; class Aves; order Suliformes; family Phalacrocoracidae; genus Phalacrocorax; species Phalacrocorax carbo. The sequence goes on along the minus strand of NC_087518.1, from coordinate 51,544,328 downwards.
TGCCCTTCCAGCCATTCCCGCACCATGCATGGTTTTTGTCTTTTTTTTTTTTTTTGGTCCCTTGCTTCCTATTACCTAACTCCAGTCTTTCTTGCACTATATTTCCTATTAAAAGATGAGAAGCATTTACTCATGCTAGGCTTCGGTAGTCCTTAAAGAACCTTTATCCCACATCTGCCAAGACAGCATCATCTTCATTTCTGGCTCAGTAATCCTAGTTGTGACGTGAAAGTCAGAGGACTTCAGTCAGACTTTTATTCTTCTTTAGTTCCTTTTCTTTCACATCATTCTTAAATGAAGAAACCAGAATTTACCCCCTGAAGAGACTGAATCATTGCCCTAGTAGGACATCCTTTCTGGGATTACCTCACCATCCTGCTTTATCCTGAGACAATTTCTTCCTAAAATTGTCATCTTCTAATCTCTTCTGCTGTCTGCTGCCATCCAAGTGGCAGTTGCTGTCCTTTCCTAGATATTTCATCACTCATTCCTTCATCTGTGACTCAAGCAAAGTCAAAAAAGATTGATAATTTAAAGAGTTGCAGTTTTCCCATATCTCTTCTTTTGAAAAGTCAACATGAGCAAGGGCCAACTAAAGAACTAGTGCAGCTGTCTTGAAAAAGCTTCGGGAGGGTGATCATGTTGCACTTGCCCTTTTTGGCAGGCTCTGGCAATATTCAGACATCAATATTATGCAAATCCTGGAAGGTGCATTACAAGGTCATAGTGCATGTAAACTCAGGTTATACTGGTTAGCTGCGTTGATCAAAGATAGGCTTGGAATATCTGAGGCAATGTAAAGAAATTAATTCCAAATCTGGTACTGATCTTAATGAAACGCACAATTCCATGAACAGCAGAGCTAAGGAAATTGCCTGATTGCCTGTGGATTTATGCCCTGCTCCTTCATGCCTCCCTCTTGCACCATGATACTCTCAGATTTCCCCTGCCTCATAGATACCTAGAATGCTTTATCTTCCCTTCCCACTACTGCCTGGTGGGTGCATGCTGGCCAAGAGGTGCACGTTCACTGGCCCATACGTACGTGACTGGGCACCTGGCAGACCAAATGAACAGATAAGTGCTGAGCTTGCATGGCGTCATCGCAACCTGGCCTCACATGCAGACATGTGGGTGTCTCTTCCATTCAGAGGTACATGGCTTTACCACCAGTGCAACCCATGCCTGCTGAAGATATTGTGTTGCCCACATGTGCAGCAGATGTTCCTCCATACTGGAGCAGTGCTATGTGAATCCGGCACATGGAAAAAGTCAGAGAACATCGTCAACAGTGAAGCCGAGACGTCGCCCAGAGGGTATCAACTATTCATGCAAGTGTTAGTAGAATAAAGATGTTCTGTGTTAACAATTCAGTAAAGAACTACAAGAACCATTTGAGGTCTGCAAAGCCTCCCTTAGTCTAAGAGATTTGAGTTCAATTTATTTAGCTTATGCATGAGATTTTGGGGAGATTTACTTGCAGTCTTCATCTGTCTACCTAGAGGGAACGTTTTTCCTCAGAAGACTTTTTAATTTAGTAGGAAGGAGTATATCTGAAGCTAGGCAAACGACCAAAAAAGGCAGCATGTTTATATCAGTATAATTATTTTTGCTACATCTGCCCTACAGGCTTGATGAATTTGCTTTTGAAGCCTTAAAATCAAGACTGGATATCTTGGTAAAGTTCTGCTCAAGCAGTGTGAGAGTACAGGACTGGAAGGAGAAGTTGCTGACGGAGGGAGCGCTGCTCCCTGCTATGCAGGACATCCAGGAGGATGTCGGCAGGATCTCCCTTGGCCTTTCGAGCAGTGCTGATAAGAAATAGCAGAATGTGAAGCTAGATAGAATCAGCCTAGACAGATGTAATTTCCTAGAAATCTGTGCTTATAAAACTCAAATTACATACTTGCATAGGCGAGCACTGACTGCTGACACCATTTTCTGAAACACAGACTTAATACAGTGTCTGGGAAAATTCTGTTTCCTGGGAGTACCCAGAGAAGGGCTGCACTCTTGTGTTGCCTTCTCACCATCCTATTCTGTGACTCTGGGAACCACTGTCCTCACTCTCTGTGACGCGTTTGTTGACTATGAGGATCAGGATAGCAAGCCAGTAATACCCTGGAGAGCTTTTCATGAAAGTAAGTTATTTGCTTCATCCAGTTGTCTGCAAGGGTCACAGCAAAATTTTCTCTTCCTGGGGCACAATTAACCAGATCTGTTTCTGCATTCCGAGGGAGAAGGCTTCATGGAGTCTCTGAGGTGAGCAACCTCCAGCATAACACAATTCCCCAGAATAACCCTTTGGAAAGCATTGCAACACCACAATATGCTGTGAGTTCACCCATGTGCAGCATGAAGACTCACAGAGGAGGAGAAAAATGGTGATTTGATTTTGTAAATAAAATCACATGCTCTTCAGTGGCTGAAAAGAGACTCCACTTTCACAGCTCCAGGAATTTTGCTATCTGCAGTTTTTTCTTTAAACTTTAAAAAAAACCAAAAAAGTCTGAACCGTAAATATTTATCCAAGATGTGTGGTTGTTAATATGATCCAGTCTTCAGTCATTTTGAATGGTGTCATGATGACAGATGTTAATTCAGAAAGGAATAGATTGGGTGATTTATGCCTGAAACACATGTGTTCCTTGGCGGGCTCTGTGGATTGCTTGCATAGTTAGTGCTGTCTGAGCAATTTGGAACGTTTTCTCCGCCTCGAAGCACCGAGGGCTCCAGGACAGGGGGTTGACCTATATCTCCAGTTTGCTCTAATAAACACTGAGGTAACTAAACTCCCCATGTGCTTTTATCTTCCTAAATTTATCCCTCCCCCGTGCTCCAGCTGTGTGCGGTGCTTCTGGTTCTTCCCAAGAATGGCAATTTCTCTCTGCAAGAGAGGAGGATGCTCCTGTGTGCGCGGGGTGCGAATCCCTGACCTCTCCCCACCCTCTAGATTCAGCTTTTCTCCTACCTCGACACTTTCAGTTATTTAATGTGAACACTTGTCCTGACAACGGAAGTGAAAATAAACCAAGCCATGTGAAGGTAGTAAGCAAGAGAGATTCTGGGAAGACCTCACATTTTTTTGTGGTATTTGTATTCTTACAGTTGCGAAGGTATGGGATGTGTCTAAGGGTGTTTCTTCTCTTAGTTAAGACCAAGTCTGGAAAAGTGTTAGTATCTTTTATTTATTTGTTTATTTAATCAGAGACATAAAATTGAAGGGAGAATGGCCAAGCTGTTGTGTGCACAAGGCTTTTGGTAGGTCTACTTGGAAGTTTTTCTCAGCTGGTCCATCAGTTGTGCTCTGGCTGCTTTTTGTGAAATTAACTTTGCCCACAACTGACAAGTATAGAAAATACTGAGCCTGGCCCAGGCACTCAGCACTTTGACTATGTGGGAAAACTCTTCAATGTAAATGTTCTGTGTTTGGATTACAGTTTATTTAAATTCTCATCTTTTAAGAATATTAATTAATGCTACTTAAAAACTTTTCTTTTGTAAAACACCTAGTATTAATGCAAGTCTGGAAAATAAAGTAGGGCAGGAGCTTCCTGGCATCTTCCCAGCCTCTTGTTATTGTGACCTTTCTGCTTTCTCCTCCTAAAGGATGCTGAATAATTGGTATATATTCTATATGAACACTCAGTGAACATACAAATTATTTGGCTTCTTGTTGCAGTGAAGATGCCAAAATAGGAGAAGACAGATTTTCTGTGTACTCTTGCTGTAAAAACAATGTAAAAATTTCCCTAGAGACTTGCTTTAAGATAACTTCAGAAAATTATGAGGGTTTCTAGGCCATAATTCTTCCTCTGGTGATCCTTTAGCCTTTTTTTTTTTTTTGCAGTAATGTGCCAAGAGTTCCGTCTAAATGTGTGTTGTTTAATGAGTTGTTGTTTGTATCCAAACTCACGAACCAGTTCAGGTCCCTAAAAAAGGCTGCGCTGATGGGTGTCCTCAGATGCCCTGGGATGCCCTCATGTTTTGTCACTAAAGCCTGCAAAGGCAGCTTTTTAAAATTTTTTATATTTTTTTCTGTTTTTGGAGGCATATTGTTCTAAGTGGAGAGCAGGTAGCTGTGCTTATAGTTGGGATCACCTTAAGTTTTCTGTTACAAGCAACAGGGAAAATGCTCTACCATTTTATTATATTGTCATCTTTAAGCTGATGTTTTCCATGCAATGGGTTTGGCACAGCTGGAAAGTTCAGCTGAAATAACTTAGCTGTCTCTAAGGATGAGGCTACTGAAAACGCACAGTTTTATCCCTGTTTAAAAAAAATAAAAAAGTAGTCTCCCACCCTATTTTGCTGAGATTCTCTAATTCGTTAGGGCAGTGGCTGGGAATTGGTGAGGCCGTGTTACCGTGGCAGCCTGCTGTGGCTCCTGCTGTTCAGTGGAATCCCGTGTGATGTTCCATGGGGGCTGTTAGACGCTGGCAGCGCTGCGTGTGCTGGGCACGGGTCTGTCCTACCAGGGCCCTCCTGCCCTGCCTGCACTGCTCAGCTGCCCACCCCGTACAGTTAGTTGGGATGCAGCATCTCCAGAGATGTAAGAACCAAATAGGATTTTCACTTCATTTGCTTCTCCACAAGGAGACTGGGGCATGGACAACAGACCTGGGAGCAGGGAATCTCTCCTGGACTCTCAGGAACACCCTGTCTCCTCCTGCCAGCCACCTGGGCAATGTGAAGAGCAGTAGCCTGGTCTGGTGCATAGCAAGAGCAGGAATACTGGAAGGTGAAGGATGATGGGTACCAGGGACAGCAGAGAAAGGAAGGGTTTGCAACCAGCAGAGAACTTGTCAGATACTTGCAGGTTTGTTAGGTGTAAATAATTGAGGGGCCCTATAAGAGGGTGCATTTTTTTTCTCTTCTAACGGCTGATCTAGAATACAGTAGCTTAGTGGAGCTTCTAGTTGCACTCAGAGGACTGTGCCCTGGGTTTAATTGCTCCATTTGGTGGTGTTTTTCTTGAGTTGATTTTTTTTTAACATACTAAGTTACCCTTTAAGACTCTTAAAGAGCTTTATGGTTCTAAAACTCAAGCTGGCAGTAGTTAGGTAAATAAAAAAAAAATAACACTGCATTTTCAACACTAATTCAGTTCTCCTGTGCAGATGTTATCTTTAATTACATGATTACATCCTGGGTCTTTTAGAACACAGCTGTGTATCTAGTGGAGAGGGAAGACTGAGATTTAGACTAATTTCTGTAATACAAGACATTCAGCCTTGGTATGAGTAGTTGCAGAAGCTGTAGAACATGTTGTGGATCAGAGAGAGGAAAGGAGAGGGGAAAGAGTGGTCTCCTGATGACAGACACTGAGGATTCCTCTTGAGGAGGTGGTTTAGCCTTTAACTGATGTGATGCTGGGCAAGTTAGATCAGAATTTCCCCCAAACACATTTAAGTCTTATGGGGCTGATGTGCAGGAGAGCTCTGTGTTCAGCAGGAGGGCTGGGTGTTCAGCGGCACTAAAGTCAATGGAGTTGTACCGTGAGCTTAACAAACATTCCGAAAATTCATCTTAAGGTGTCTGAAAGTAGAGCATCAGGAGGCAATGGAAACTGTGGGCATTCATCTTTGTCTGTTTTCTCCCCTGTAAAATGGTGTAATACATGCCAAATATTGCAGAGATGCTCTAAATATGAAAGTATTGCTTGTAAAACACTTAAATATACGGTGATATAAGAAAAATGTGGGAAAATTAGAAAGTCACTGTTCACAACAGAAATCCTGAGCTGCAGCTCTGAAGTTGCAGGGTTGTTGTCCTACTTAGGCACTGACTAGCACATGGGTTTGGCCTTTCAGCCATGTTATTCTTTTAATAGATGTTATGTGAGTATGACATTTCATAAACTGTGTCATAAATGTAATAGTGAAATAAAGGGCCTGATCCCTTATGGGAATAAAATAATGGTGATAAACAGGCCTGTAGATAATGGTGATGTTGTAGGCCCTGTTCTTCTTTGGGATTTTTCTGAAACTGTACTGCTTTAGATATTTTTTCATTGAAGGATTATTACTAGTCAAAGACCAAAAAAACCACAACAGAAACATAAATTTCTAAATCCATTCCTTTTACTAAAAACATCCATCTTTTGCAAGTTATTTCAAAACAGGGATGTTTCTTCAAATTTTGGCTCAAAGTCCAGCTTACGTTTTAAACAAAAGAATGTGTAGTACAGTCTATCCATCACCCTAGTCTTTGCGCCTAGTACAAATGCGTCTTCTGACACACCATACATGAGCTATCATTTATGCCTTGACTTGTGAAACACAGTGTTCATCAGAATAGTCTTCAGGTTTTTTCTGCAGCTCATCTGACATTCCAAGTTCCATTTTCTTCACAGTACAGTCTCCTTTTCAATGGCGTTCTGTTATTTTACAACTGTGAACTTTATTTTGCTTTCAGTTACATGGGTAAAACCGTAGAAATACATTAAGAAAAAGCAATTTCTTTGCATTTAAAACATAGCATAAAAAAAGTAAACTGGCTGTCCTGACTCTTTAGAGCTGGTGTTGGCCTCATGCTGCCTAGTCCGGTGAATCAGGAGATGACAGTAGGTATTAGACCAGCAACACAGGAGGCCCATGTCTGTCTGTAGGCTAGCTGTAGGACTGAAAGTTATATAGGTCAAATGAAGTTTGAAATTCAGGGTGCCTATTTGTATATGCTTTTCTGCTTATTCATAATATATGCTTGCAGGTAAGCAGGGCAGAAACTTCCTACCGACAGCCGTGGGAAAGAGCACATTGATGTGTTTTAGCAAACTGACCAGTGTGTAACGCACCAGTGCCACCCTCCTGTCCCAGCTGACTTTTGTCACCATTGAGGCTGCTGCTTTCTGAGCTGGTGTCTGTGGGCAGTGCAGCTTCCAGTTCCATGTGTAGCCAGTGTGCACTATCGTTTATATGTCTAGCACAAAGTTTAAAGTCTGCAGCCACCACTTGGAATTAGGTTTCCCTTCTTTTGTGGTTTTCAGCCTGGTTATCAAGCCTAAAGAAACTAATCTCTACCCAACGTAGTGAAGTATTATTAGCTCAACTGTACCAATGAAGAAGTATAGTTAGATTTTTGCTTTAAAAAAAAAAAGTTCTGGTAGTACCATGTATTAAGAGGCACTTTTGTCTCCATCATGCTTTGCTGTTTTTTGACACTAAAAACACTGGGTAGAAAATGTGGTTTGGTTTCACACTGAGAAACATTAGTAAAAGCTAAATTTGGGGGGTTTATCACCTGTCAGGAGTTCTCCTGGGTGCTGTGAGGTTGTTGGGAGATGAGGAATATCATCAGGGGAATGGCTGGAGAAATTATAACCGTTTGATCTTAGACCTGGTCAGTAGGAGGGTATTTGGAGAGAAGAAACAAAAATTATAACAGATTAGACATATAGTATTGTTGGATAGTCCAAGAGCTTCATCTCTTTGGGCAGTAGGACAAAGAGAAGATGAGGGAAAGGCTCGAGCACAGTCTGCAATGCTCCTCCTTCAGGCAGAGTAAGAGCTCTTCAGTAGGGCAGATAAGAGTGGAACAAAATTCTCTAAATTCAGGCATTTCTAGACTCTAGATACTGAAAATACAGAAGTTCAGAGCAAGTGCTGGCCATGTACAGAGGACGGTGAGTTGTACTCCATCACACTGAGATGGTTGGGTAAATATATTTGAAGTGGGGGCTAGGGGGTCTGGCAGTTGACTGTGAACTCGGACTGAGGCTCTAAGCACCTCTGTTCATATTGCTAAAAATTCCTTGTTACTTCGATAATCAGTGCAAATGATGCAACTTCATTTCTATTACTTCTTGTAGAAGAGCATTTTCTAGGCCTCCATGTCTACTTGACTGCTGAGAAATGTAGCATTGGTTGATAAGATGGTTATCTTCTAGTGGAAACACACCTTCCACATCTAATCCAGTTATGCCTGAGCAGAAACCTTTCAAAAGCCTCTGCAGATGGATTGCACCAGTCCTGCTGTACCCTGTGTTTGAGTGACAGTGAGTGCTTGTGGGTGATGAGTATAGAATAAACCTCATTCCAGCCTAGGTGGGGGCAGAGATCCCAGTGAACTGGGCTCTCAGGCATCACGTAGCCCTGTGAGGTCTTGTCACAGGTATGTCATCCCCTGGCTTTTTCTTTCCCTCATGCCCTTCCTCTCAATTTCTGGTGTTACCAGAGTTTGGAAGAGCAATAATCTCAATAGTTTACCACAAGTTCTCTCTGCAGTCTTTTCATCTTTCTTGTTGCTTTGCAGTAGAATATTGCATACCTACACTTCACTCAACTTTGTGTTGTGCTTAGTTGAGCTTTGCTATGTCCCCGTCCCCTTCCCATCAGACTTAGAAGTCTTCCAAAGCAATGCTGCTTGTACTCATCAATCCAGCAGTCTCACAGAGGTACACAAGAGGCAGTATCCATGTCATCAGGATGCAATAGCATTACCTCTCATTTTGCTTAGTATATTAGAAATGTTATTCTAGGAGGCACAAACAGCTAGAGGCAGGCTGCGTCTTCTATTGGGGTGTGCTTTTGGCTAAGGCTCTGAGTTTCTGCATTGTATTTTCACGTATGTTGTGATTTGCTTTGATAAATCTGAGAACAGGAGATGCAGAACTGAATGGAGATGAAAATAGCTTACAACCAGCTGTGCCTATTGCTCTTCAGTATTCTGCAAATAGACAAAATAAGGAATTATAGCTGTATTGTCTTGTCCCTGTAGCTATTAGGTGAGCCTGCTATTGGTTTATGCCTTCCTCATAACCGCCATCTCTGGTCTGTTCATGTCTATACCCGTTTATTCCTGGAGTGGTGTCTCTAGAAGGGAATATTTCTGCCCCTCGCCCTGAATGAGAGTTGTACAAGAGACTCGCTTGAAAGCCCTGGCCCATCTAAATTCTTTCTACTTTTTAAGTAATCTCCTGTAAAGTCTTTAGTGATGTCCTTTACAATTATACAATTTTGAAAATACTCCAGGATTGCTTAAAAATGCTGTGGCCCTCAGGGACTTGCTCTTCAGTCATGTTTTCCTGTCTGCCTCTCTGTATTGCTAGTTTCTTTACACTTACATAATGAGCTCTTTTTGGCAGCCTTTGGCACTGTGAACGCTGATCTGTGACTGAGGCTCCAGGTGCACAGTCATACTAACAAACAATAAAGGTGGGAACTTAACACGAGGAAACCTGATTTCCAGCCTGGACCCTATGGTTTCCACCTCCATGCCAGGAGGTGATGAGATACTGAGGGAACATTTCCTAAGCAGTGTTCAGACTTGCTTTCCGACTTATTATCATTATGATAATCAGGAAGAGAGATACTACATCTTCAGAGGGCCACCCTTAAGCACTGCAGCAGAGAACGGGGATGCCCCCAACATCAAACTATGAGTCTGAGCTCCTGAATCTGGCAGTAAAAGCGTGCCTTCCCTCCCAGTGCCTGCTGCTCCTCGGGTGGCTGCCTGTCTTCTCCCAGCCTAAAAAGGGACAGTGTTCCCCGACGGGAAGTAATTGCTTTGGAAACCTTGCTAAACATCTGTGTCCAATCAGGCTGAACATCCACACCAGGCGTAGCAGCGGCCTGCGGCCGAGCATCAGCAGTAGCGCGGAGCCTTGGAAGGGACTGCGCTCCTGACGCTGCGGCTCCCGAGGGGGTTGCGTCAGGGGAGCAGCCTCCCAGGGCTTGCAGTTGTGGTGGCGCTGTGTTTTGTAGCTTGCCAGTGACAAGCTGCAGAACAAAACCACAAGGCTTGAGATGTAGCTCAAAACTACAGGGTTTCTAGAGCCAAACCACAAGGCTTAGAATTTCAATAATTATAAGCCAGGAAAACAGTTTTTAGTTCTTCAGCCCTATGCAAGGCTTTGCCTACTCTATAGGTGGAAGTACGAGAGCTGTATGCTGAGACTCCACATTTCTCCCTACAATTGTTTCAGAAACTACAGAGGGAAAACACACCAAAATGAAAGATTACCCCAGGTGTCCCTCAATAATAATCTTAGGGGAACCGCCCAGAAAAGCTACAGGGAAGAACACAGAGCAAATAGAAATGAGACAGAAGGGAGAAACCAGAGCAATTTCAGAGCAGTGTGACAGCTGAGGAAAATGCCTAATGAAATAGCCTGGGTGAATGACAGGATAAACAGCCACACAGAAGGGGCCGAAGCTGACAAGCGGAGTTCCCAGCAAGGGATAGGGTCCACACTTATTTTGCACGGATGTTGAACTAGCCGAGAGGAACTCAGGTACAGTCCTAGTGGTTCATACAGCACTGGGAGAATGGGCAACTATATGCTTAATCGCTTTCTGAACAGCTCAAGCAACAGCAAAGAATAAAAGTCTCAAATGTTTGTAATCTATCTTCTTTTTATTTTCTCTTTAATGTTTTTGTGTAATGTAAAAGCCATGTAAAACCTACATAAATCCCCAAACTTATGTAGAATCTCCTATGGAGTGTGAGTCCAAACAAAAGGCGTTTTTTGACCACTTTAAATAGCTCGCAGACGTTTGGTTTGAATTGTTTGTTAGATTTAGGCAATGCCATATTTAGAGTTGCACGTGAAGTTTTAATTAAATTATAAATTTATTTTAGTTTCAAGGTCACATGCTATTTTTCCAGGGTGTGCCTGCTTAAGCCCATGATAAGATGGTTTCACTGAATGAGTAGCTGTTCAGGATTTTTGTTTATCATCGTCATTTCTGTGAGACCTGGAGCATGCTTAATGCAAGTGGAATCTGTGATTTTTTATTTATTTATTTTCTCTTCCCTCCCTCCCTGGAACCAAAAGGCCTCTGCTTTACATGTGCCTTTGGGAAATTCCAAAGGTTTAATATTTATCCAATTTGTAATGAATTTTCACAAGGAGCAAAACTCAGCTGACATACCAAATCCCTCAAATCCCTTGGTCAAATGGATGTTGGACTTTATTAACATTTGTGAAGTTGATTTTTTTTTCTCTAATTTTTTTTTTAAATTGTGGGATCATTCAGTGGCTGAAAATGTTGTACTGTGATGGAAAGTGTTGGACTGCTCTGACACCAGGCATTCTAATTCAACTATGATGAAAGAACATGAGTGTTAATTAGGATTTTTTTCTATTTAGGGTCCTGAGAGCACATTGCCATTGCTGAAATGTGATCTTAAACTCACAGGATCCTTGCCCTGGTCAGCAAAAGTGTATTCTGTTTGGGCAGTTTTGAGGGGGCATGTGGGATAAAAACAGGATAACAATGGCATTTGGCTGTCTTAGACTGTTGGTTCGGATAACAGTGTGCATCCTCGTCAAGTTTGCTGCTGTGTTAATGCCTTTTGTAGCAAGAGCCATCTACCAAAGTTTCATTCTTGAGGATCTGAAATCCAGTGTCTAAAGATAACCTTCGTATTGTTCCATAAAGAGGCCTAAACACCTGTAAGGTGTTTAGCACCACGTGGTGCGAGAGTTCATAGGAGCTGTGTGCAGTACAAGTAGATTGTGAAATGCAGCAGGTATCGGCTGTGGCAGAACTGCTGTCGATAACTACAGAGGTGATCACCACCAGGCAGGGGAGGCTCCTGAGGATTTTACAGGGGATTATCAACATTTTTGGCAATGCCTTGAAAGCAGCTGTAAAGTCACTGTCATGCTGCTAGCAACGCAAAACTGGTGTAAACCATTACTTCCAAAGCACGTGCTTTTTATGTAGAGTGTAATGCCTGCATCTGTTGCTTGTCATGGAGATCGCAAGGAGGATGGCTCAATGCTGCGAGAAGGAGGTATTCAAACCGACTACCCTGCCAAAGCTGTCCATTGGCACATTAGTATTCCTGCCACCCTCCCTGTGCCTTGCTTTGAATTTTTAACCCAAACAGAAGTGAAACATTAGGATGTAGTTGTTCTGTAAGCCCTGTGAACACAGAGCCTCTGGTTATTTTGAGGGCAGTACAAGCTATACCCGCTAACACCTGGACCAGCAGGAGCAATGATAGGTGGCGGAGTGGCACAAGCCCCTCTCTAGGCAGGGCTGTCTAGCAGGGCAGCAGTATGCAATGCCAGTGTTCTCCCATGTTTGCAGGGTGAAGACTTTAATTAAAAAACAATCTATTGCATAAACATGAAGTACATACTTATTTGTTTTTTCTCTTTTACCATGAACATGCAAGACTCTTCACAAGACAAGATGGCACCTGTATAAACTTGCAGCTTAATTCACATAAAATCTAATAAAAGACAATAAATCTAGGATAAGGTGGGCAGCATGTAGCTCACACTGCAAGTAGAGCTGTACGGTCATTTTTAACTCTTTGAATATTCTTAAAAGTATTTGCTATCCAAGGATACATACCCTTGGAGGCAGGCGGGAGTGATGACAGCGTGTGCTGGAATGCTTAAGGCATTAACCAAACTAGCTGAAGTGCCAATAAGAGTGGAAAGATGGCACTAGGGAGAAGGTCATTTGTGCTGAAGCCCAGGCCTGTCTGTATTGTTCACACTTGTCATGCAGACTAGCTCAAGTGCATCTGCACATGCTGCTGTCACCCCTCCAGGATACATCTACCCACTACAGCATTGTTCTAGTGCCTTATGGCAGTGAGCAGGGACAGTGGGAGCTGCTGCCAGCAGTGCATTTTAATCATTTTTTAAAAGAATAATAGCAATCTGCTATCTGTTGTATGTAATTGTGTTTGTTGTTTTATCCTCTTTTTTTTTTTTTTGTTACCAGAGTGCCTCTGATGGCTTTTGGAAGTCAGTGGCAACCCGTGTCCCAAGAGAACCTCATGAGATACGTATCCTGAATCCCTACTTCATCCAGGAGGCAGCTTTCAGCTTCATTGGACTGCCTTTCAACAATGGCCTGATGGGCAGAGGGGTAGGTATAAAGTAAATCAAGCAAAACCATGGGGAAGGACAAGAGACCAAGCAGCAGAGTAGGCTTCTGCTGTTCTTACTTTTCCTCTGGGCCTCTGCTGTTGGACGTTGAAGGGAAGGGACTTCGGCTCTGTTACAGTCACAGCACTCAACCTCCTTCAGGGCCAGGCAAGATCCTTCCTTGGAACACACTGAGGATTTTGTGGGGAATCACGAACATTTCAGCAGTGCCTTGAAAGCAACTGTGAAGTTGCATCCTAGACTTATAGTAAAAGAGTGTAAAAATTTGTTTTATGAGGTCTTTGGTAAGAAATTCCTCTCTTAGAGCGACAAGTTTTAGATGTAAGAGCTTACAAAAGAAATCAAAGCAAAACATAGTTTTAGGCCGTGGTTATTAACAAAATACCTTCATGGTCATTCTTGTATCTCACCCCAATGCAGCTTCTTGGAGTGTTAATGTGGAGTAGGTGGTGACTTGGGTTTTCTGGATTATCTCACACTGCAACACTGTCCTCAGAACCTATTTATATTTGCTCTACCTAATATATCAACCATTACAGAAAGTATTAATTGGGTGGCTAAATTACTCGTGTACACATGTCATATAGTTGTTGACAGGCCACATGTGACACTTTGGGGTGCCTTAGCACGGCTGGCAAACCCAGACAGAAGCACTTTTGCTGGACAAGGCCTGTTTGCTCTGCCCTGGCATTGTCCTTCCATTGTGGTCAGTACAGATTTGCCATGTTGCAGCAAGGGTTTGGACTCTTAATTATACCATGAAGTCTTCAGAAATATTAGAGACGTTTGTTTTGTGCAGGTCAGATGGGTGGGTGCCTGGAGATAAGGAATTCACTTCTTAAAATGTGGTGTGCAAGATGTGCAGACAGGTTCAGCTACGTAGAATGGGTCTTTTTTTGAAATACGTTGCTGCATAGGTACATACAGAAGCTGTCATGGGGTTCTGGAAGCACTGGATTTTTGTTCTTTGCACTGAAGGTATCTTATCCCAAATATTCCTATCAGCTAGGAAGTAACTTACTTCATCTCTCTGCTTTCTCCAGTGCTTACCCTTAGAATGATGTGGTCTTGATTTGTCCTTCAGAAAATCAGGACTGCTGCCCCAGTAAAGGACAGAAATAATCAGACTTTTGCCTTTATTTTCTCCAGATTTGTTTTTATTTTCAAACACATTATTTTAATACACAAGATATTACTTAAGCCGAGAGGAGAAGAGAGAATCCGGAAATGAAAATGTTGTGAACTGAAGTTTATGAGGTTTTGATAGGTTGTTTAACACACATCAGATTGGGAAATGAAGGCATCTTAATTGAAACCTGATGTTTCACTTCATGAAAGTCCATTTGAGCATTTAAAAATAGTTTATGGAGCTTTAAGGCAAGCAATCTTTGCCCGTGACCCCTGCTAGATTGTGTAAATTGTAGTTCATTCCTTCAGATGGGTCAACAGGAGCTCTGCAGGTGTATCTGTGGGGCTGGGACATTAGTATACCCTGTGCGGTCTGTGCAAGGACGCTGTAATACAGTGATTCTGTCAGTGTTTAAAAGCAGAGAATATTTCTAGCCTGTGGGTACAAATTTTACTGCAGCCATCAATTATGGACTGCTGCCATGGAGCTGCTGGGACTTGACGCTTTAGTGAATGCTGCTGCATCAGTGCAAAGGCTCCGAGAGAAGCTACTGCCACCAGTGTAAAGAGCGAAGAAGAGTCTGAGTAGGATCCTGGTGACACAAATTTGCTACAGACCTTTTTTCACTGAGAGTTTAAATGGGAAGAGTGGAAATCAGAGCCTGTAGACCAAGAATCCAACTCTCAGTAAAGATTTGAGAGAGATCCAGTGAGATGAGTGATGCAGCTAGAGCAAGGAGAATTGCTCCGCAGGACACAGTGCGACCCAGCAGCCAAGGAGCGTAGCTGGTTGGGTTCAGGGTCATGCTTTTAGATGTGCGAGGCAGCCTGGAAAACATTACTCAGGGAAGAAGCACATGAGCATGGAAGAGGAGAATGCTGAGGTCTAGTAAGCAAAAGCACAGCGAGCAGTATGTGTCCTGAGTTTCTCCTGGGAAAGCGGGATGGGGCAGATTGGTGGCCCCACTCTGCAGTGTGCTGTGGTATGTTGGGCAGGCTACACACAGGAGGATCAAGGCTGGGGGTGCCTTAGTAATCAAGGCCAACACAAAATCCTCATAAAGAGCAGTAATATTCCCTCTTCTGTGGTTCTGATGCCTAAATAAACTTCAGTGCTTCTCTTGCACACCACATATGGTAACAATGTGCTGCCAATTAACTTTGTAATTTGGGGGCTTTTTCAGCAGGGCTGAGGAGAGCTAGTAAAATAGTTTGGGGCTGATCTCAAAGCATTTTTCCCAGGATTCAATAAAGGGTGAATGTAGTAACATCCTCTGCTTTGATAATATAATTTGGGGCAGATGGTTCTGGAGGATCATGGCAGGGTACAACTCAGATGTATGGTCTGATTACACTTGTGGCATTAGTAGCCAAAAGTCTGAGCAAGGAGCGAAACTGGTCACCCACAATGAACAGCAACTTCTCTCTGGGACCAGTAAAGCTTTTCAGGAGTTCTCTCAATCCCTTTACTGAAGTCTTAAGAAGAGGGAGAGCTGTTTCCTACTACACGTGGACTTCTCTTTTCTTGATTCTAGCTGATGTTAAAGAAAAACTCTAGAATCCTGGCAATGTCTGGAGAAAATTAAATGTTAATGCCTGAAGATGGTTTAGCTAGTGAAGATCCCCTCTTTGATTAAAGAGTTCTCTGAAGGAATGGGGTGGAGGCTCAGCTGTCTTACTAGCTAAAGGTGTAGGTATGTGATTTAGGTTTAGGTAGAAGTTCCGTGTATACAGCTCTTTTGGGCTTGAAACCAGACATCACTGGTATTGCAGCTGGTAATTCAGGTATGCAGTAACCTACCTTACACTGCCAACAGCTTACTGGGGGACAAGCATGAACGTCAGTTCAGAGGCGTCATTGCCTGTTGCATGTACAGCACTAGGGATGGTTATTGCCATGGTGCTTTTTGCTGCATAGTGAATAGTCCCATCTACTCAGTAGCGCTCAGAGCCATTGGAGCAGTGGCTTTCTGGCTCCTCTGGGAGCCCTAAGCGTGGTGTGAGGTGGCCATTTCAGATTACACAAATTACCAGGACTCTGAGGGCTCAAGTGCAGACTGTGGTGTTTGTTTCTCTCTACTGGTGCTGTGCATCCATGGAACTGCTTGTGATTTAACTATTTATGAGGGTTAAGTTCTGCTGCCCAAAACTGTAAGCCTTTGGTGTTTTGTGTACTGGAAATGGCTGAATCTATAGACCTCTTACTAAAGAGATAAAGCATCCTCCTCTGGACTTCACTCAGCCTCAGCACCAACTTGATGAAGGAGGAGCCATGTGCAGGAGGTGTTGTCAGGCACCGGGCCATGGATTAGCACCTCTGCAGAGTGCTGACAGCCTTCGTGCACTCAGGAATTAACCTCTCATACTGGAGTGTTAGCACATCCTGCCCCAGGGCTTCTCTTTACTGTTATGTGGTTTTGCCTGTGGGCAAGCAGCCTTTCTGGATATGGCAGTGGTGACCCTTTGCTCCCCAGGCAGCTTTTCAGCTCCCCTGGCTGGTCATAATGACGCTTTCTCTCATTAGTACTGGGCTGCCCTGGTGTCAGCAAGCTTTGTCTCCGGGGCTGTTCTTGCTGGACTGTTATTGTGTGAAGGCCATGTCTTGGGACCAGTTGGGACTTTATGGAGCAGAAGGGAGGAGGGGGATGT
Source organism: Phalacrocorax carbo (assembly GCF_963921805.1). Taxonomy (NCBI): domain Eukaryota; kingdom Metazoa; phylum Chordata; class Aves; order Suliformes; family Phalacrocoracidae; genus Phalacrocorax; species Phalacrocorax carbo. The sequence continues at coordinate 51,527,695 of NC_087518.1, read as the reverse complement.
CAGGAGCAGAGCAGTCTGCCACTCCATCCTTTCCAGCTGCATGCTTCTTTTTTTGCACTCTGATGGCATCTTCTAAGGCCAGTAGAGGGACAGATAAAGGGCCACTGCAGCTGCAGTCAGTTAGATATAGAGACTTAGCATCATTGTTAAGCTTTGGGTTTGCAAGACAGCACATCTGCTTCATGGGCTGGACCATTCAATCTATTACCACTGGAGAGTGATCAGTCCATGAGCTGCTGGGGAATGGACAATCAGACAAGCCATTACAGGGTAGCAGGTAAATGCATACCAGCAGTTCTTGGTAAATGCCCAGCCACATGCTTCTGCACATGAAAAATGCAAAGCAACCGAAGGGAGTTTACTTTTCAATGAAAGAGTAGCCTATGTACTCCCATTTAACATCGGGTGAAGCATATATGTGGTTACCACAGAGCAGCTAGCATGTAGTAAAGTCTTGCCCTTGCTTGCCCTCCGTTAAATTGTTAGGTCCTTAAGAAATACTCCCTGCATTGCCCAGGAATCTGCTCTATGGCAAATGGTAAATCAGAGCTTGTGCATCAGGTTAGATGTGGTCAGATATTTGACTTGGGCTAAGTCGTATAGGAGCTCAGCAGTTAAATGGCAGAACAGAAACCTGCTGGGCAGCTAGCTTGTCCTGCCTCCAGCAACAGGCCTCTGGCCCTTCCCTTTTGCTCTGCTGCAGACCGCCGGTTCTGGAGACTCTTTCCTGCTACAGCAAGGGATAACTAGGGGAGGTGAAGCAATAGTGTTGGGCATGCTCTGCTTTTTCTTTCGAAGCCAAATATTGCAGCTGATTCTGTGCATGGATGGAGGTGGCTGTGGGAGCAGCACTGTGGGTTGGAAGCTCCTGTGACAGGGACCACTTTGCAGGTACTTGTCTGCTCACAATAAGTGATGCTAAATTGCTTTTTATGCCATATTTCCAAACTTGCCAGCTAAGGGAAGCAAAGAGTAGGTTTGGGATTGTTCCTATGCAAACATAAATGGACAAAAAGAAAACACAGTGACTGTTGTATTTAGCATGTGGTGGATATTATAGTTTCCTTCTGTATTTCTTTCATTTTGACTTTATTGGTGTTAGGCGATCAGTTCTGTAACTGATAAACTAAGGTAGCAGTTTTTCCTAGGTGAGCAATTTTTCAAGTTTTCCCTCAAATAAGTTAATATAGTAGTCAAACTAATTTGAATATCTAGTTGCATTATTGCTTTTAGGGAATTTATTCTTTAGCAATGCTTACCCTTTTAGTGAAAAAGGTAACAATTGGAATAGTGAGAACAATCCAATATGTCTTATCCTGAGCTAAGTAAAATCCCATAAATAACTGGAATTCATTTAACATGTTAAGGGAGTCAAATATTTCTAAAAACAGATTTACAGCAGTCATTTCCTTCCAGTCCAGCAGGCAGTGAGACAGGAATGACCCGGCCATGGAATGAAAAGCAGCAAGAGCTTTTCACATACACCAAGCAAAGAGTCATTACAGTCCCCTGGATCTCCAGCACAAGCCCATGAGGTGATGCTCAGCCTCCATTAAGTCCAAAGGAGGGCTGGTGTTCCTTTCTGCTGACTGTTTTCTTTTTCTAGTGTGAGTAGAAGTCAGTCTTGAAAGCTTCTTCAAGGGGACCAATGGAAGATGAAACAGCAGTGTCTTGAGGGGAATACTTTTATCCTTCCCCTTGCAGCAGAGAACAGTGTAGGGGCATTTAGGAGAACCTGTCCTGTGTCGGTCTATACTGCTAAAGGCATTTCTGGTCCCCTGACCTGGTGGTGCAGACTGGCAGTGTTTGTACCTCACAGAGCTTGCAGTGATCCCTAACACAGCACAAGACCAGAGATCTTTGCCTCTCTTGTCTTTATGTTTTTCTCACCCAGGATCCACCATGCACGTGCTCACCTCACCCATGGAGGCCATGTGCCAGTGGGCCCCTGGAAGAAGCCATGCTCCGGGTGCACAGGCAGCCTTTGCCCAGCAGTGCTGTGGTGACGTGTCGCTCACCGTTGCTGTGTTTGCTGCTTCTGTTTGCCAGATAGCCTTTCGGTGCTTTCTGGGTTCTCGCCCTTCCCATCTTTCCCTAATTGGTGACCACTAGTTCAAGTCAGAAACTCCTAATGGCCATATCTGGAGCAGCGGTCCTGCTGGGCCGCTTTAGGCAGCCTCATGATGTGGCCTAGCCTGCATTGGCCAGTCTTTGTGCAAGCTGCGAGGCGTCCCAGGAAGCTCCTGCCTCGGCACTGGCCACTGTTGGGCTGCCATTCTTCAACCATTTGGTTGAAAGCAGCATTGCTTGGCAGTACAAGAATACCCAGGCACATAGAGGGCCATGAGCAGCAAGACAGGCTTTGAGCTGGTCCAACCCCAGATTAATATTCCTGAGGTGGGATGTTGGGACTTTGGGTTTTTCCCTTAGCAATGGCCTAGAATAACAAGAGGCATGCTCAGTTGTTTGAGAGTTCCATTTTCATAACACAAGAGGTGTGGTGGTTGCTTTGGTATGTCATTGGGGCATGGCACAAGGGTGTGTGTGGTGAGGTAGCACTGACGCATTGTGCAGGGCACAGCAAGGCAGGTTTGGCACAGCCACGTCCATGATGCCAAACTTCTTTTGGAGTGATCTGTCCCACAACTTGCCCTGAAGGTCAGACGAGGTTCATTAGGTCCAGATTAGAGCTTAGCAGCAAACAAATTTATATGCCTGTGTACAATGAGGAGAGCTTGGGAGCTGTGTAGGTGCAACAAGAGAATAATTATAACCGTTTCCTCTCTCTGATACATGTCCCCTCTCATTTGCCACTTCTCTGCTGAGAAGAGAGGAGAGCCCTTTCCCTGGACCTGGAGAATGCTGCCCAGTTGGCTTCTCTGCAGCCCAGCCTGGGACACATCCCTAGATCCTACAGGTCCTTCTCTTTCCTGTGCCGCAAGCTGGACATGAGGCAGTGCTTCATTTTCAACAGAAGGAAGGAGTAGCAGAAGCTCAGCAGGCTGTCACAGGAGAAAACTGCTCAGTTTCTATAGTTTAAACCAAATCAGTACCAAAGCACTACACTGACTTATAAATGACATGTAGTTAACTGGCAATCATGCTGCTTTTATACTTCTGTTCAATCCAGCTCCTTTTTTTTCAGGTGTCTCTAATTCCCCAGTCACAGTTTTATCTGTCTCATGGTTGCTGCTTCTTTAACGTAAGCAGTTTGGAGCAAATGCCCAGTTATGTGTATTTGGTCCAGGCCCCTGTGGGTGCACACAGTTTGTACTCAGGTTCTTCTCTTAACAGGTGCTGTTATCCATGCCATTTACTAAGGGTGCGTTCTGCAAGCACCCCCATGCTCTCTTAACAGTTACTGCCCTCAGTAAACAGCAGGGATGATAATTTTTACAGTATTTTCTAGGTGGTCCTCTCTAGCCCACAGGGTTCTGACTGCAGCAGTGGGACATGAGGCTGCATCTCAGCAGTGAAGGCGTGAATGGATGCAGATCTTTGTCTTCAAGGGGGACACACACACACACACACACACACACACAAGGCTATAGCTACCTTAGTATTGGAGAGTGCTAACTTCAATAAGGCATAATTTAATTCAAAACTGCCGTCAGATCATGAGTCTCTGAATGTGATTTTAGGGCAACACAAAACTATTTTGCTAAGGATACCATGTGATTTTTCTGATAGTTGTAGGGGCCAAGCCAGATACATCTACTACAGCCCAAGAGGTTAGGAAGTCTTTGGTATTTAAATAATTTTTGAGAGGAGCAGGTGGTACTGAGATACTGGCATGTCACGTACTACTGAAGAACAGAAGCAGATGAGAAAATTGTCTCCTGTTCTTCCATAAAGACCATTGGAGATATTATACATAGAAAAAAGTCAGGCAGATATTTGATGACCAAAGGAAAGTTCACTTTTGATTTCTGTAATCTGTTATTCTACGAACAAAAATAAGAATATGCTTGAAAGAAAGTTATGGTGGTTTGGCAGTCCTCCCGTAAGGTTGGGTAGTATGATTAATTCTCTGTGGTTTGTAAAACTCACATTAGAAAGTTAGCTCTTAAACGTTAACTTGGCCAGTGAAATTCCCTCCAGGCAAAGACCCTGCGTCTCCCTTGAGTTGTACCGTGGGAATGGGCCCAGTGCAACTGTGGGTGGTGTTAACGCCATCTTATTCCCAACAACGACACGTTCTCAAGCACGTAACCATCTACTCACTATGTTTTGGACACTGTAACTACAGCTCAGCTGAGGGAAAAGGTTTTGTGGCAAGTCCACTTACCAGCTGATGCAATTCCAGTGACATCCGAATGTCATCTCTTATGTAAAACATAAAGCTGAGAATATCTGAATTTGAACTGCCGTTCCTGGGAAGACAGGATGTTTTTGCATATTTTGAAATTTCAGGGAATTTTCTTATCCTTGCCTAATAAATGTTTTCCTTTTTTTTTAAACCCCGCCTTGATATGTTATGGCTACCAGTGAATTAACAATTCACTGAAGTAACCAGAATAAAATAAATTTTGTTTGTGGTGAGTATCAATTTAAATTAAGCAGTGAGAACAAAACGACTGCTGGTTTTCCTAACATCTGGAGCTGGCACAGGAGGACGTAGTAGGTCTTTTCGTTTCAGATGTGTGCTGTTAGAGTAGCACTGCAAATGTTTGAATTTAGTATCTCACTGATTTAGCCATAAGCAGTTTTTGCACATTTGTCTTCAGGTTAGTGTAATTCCAGTGTACGGTAGTGGAGTTCTCCATAGCACATGGGTTGTACTCCAAGCTCTGCACATCTCAGCTAGGGTTGGGTGGCATTCTTTGCTCGGAAAATGTTGGTCTTGGGACTGGTCACACAATCAGAAGTGAGCAGGGCAGTGTGTTGCCAAAAGCGGGTTCCTTTGAACGAGAAGCAGAAACTCAAAACGTTGTGTTCCCAGTCTGTCACAAACATCAGGTGAAATGCAATAGCATGGCTCACCGGTTCAGGGTGAACCGTTTTAAATGCCAAATATAAGCGTGCAGCTGGTTTCTATATCTCAGCTAAGAGGCTGTCACCCTTGGTGACTGTCTGAGCATGTCCTCTGAATTCGTGATACTTTTGATATGGTCCACATCGGATGCTCTACAAATGAAGATAAGATGTGTGGGTGGATTTCTCAGCCTCACCCTAGCCCCTGGGGTAAGGCTACCTCTGGATTCATCTGGCTAGAAGAGAGCTAACAGTCTGTGAGCCTGGGTTTTACACTGGAAACACTCGTCTATCACAAGCAGTCATGTTCATCCAAACTCACAAGAGGAGCTGCAGCCGTACAGCACCGCTGTCACAGGGCCTCACCAGAAGCCAGATGAAATGGGAAGGGCTGAAGCTGGACCTTGGTGCAAATGGCAAGTCAGCGTTTGGGAGAGGATGGTCAGGGTGTCCCTGCTCAGAGTTCTAACACCTGTCTATGGCTGGTTTCCTGCTGCTCCTCATCTTCCCAGTATGCTGTGGCTAGGAAGGGTATGGCACAGGCCAGAGTGCCCTTTGCCTGTGGGGGTGCCCCTGGGCAAAGGAAGGGCTCTCAGTGCACACTGCTGACTGGGTCTGCCTGATCTCTCCATCTCCCAGAGCTGTTTAACGGCCTCCTTAAAATGCTTTTGGCATCAGTAAAATAAAGAGTTTGTACTGTTCTTCACTTCTGCTCCCGTGTGGTGGCCCGTTTGGATAAGTATTCCTTCTTAGCCTAGCTGGAAGCCAGTAATGTGCACAGAATTGTAATCCAGTATCTACGTCTGTTTTAATGTCAGAAAACTAACGTATCAACTGTAATTCATACTCCAGCTCATCTGTTGCCCCATTCTCAGGATAGCAAAGTTGTACAAGGGAGTCTGACCATTTGCATTAATCCGTCTGCCCTGCAGTACTCCCCTGGAGAGTCAGATCATAGAGCCTCAAATAAGAGCAGCTGCTTTTTTGCTAGATGTTTTGCAGGAAGCTGGCTGGCATATGATTTTCTTTACAAGTTGGGAGGCTATTGACCCCATCAGGCAGCTGATGTGCAGTTATAGCCAAATACCCTGTTACTGATTTTCTGATTAGTAGCAGCAGTGCCCCTGTGAGCAGAGACAGTAAGAGGAAATCTTTGGTTATAGAAATGGCAACCTGCTAATGACTTCCATTCCTGCTTTCTCTCCTCTCAGAACATCCCCACCTTGGGAAGCGTAGCAATAACCATGGCGCTGCACAACTGTGATGAGGTGGCGGTAGCTGGGTTTGGCTATGACATGAGTTCACCCAATGCACCGCTGCACTACTATGAGAACATCAAGATGTCTGCCATCAAAGAGGTAGGGAGCTCCTGCTGAGCACATCTTCCTCCCAAGCCTGCTGAACGCCCCGACTCCAGAGCCTGACTGGGATGGTGATGTCAACTTACAGCTTTCTTGTATGGGTCAAAACACAGCTCCACCCATGCATTTGCCTGTAAAATTCTAGACATTCTCCCAAGCGCAATGTGTGTTAAAAATGGTTATTTCTGCTGGGAAAAGTTCTTTGGAATGTGTATATAATGTTATTCCTTCTTTGAGCAGCAGGGAAAAGATTCACATGAATGTTAACTGGAGTAGGGTGAAAGGGAGCAATTCTGCTCTGGGGTTGAAAAGATGTGGCCACCTCCTGCTTTTTGATCCATTGTATTGCTCTCTAATCCATAGGCTTCTTTTGCTAGATGATCCCCTCCTCAGCCCCTGTGAAATGTGGGGGAGGTGAGATTAGCCCGTGCATGTTAGCTCTCAGCTGACTGTTCAGTAGCAGTTTGCTAGTGTAAACACATCATGGCTCTGTGGAGGCTGCTCTTTAAAGCCAGATCCATGTTAGAAACATTTTCTGGTACTATCACAGTGAGATGAACAGCATTTTTAGAGGAACAAAAGTTCTTGTGTTGGTATAATGCAGTAGTATAAAGACACACTTTCAGGTCTATCCATTCCCTGTACCAAACTAGAGCAAGCTTGGGCACTGGCCAAAGCTTCTGCAGTGGGAAGGTTTGCTGCTTTTTTGGTAGAACTCAGTCTTTCCCAGCTCAGATGTGGCCCAGGTCTTTGTAAGATTGCTTCCCTGTCATCACTGGCTCCTCTGTAGGGAAACTTTCTCCATCCTACTCCACATTGCAAAAAGTTGTATTGTTCATGGACAGTAGCTGTCTCCTGGCTCTTTGCATTTGTTTACCTCGAGCACTTTGCCATTGATCCAGGCCAGGAGGGAAGCTGGAAAGTTGTGTTTTTCTAAATCACAAGATTGTACGTGTCTTGGGACTCTCACAGGCTGCAGGCTGCATGACCCTAGGCAGACTGAGAGGAATTAGAAATCAGTGATTAGTCAGCTTGAGAAATGAGAAGAGCGTGTCTAATTATCAGAGTAATGAGGCTTTGGAACAGCCTCTCAGCAGCAGCCGAGAGAACAAACTGCTTTTGGGAAAAGGCTTTGAGGAGGTCCCTGATATATCAAGGGACTGGAGATTGTGGCCCTGAGCTACCTTCTGGGTCTGTGGAGGTAGCAAGAAAGTCTGCTTTGCTGAATGGAATAACCATGGATTTAATCTGTTCTCGACGGGAAAGTGAGTGCCTGTTTACAGGATTTAAGGGGAATGCCCAGAGAGGAAAGCTGAATTGAGTCACTATGTATAGAGGTGGTGTCTGGCTTGTGAAATCCCTGAGTGGAAAATAGCTGAGGAATATCATTCTAGCAGTAGTAGTGGAGATACCGGCATTGGCGTGCCCAGTTCTTCGCTGGGCATCTGCTTATAACCACTGCCTGAGACAGGACCCTGTGCTACCCAGGCCCAGGTCTGAGTCCGTACAGCTGGTTCTTTAGTCTTCCAGAAAAGACATGACTATGCCAGAGTGAAAATTAATGCAGATGCCTGGCTCCAGCAGTGGGTACAGAGACTGTTCATGAAAGTTTTGTCTCTGTGGTGCCACTGTGTCCACCCTGGTGAGTCAGCTACCCTTGGTGGAGAATCAGCTGTTCCTACTGTCTCATAAGGATGTCAGTCCCATGGTCTGCTCTTGGGCATGGAGATGTTCACGGTGAGTGTCCTGTGCCAAGACTGTTTTGCAGCCTGGTAGGTGTCTCTGACCTCAAGGACACCTACACAGGAGCTGACAAGAATGAAGTCTTCTTGGTCTTGATCCTTACATGGATCAATGGGAAGAGTTGGCAAAAAGATTTGGATGACAGAGTCTCTGGTTGAAGTTGCCAGTCCAGATCACTTGGATCTTTGATGCTGGAGGCAAGCACCCTGAGTGGGATGCAGAAGCCAGTGGAAGACAGGAGGGTATCACTCTTGGACACCATATGTGGCCTCAGGAATAAACCATACAGGGCAACAGATAAGGATGAACATGTGAAATGCAACCATCAGGGTCTCCTAGAGAGACCAGTTGGTGTCTGGTTTGTCAGGCCTCTGCTGTCTGGAAGCTGTCAGTCGTCATGTCCAGGATGTTCTGTATGGAGGTGAGGGAGCGTTGAAAGGTTCTGCGGAAGCCTCACTAGTTCAGATGTCAGTGGATTTGTTTCTGCAGCCGGGGCTGTTGATGAGAGCTCTGCAGGCCAGCAGAGCTGGTTCTAGGAGGAAGGTTCCTGTTCCACTTGAAAGCTGGTTATCTGATATGTGTCTGCTCATCTAATCCTCACATCCTCACCCACAGGCTCCTCTTACGTATCGCTGCCCTGGTACAAGAAAAGCCATCTGTTCCCAAGTATCAATAATTAACGTTCCTCCTGCCTCTGCCCCTCCCAATAGGACAAATTGTTTGTGATATTGTGGAATGTGAAGAGCAGAGAGAGGCTTGCATTTCTTTCTTTCCCATTTAATATTAATGGTAGCTGGTAATTGTTAGTCACCTGTGGATGAAGTTGAAAGGTGAAGGGCATGAGAGTTGGGTTGTCTTCTGCAGTTGTCCTCAGAGAACACACAAATGGAGTTTTGCCCCAGTCTAGACTGGAAGCGCCCTGCACACTCTGCTTGAAGAGAGACCTGCATGTGGTTTGCAAATCAGGAGGCTGTCCTGCATTAGCACCCGGTGCCAAATGTTGCCCTTGGCACTAGTGAAAGAAGACTGACCCAGAGCCAAGGTCCACCAAAGTTCTTACCTGTTCCTTCTGCTCTGACATTCAAAGACCCAAAAGCATCCACAGCATTTTCCTCAGTGTTACTTTGGACCTCCAGGATTGTGTCCAAGCCTAGTTCTTCCTGGTCCTCCTCCACATTTCAGCCTCTAAAGGAGCCACTAAAGTAGCCTGTGCCTTGAAATTATGCAAGTATTGTCTTTGTCCTCTGTCTGGCCTGCAGACCCATGCAGGCTGGAGTACTTGTTCCTGGGTAGGGGAGTGGAAAAGGTTTGCTTAACATAGCAACATCACAGCACTGAAACAACTGCCATGGGATGCAGCTGTTCCACCATAACAAATATCTCAGGCAGGAGCCCCTGCAGTTTAACCAGGCTTTGGTGGGGCAGAACCTCTATTTCTGAAGTTCAAATCTTTTCCCTGACTGCCGGACTCCTCTAGCCTAGATGACCAAAAATCTTCAGTGTTTAAGCCTGGAGAGCAGCTGCAGGGAAGCACTCCAGCTCCACCCTGAAACTATCACTGTCTTTACAGAGGAAATGTAAACACCAGCAGCGTCCTGGGTCTGGAGGTGCCACATGAGTGTATGTGGCTCATGGGAGGCTCCCCAGGAACATCCATTGAGCCCCTTCCTTTGCCTGGTGTCCACAGGGGCAACGGGCCTGCTGGCAAGTGTGCATCTTCTTGGTAAGGTGTGTCACTGATTTACACTTGAGGCCTGCTTGACATCTCTCTGGACACCCTTGAAACCCTGTGACTCATCTCCAAGGAATTTGTTCTGATTACATAAAAAAAAAAAGCCAGCAAAATGCGCTCGCTTGCTCACAGCTGGGCGGAGATGCCTCTCCATGCCAAGACCGAGGTGATAAAATCTCTGTGGAAATGAACGTGATTTTTCCTGTTGCTCTGTGGGACTGGCGGGTGAATTTCCAAGAGGCGAAACAAGCAGGCCAAGTGTATAGTTTTGCTTAGTCTTTTGCTATCCCCGCCAGGGGTAAAAGCCCTCAAGGTCCAAGACTGCTGCAGTTGCTACCGCAGGAGGCAGCTGCCTCCACTGCCTCTTCCAGCATCTCAGACTGCTGAGGGCTGGGCAGGCGTTTCCTGCCCCAGAGGAAAAGGCTCTGTGAGGAGGCAGATGCTCTGGAGCTTCACCGGTGTTACCAGTCATGGGGAAGTATATGGTCTTGGAACCCTAGTCAGTAGTACGGCTGCAAAACACATATGGATTCTCCTGTGCTTGTGAGCACTCATGGAAGTAAATTTCTCCAGTTTAGTCCTAGATGGCTTCCTTACCCTCTGCCCTGGGTAGGTCGGTGTGCTCCAGCCAGGGTATGTCCAGGCAGACCTGGTGGAGAAGACCCTTTTCTCTTTATAAGCGTGCCCTGGAGAGCTGGAAGCACAGTGGTGCAGTGTTTTCTGTTTCAGGCTGTGAGCTGGAAGATCAGTGCTTGCAGCTATACTGCCCAGCACCCTCCCCCTCGTCTCTCTTCTCCTCCCCATAGTGGCCAGGGCTGCACAGACTTCAGCAGGGGTTTTCTGGGTGGTATGAAGACACTCTGCTGTTCTCTGGTCTGTTACTGGGAGACTGCTGACGAGTAGACCCCATACTGACGTGTAAATTCTCACAGGTGATTTTTCAGATGCGATCCTGTCTCTTTCTTTTAACTTACAAAATGCAGAATGTCCAAGTGTGTCATCTCCCTTCAGTTACTATTTTCTCTATTCCCAGTAAATTTGCAACAGCTTTCGACCCTTGGCTGCTTCCATGAATACTGTACAGAAGATGATTGAGTCCGTGCCAAGGTGTCTGCTCACTTGTTTCTGTTTTCATAGCAGAGTCCATCAGAGCTGCATTTTGATATAGTTTATTGTATTTTTATTTCTTGCTTAGTTCCTGTAATGCTTCCTGCCCAAGCACTCCATAAAAGTATGCTTTATCACAGGTCTTCTATCGTATCACTGTCTTCTATTAATGTTAGAAGTGTCAGATCCACTGGGAACATAGCAAAGAGAACATAGTGAAGGAAACATGGAAATGGAGGTGAGGAAAAAGGGTATAATTTTAAAATAGAATGAAGACTTCTCTGGATAAAAAAAAGAATTAATCTGCCTATAAGGATTACAACAGACCTTCATTGCTAATGGCAAAACAGGCTAGTGTTTCAGGCAGAAATTATTTCAGGATGGGAAAGCGACAGTATTCAGAATAGTAAAAACATATCCATAAGGAGTTGATGAAACTGAGATAGCAGGAGGCTGTGCTAAATCATGGGAATGAAGCGGAAGACTGGCTCCCAGCATCCGTCCTCTGTGTGCTCTGCCCTGAGCCTGGCAGCACACAGCCTTCCCCAGCCTTGTGAGCCAGAGGTGAGCTTCAGTCTCCTGATCATTTCTTGCAGGAGCAAGAATGTGACCAAAGAGTCACCTCAGATACAACACATGGAGCACCCTGAGCTGTCTTCTCAGCAGCTGGCTGCAGACTGCCTCACACACTTGCGGTTGGTAAAAATGGAGAATGCATTGTTAAAAGCCACCCTTGTCCATCCAGAGCCCATCTGCAGCATTTGTGTCATGCAGTGGAGCTGCTGACTGGTCTCCTTTTCACTGTAGAAGCAGATCAAGTGCCAATGCCGATGTTGTTGGAGGTGTCAGCTCCTTTGATACAGCTGTGCCTGGCACTTCAGTGACTTGCTGCCTGACCCAAGGGGAAGGTGGCGTGACTGCCTTTGATGGCTTCTTTCTGATCATTGGCTCCGCTTCCCCAGCAGGTCTTTGTGGGATGCTGGAGGACACCATCTTGTAACACTTCTTATTCAGCCTGTGTAAGGGCTGTCACAGGGGCCAGGGGAGGTGGCCTGCAGCACACAGTGACACACAGCTTTGTCTCTGTCTCTCCCCGCCAGCAGCTACCTCTCAGAATAATCCACAAACATCAAGTTTGGAGACTTGGCCCATAAAGGCACAAACAATAGTGCTTTATCATCATCTGGGCTCTCTCTGTGAAGCCGTCCTTTGCATTTTAAATTAACACAAGTTGCCTGGGAGGGGGTGGTTGGGCTGCTTCAGGCCTCCAAGCACCTTAAAGTTTGCGGTAGCCAACAAGAAGAACAAAACTCCTTTGAAAGCCAGGCAGATGTCTAGCCTGGTGATTTATAGACTGAAAACACAGCTATTCGAGCCTGGCTGATGAATTGCGATTGGAGTACAAGGAATGGTGCAGACTGAAATGGAGGTCAGCTTTGGAGGGGGAGGTTAGGGGCTGGGGCAGGGGGACCTCTGAAAGGGCAGTGCTTTTTCTTGGGGTCGGCAGTGATGACTGATGAGGTTTATACATTTTTGTCTTTGTTTAAAAGCCACCTGTTTGACAGCATTTTGGCTGAACGAAAGCCTCACATGCTGTTCCTGTGCATAAGGACTGTGTGTCTATGTAATAGAAATCTGGAAAAGATTGATGGAATAGCAGTCATGACCAGAGCACAGGTATTGACTTGTTCAGTAGGACAGAAGTATGGTAAGGCTTGTGGGGTACCACTATGCACTAATAACAGCAAGGAAGGTAAGGCTGTAGGATAGGCAAAAACAGAATTCGGGTTTGGACAACATCTCTGTAGGAAAATACAGTAAAAGATCTACAGGGGTGTGCTAGAACCCAATATTGACCCCAGTATTGAACCTAGACCTCTGTAGGGGTGCTAGGTAACACCAGGAATCACACTGTCACAGATGTACATTACCAGCCAGTGTTACTGTCAAGGGGAGAGCCCAGGTACTGTGGGATGTGTTAGCTAACACAGCTCTTCTCACCAACCGAGAGGGCACAAGAAGAGCTGATGGCCTTTCAGAACTGTTTTTAGCAGAGGGATGTTTTAGGAAATAGGCTTTGATCTAGTGCCTTCGTGGTTAAATGAAATGGAAAGGCAACACGAGGGATGTTATAACTCAGATTTTGCTTCCAGAAGGAGGGAGCTCGATAAGCAGGGCAGTATGTAGACTGTGGTGTGGCACTCAGCAGTGCTGGCAGAGTGCCCAGTGGAACTGGGACATGTGGGCAAACTATGACCTCTCTGAATTTAGGCCTAGCCTAGGAGAACAGGCTACCAAAAGCAGATGCACCTGAAGAGCTTGTGGACTCAATGTAGACTTAAGATCTTTTTTTTTCTTCTGTCAAAAGTGCAAAACTTTTCTGCAGTTCATGTTTGCAGCAAGGGGGGAACTGGCAGGAAAAGGCTGTAGACATAACTTCATAAACAACTGCTTCACAGTAGTGTTAGAAATAACAGAGGAGTGTGAGAAAGCATGAGGCAGTGAAGAGACTTCCTGATGGTTGGAATGGACAGGAATAAAGTGGAAATTGACAAAAGTTAAGCTAAATTAGGTCTTGCAAAGGAAACTAAACAAACTCTGGACAGTCCCACTGCCAAACAAATAAATGGAAACAAGGAAAGAATTACCAGGGCTGTGGCATCCAGGGAGGTGAAGGAAGCAGAAGTAGTAGGGGTTAAGGAGACAAAGTGGGAACTACATGAATGAATGTATTACATCCATAAGGGTGATATGATGAACATGAGGGAAAGGGTGGCTTACAGTGAGGAGCTCATAGAAACAGAGAATGGCTGGGTCAGCAGTGAAAGGCAAAAGCCGTTGAAGCTAATGCACTAGCTGTGAGAGCCTGAGAGGTCTCTGTTCCAACCACTGCGCTGTTGAGACAATTAAGCTGCAAGTCCAGAGGAAAAGGTCCTCAATAAATCTGTCAGGTTACACGTGGTTCCACAGGATTAGACTGTAGTGGACATAATACCTCTTTTTCCTTTCTTTTTTTTTCGGGGGGTGGAAGTGAGGGAAGGAAAATAATCCTGTCAAATTCAGACCTCTTAATCTGACCTCAGAGGCACTTTTCAGAACTTCAGAGCAGACTTTAAATGAAAAAATATTTAAAACCTGAAAGTAAACACAGCATGGATTTACCAGAAGCAGGTTACCAAACCTAATTTGATACCTTTATTTTATTTAAAAAAAATTTCATTCTGGGGACAGAGTGGTATCTCAGTCTGTCTGAAGTTCAGTTAAGCGTGTGATACTGTGCAGTATGAGATACTATTAGTTAAGCTTCAGAAGCTACGGTTTGGTGAAACACCTGTATGTGAATAGCATCTCTAAAGGAGAACACAAAGGGCAGCGCTGAATGGACAGCTGGGAGTTCCCCTGCAGGAGGTCATGTTTAGTGTTTGCTTTAATGATTTTTGGCACAGAAGGCAGTGGTGTGCAATTGGAATTTGTGATGATACAAAACCAGGTGTGGTCAATACAAAGGAGTACCAAAATACCATCCAGGAAGACCAGGAGCACCTTGAGAAAAGGAGTAAACTGGGTGGAATGAAACCTAAGAGAATGAATGGAAGGTCATGCTATTTAGAGCAATGACAGAAATTTTGACACTAAACTGGGAAAGCATTATTTGGCAATGGCAGTAGAGGAAAATGCTTAGATAGGTATGAAGAAATCACAGGATCATTCAGGGTGCCAGGCTGTTACTGTGAAAGAAAAGGTATATACAGCTCTGGGAAGACGAATGGCCTCTTTTGGTAGAAGGAAAAAGAAAACATGGCTTGTTTAGCTTGGTAAAATGAAGACTGAGAAGAGATACAATTGCTCTCTCTGTATGTAATAAGAATAAGTAGGAGCTAAAAGAGCTCTTTCAAGTTTCAAGTAGGTATAAGAACAATGGGGCTTAAAGGAGCTGTGAGTAAATCTTTCCTAAACTTGAAGAGAGAAGGGTGCCCAGCCCTCCCTTTTGTTTCAGTGTGTGTGCATCTCGAGGGGTGCAGGCAGGCCGGGGCAGTCTGTGGTGCTGCCATGTCCCAGCGGATGGACTGAGAGAGAAGGGGGCAACAGGTCCTGAACGAGGCAGGGCACTGGTGTCATGGGAGGTGTACTTGGGAGGTGAAACTGCGGCTCAGGAGTGGCCATAAAACACCTAGTGTGTGTGGTCACCATACCAGGACCAAAGCAAGGGCATGCGCAAGGCAGAATCAATTAAAATAAGCAGCTCTAGAGACAAGGCAGTGCAGGTTAAAGGTAGAAATAAATTAGCACCAATGGAGACTGAAAACTGACTGTTAGCAGTGAAGTAGCACTTCTTGCTGCTGCTGTGGTTTCTGTGCAGGTTTTTGGGGAGAAATGCTGCTAACTTGCAGAAATACGGAGGAGGTAGCAGAACTGAGAAACCTTCTGCTTTATAACTTGCTCGTTTTCTTGAATGCGCTCCTCATTGACTTCACTCTCTCAGATTTAATTTTCCTGTATTTTAAGATACTGCAATATACTAATAAGACTAATGTGCTCTGAAGCTGAGGCATTCCCCGATTGTAATTGATTACATATGGGGAGCTTACCTTCTTCCTGGGTTGGTCTCTGAAACATTTTCTTAGTCTTAAAATATTCTGCTTGGCTTCTCTTGAAGGCACAGAGGATGTTTTGTGCTTCCTTGTGGAGTCGTCAAGAAAAAAAGGACGGGAGGTTTAGGGCTGCTGCATTTGCATAAGCCTGAAAGATGGCTTAACTTATGATAAATTTTGATCTAATAACTGTGACCAAGCGATCACACATCAGACCAATGCCACTTCTCTGGGCTGGACAGCCGTAACAGTGCATCTGCTGGCAGAGCGACTCTCCCCCTGCTGTTTCTCTCTCCGCTGAAAAGAGCAAACACCTACTAATCACAGAGAGACCCAAAGCAAATCCCAGCCTGATCCGCAAACAACAAGGGCTCTGGAGCCTCCTGGGACGTTCCTGGTGGAGCTCCCAGAAGTTCATTACCCTGGCCATGGGCTCAGACAAGCAGCCCGTTTGTTGGCACAAATGGGAACAAATAAGTGGGCTCAATGGTCTTAAGGGTCTTTCCCAACCCACATGATTCTATGATTCTAGGCTGTACCAGCCGCCTGCTCAATGCGAGCGGTGGAGCGGGGAGAGGGCAGAGCCAGTCTGCCAGGTCGCAGGAGCAGTGGTGGTAGTGACGTGCGGGGACAAGAAGGTGGAGATGGCAGTGAATGCTCTGAGCTGCTCTGTTGATGTCTGGAGGTGCAGATTCATGAGAGAAGAGCTGGAGTTTTATGTTTGTGATGCTGAGGCGTAGCCGCAGGACCTTTATGAATGTGAATAATCCGGCATACAGGATAGGAAGTGAGACAGAATGGGTCGGTGTGCATAGGAAGAAAGGGTCAAAGCAGTCAGAAGGGACAGTGAGTGTTTTGCCAGCCCAGCCAAAGTGTATCCAGTGTCCGAGGGCAGGAGAAGGCTTCTTTGCAGTACTAGCAGGAATAAACCACCAGCATTGCAGCTGCTTCATGTAATCCTTCTCCAGGTGTGGATCCTGCTCAGAGTGCTTTGCTTAAAATGTGAAATGAGCACTCTGACAGCACAGCCCTGTCCATGGGAGCATGGGTGGCCAAAGCATTGGCTCTTTCTTACCATCCTGCTGCAGCTCAGGACACTGTGTCAGCTGAAAGATTTCCAGGACAACTCGCCCACGAGCCTGGTTACACAGAGCACCCCAGCTTACCCAGCAAAGGGTGGCAAAAGAGAACTCCCCCTTACAACAGCCATAACGTGGTCCTGGCACCAAAACAAAATGAGCCTGCCAAGGCCTGGAGAGACCCTGCAGGCAGCTCACAGAGGCCTCCTGCCTGCCGGGCCCCGCTGGCAGTGTGTGCTACCCAGGCTGTGCTACCTGGGTGCTATTTAGGGTATATAAACCCTAAAACCTCCTGAGTTCTAGGGTGTATTTTGCTGCTTTTCCCCTGTTGAGGCAATGGGAGTGAGGTGCCTGACTGCCTCTGGCAGTTTTGAGAAATCTGCTCTGGCTTTTCTCCCAGCTGTGGCTGCTGGGGTTGGAATGCGGCTTCCTTTGCCTGATTAGCTCTGTCTGTCAGTGAGGTGAGTCCCTCTCCTGTAATCAGTAACTGGAGCTGGTGTTGAAGACATGCCTCATCCCTCCTGCCCACGTTGCTCTTGGGCGCGGGGGGAGCAGCACCGCACCGAGCGAGTGCTCTGCTAGTGCTCTTTGGGGGGAATGAAAGCTCGTCCTCACCGGGGAATCCTCTTTCTCTGTGGTCTTACATTCAACCACAAAATGCTTGAGAGTACTGCCATGGACACCACTAAGATCCATGGATCAAATGGGAGGCTGAATTCCCTTAGATGTGGCTTTCTGCTTGGAAAAGGGAAATTGTGGCAGTGCCCAGGGTATAGAGCAGCCTGGATGCTGAACAGCCAGAGGTTTATAGGTCTTGCCAGCAACCTTGCAGTCAGTGCCGGAGCCAGACCTAGCAGTAATGTGAGAGACTGAAACTGTATTGGCCAAAATTTTATTATCCATCTCTGGTACTTAAGTTCCTGCTCCATTTGTACCTTTTAGGAAGCAGATTTCGCCTCAGATAAGGCACTTGGATGTGGCCTACAGTGAGGTTTTAGGTGGTTTGAGTTTGCCTAGAAGTGGCTGTTTCCCCAGTTACCGTCCATACGGAGGGACACAAGCAGGTTGTACTGGGTGAAACCAGTTGGCTTCTCATACTGCTTTATGAGGCTGAAAGACATGAAGGAGGGATCAGCTTGTGCTATGACGTGTTGGGCACATCAGGCTCCCTGGTGCTCCAGATAGGCTTTGAACAACAAGCCCAGCCAGATGTAAGTGAATGCATCGAGACCTGGTGTTCCCAGTGTGGCCTCTGTGCCATCAGACAGCTGCTCACTGCCTGTGGGCAGGAGCACACACGCACACTTGGCTGCCTCTGCCGGTGCCGTGCATTCCTCGCAAGGGGCTGTGTTGTCAGAAGAGATGCTGCTGCGTGGCAGGGGCCAAGCCCGGGGCCCCCAGCTGATATGCTGCATGTGGGACTGTTTCCAGCACACTGGGGCATCCTGGCTTTCTGGCTCCAAGTGACGGGCACTCGCAGCCCTGCTCTCCCAGCTCCCTCTGCTCTGCACCACCATCTCTCCCACTGCTGCTTTCAGAAATTCATGCTTTTTTTCCTTTTATGAGCCAGCTTTCTTCCCAGTGCCAGTTTTCAGTTTCTGCTTTTATGCTAGCAGAAGCCAAGCACCAAGTTGTTTCTGGGCAGCATCATTTCAGTTTAGAGACAGGGTCTCCTGTGTTTTCAGAGTTCCAAAGAGCACCGACATGGTTTACCACGTGTGACCCTGTTGTTCCTGGTGCTGGTGCACCCTTTGCAGCATTCAGGTAACAATGTCCCTGGAAGCAGAGGAAGCCAAAGACTTCTTTTGAACACAGGTTACAAGATAAGACCTGCCTGAACTTTCCTTAGCAGCCTTAACTGTCGTCATTCCTGTGCACTGAGTTGCATCCCCACTGAGGGGATGAATTTGGCTTGTAAACACACAGTAGCAACAAGAGAGGTATTTCCAAAATGCACTGGAGATCTAGAGAAGGACCTTCAGTCTTGGACCTCTTGGCAGCAGGCTCCATGTGCCACACAGCAGTTGTGGCTGAGAGCTGCTTGTCCTGGACAGGACATCCACAGATGGCAGGAGAGCCACATGCATCTTGCATGTGATGGATGCAACCAGTGCTTTGCAGGCAGGTGCCTGTGGTTTTGCATTGGGTGAACTGGGTTTAGATACCTATGACAAAGTGCCCTCAGAGGGCTCGTTGGGCTGGCACTTTGTTGGTTGAGGTCATTTAATGGAGGCTCCCACTGAGTGATTTTTATCATGGTCTGGGTCATATTTAGAGCTCAGATTAGCTGCTGGCCAGAGCACTGTGCTAGAGACCTAGATTCTTTTACTGGGATTCTTGTTCTCTTGGGAGATATTGGGGAAAGTTGCTTTTCCCTGCTCTGCCTTGGTCTCCCCAGGGAACAAACCATTTACTGCCTTCATTAAGTGCTTTAATAATACCAGCACAGGGGAGTGATGGCAGATGCTCTGATTGCGACTAAAGCCTGCTGCAGGGAACACATCTGGGTGAGCTGACACCAGCTATAGCAATCATTGCTCTGGAGTGCCTGGCTGGGAGTTGTGACCATTTCACCCTTCACATTGTATTAGTGTAACTTTTACCATGTGATTTCCTCTTGATAGGGCTAGCAGAGGCAAGAAATGGCCTTTATGGGGCTGGTCTTGGAGCTTTTCAGCTGCCTGCACGCTCATGCATTTCCCAGAGACCTCCCTTGGCAGGGAGCTGTATGTATGGTGTATGTACGATACGTCTTGCCACCGTGTTCTCTGCCAGCTCTGTTCCCCGGCACACATCACTGTTAATGATGTGCTGTTGGACTTGTGTGTCATGGCTTGGGAGGGCGCTGTAACCACCTACATCTGCCCAAGGTACCTGGGTTGCCCAGATCTCACCACGCCAAAAAACCTTCACCCAGCCCATCAGGAGACCTCCTACCTCAGGTACATGGGTCTGACCCCGCTGACTGAATCAGCTTTAGACAAGAAAAGGCCCTTGGTCTGCAAGGGCTCTTCTGGTCTGTGGTGGGGTCTGTCTTTTTGGCAGAAGCCACTGCCCTGCCCCAGCTGGAGTCTTCTGCAACGTGGGGAATGGGAGCATGCTTGGCCAGGATAGCTGCTGACCTCCTGTCTTTCCCATTTCCTTCCAGTCCTGGACACACAACATCCAGCGGGAGAAGGAGTTCTTGCGAAAGCTGGTGAAAGCCCGAGTCATCACTGACCTAACCAGTGGGATTTGAGTGGCTGCAGCCACTGCCTCCAAGGGAGGAGACAAAGACGCACGCTGCAGCTCTGGGAGCAGGCACTGGCAGCCCCCCCGCAAGAATCCCACCTCACTGAAGACACACAGAGATGCCCAGGTGCTCTGGGAAGACCCTCTCACATTGCCAGCCTGCATGAGGGTTGCATCTGCTGCCTCCAGGCCTAGAGCTGGCAGGAGGTGGGCAAGGGGCTGAGTGGGCAGTTCTTGAACTCTGCATCACAGACGGATCTTCTGTGTCCTGAATTAAACAGGAAAGACTCAGGAGAGAGAAGAAAGGTTTGTGAATAAAACAATTTGTGCCAAATGGGAGGTGATGCTGCCCCGAAGCAGCAATGCCTGAATGTACAAAGTATTATTTTTTAAAAGAAACTCTGCTGGAATCATACTAGAAATACCAAGGTGCAAGGCAAAGTTGCTTGTGCACAGCCCTGCGAAAAGCCTGGCCTCTCCATGCTCCATCTATGTTGTCACCTGCCTCAGGCCTTTCCCCAGGAAAACAAATCCGTCCAAAACTTCAGTGTTGTTGGTGCTGCTATAATTTGAAGGGAGAATAATGGGTTTCCCTCGTTCTCCACTTGGAGCTTCTGGATGGAGATGAGCATGGGTTTGTTTTTCTGCACTTTTCCTTGCTTCCTGCATAGAGGCAGCAGCAGCAGCCACTTACTTGGCTGCGTTTTCCATAGCCGTTTGCCCTGCTCTGCCTCTTCCCTGACCCCAAGGCGGAGCAGGGAGCCGATGGCTTTCTCTGCCTGCAGCAGACCCTCCCCACCTTCCTGCCTGTCATGGCGCTGAGGAGCCTGCCTCGTTGTGTCCAAGGCTTTCAGGCCTCTTGGTTTGTGCCTGCTGTGCAGGGCTGCTGTGGAGTCTGTGCAGATTGGTGTCACCATTTCTGGACAGCATCTCGCTTCATTTTTGTGTGGGAGAGGAGTAATTATTCTTTGGAAGGAGGTCAGATCTTGTGAGGGGATCTGAAGCTTTACAGTTTGAGAGCAGGCTGCTGAAGATGTTTGTTTTACGTTCCAGACTCGATCATGTTCCCTATTTAAACGATGTGTGACCTCAGTGGTGATGGAGCTGCTGGCATGGTTGGAGGCCTGCTAGGAACCCTCACCGTCTGCTTGGCCCCTGCTCACTTCATTTCCAAGCTCCTCCTGTGCTGCTCTAGCACTGCTGCTCCTCCTGCTCTCAGGAGCACATCCCTTCCTTTGCCGTCTTGTTCCCAAGATGCAGTATTTGCACATTTGATTTGTATATGTATTTCAGAGGAGCTGGAATAAACTGAGCAACGTGGCTGGTGTGAAGACAGCAGGGTGGTCTTATCCACCTGGAGAGCGTGGGCAGAAAGGGGGCTGCCAGGGGAATAGTTGCAGGTGGAAACCGGCTCCCACGCTCTCCTAGCCTGGAGCAGACTGGACTGTGTCCGTGGGCACTGTCCCGAGCCGAGTGTCGAGGCATCAGCATGCAGCGTGCAGCAGGGGTGGTCACAGAGGGATGCTGTGTGGGCTTGTGGTCCTGGTGCTGCATCTGACGTAGCCCAAGGATTGCAGTCTGCCTTGCTCTGAGCTGAAGGGAGAACATAGCCCTAACATGGACAAGGGATGCTCAGAGCAGGGCTTCCATGGTTCCCCTGGGCCACCTCTGCTGCTGCTGACATGCAGGGGGCTGTGGCTCTGGGGCTGAGACCCGAGATGGGATGTGCAGGGGGGGCAGGCGTGGGGCAGAGGAGCAGACCGATGGAATGGTTTGAGACCAGGCTGCAGGCAGAGAGTAGCTCTCAGGACATGGTGCTGGGTGCTGCCCACAGACTGGCATGGGATGTGCTGCTCAGGAGCCTCTCTTGCATGGTGCACCTGTAGCCAAGTAGCTTGCTCAGGGGCAACTCCTGTCCAGCTTCTGGTTGTGGCTGCTGCTTGCCTTATAGTCTGGGAGCAGCTTAAAGATCCTGCCTCTTCCAGGCTGCAGAAGACAGATGTTGGGAGGCTTTCCCTTCCCTTTTCCCTTCCCATGTCCCTTCTTCTGGCCTCCCAGCCAGGCATTCCCTGCTCCCCTCAGTACATGCCTTCCCCCAGGATGCTCTGTGAGGTTTCCAGCATGGAGAGCTGGGGTTTCCAGCAGGTTTTTGAGCATATGCTGTGGCAGATACTCCTTTGAATAATCTCCCCCAATTTGTTTATCCTGCTCAAGGGACTGGATTTCTGTGGTTCTCGCCAGGTGACACCCCATTTGCTGTTCCTCTGTGTCAGCCTGGACCTGGGACCATCTTGCGTAGAGTCCCCACCACAGTGGCAGTTAGGGTGCCTGGGCTGGGCGTGGCTGGGGAAGGGTGGGCATCTGCCCTCCACCTTGGTGCTTGAACTAGGTCCTTAACCAGCTGCAGTGGGATCCCTGGGGCAATGAGTGGGTGATGGGCTGCATCCGTATGCTACAGTGAGCTGAGATGCCAGAGAACGGGTGGCTGCAGCTAGGAGGAAGAGGGGAATGAAGAGCCTTTGGTAACTATGCTGGGCTCCTCTCCATCCTCTGGGGTAAGCACCCCTATGGAGACTTTTCATGGTATTAATTTGATTTAGTCCATTTCATTGAGCACTACAAAGCTATGGGGCACCTTAATCTTTCAGCTCACTGGCTCCAGGTCCAAGGAGAGAGGATGACCCCTGCTCTGCTTTTCCTGGTGTCCCAGCTCCCCACCATGGCCAGGGACAGGTCCTGGTGGGAAGCTGTCCCTGCAGACCAAGGAGGTGACTCCAAGCCCTTCCCTCCACCTTGGTGGGAGTCTCCAGGCAGAATTGCCCCAGCTGAATAGATGAGTGCGTGGCCCAGGGTGACTGCGGTGGGTCAGGGCCACCTGCAAGTAGAAGGAAAGAGAGGATGGGGGGTTACTTGGGGGCCAAAGGCTCCCCTTTAGTTCACCGTCCCATTTGACATTGGTGGGGCAAGCACACCCACGGAGCAACCCCCCGGCTGGGCGATGGGGATGTGCGCCCCAGCCCCAGAAACAGTGGGCAGCACTGGGTTTCACTCCTGGATGCTGTTCCTTTGGCTGCCTCCCCACATGCACCTGCAGCCACCTCCCGCCCTCCAAAACGTTGCAGTCCTGCCAGCTCAGAGTGGTGCACGCGGGTCAGAGCAGGGTCAGTGGGACGGATGCGAGTCTTGGCCTCTCCCTTGCAGTGACTCACCTTTTCAGCTTGGAAGGGAGAGCCCAGGGGAATTCTCCACAGCCTAAATATAGAGCAGGGTTGCCTGGTGCCTCTGACACGCTGTAGTGCAGAAAGGCCACTTGGGTGGCAGGGAACCTGCCTAGAGAGAGGCTGGGGAGCCAGCACCTGCAGCGGGGTTTTGCTCCGGCTGGTGCGGAGAGCAGGTCTGGGGAGCTGCAGGCCAGCCAACACGTGCTGCTCCAAGGGAGAGGGGCTGCCAGAGAGCTTCTGCTGCAGTGACCACACCATGAGCACGGGCTGCTCATGCATTTGTGGCGTACAGCCCTCCCCAGTGCCCGCCACCCTGGTGTCAGGCTCCCTCCACCAGCTCACCCCATTAGGGCTGGCCATGCTGCGGCCTCAAGCTTACACGTGCCAAACAGACACACCACAGCCAGGGAGCACAAGGCAGCAGCAGGATCCTGTTCAGCCCAGCATCCCTCAGCCCAGCATCTCTGGGCTTCCAGCATCTTCTTTTCCTGGGAGGGAGCGGCCCTGCCTTGCTGCTTTACCCCCTCAGTGTGAGCACTGCTGGGAGAGGGGGAAGGAGTCAGGACAGGGCTGTCTCTATTGAACAGGGGCAGGCAGGCTGGGTACAGGCAGCACCAGGGGACAGGCAAGGGCTTCCAGACTGCCTGGCAGGGAGGCAGCCGCCATGCTGAGCTCCACCGGCACCAGCAGGGCACATGCCATCAGCCCAAGCGAGTGTCACACACGGTATTGGAGATGTGTCCCTTGGTGTGGGTGACCTGGGCCACTACCCAGCCCCTCCGGGCGCCGGCTGCTTGCACAGCCTGCACAGGGACTCGCTCCAAAGGCCAGTGCACTCACTGGTACTATACCAAGCTGAGATGCAAGAACTCAATGAGTTTTTAAAATTAGTTTTAGTTTCTGCGATTTTTTTTTTTTTTTAATTTTCCCTCTAGGCAGGGAGGGCAAGAGTCTTGCAGGCTCCTCCAAGCCGGCTTATGTCACATCAATTCAGTCATATCACAGAAGCAATAAAGCTATCAAACAAGCTTGGCTGGCCTCTTTCTTCTGCTGCCCTTGGCCTTTTTTAGGGGAGGCAGAGGGATTCCCCTGCTGGGGCTGTCCCCAACCTGGTTTCACTGCTGACTCCTCCAGCACAGAAATGCAGAGGCAGCTGCCAGAAGCTGCAGCTGGACGATGCCACTGGCCTGGTGCTGGGGACAGGAGAGGGCCGCGCTTCTCCTTCTTGGTGACCTGAGGGGTGGGAGAGGGGCTCGTGGGTTGGGTGCATGTCCCATCAGGGGGCAGTGGGGTGGAAGCTTGTCCTGCCTGGGACGGGCTCCCTGCAACTCTGCCTTCCCTCTCAGGGACTCCCTGCCAGGGGGTGGCTTCCCGCCAAGGGTCGCAGCAGCAATACGGCTGGGTGCGGCCCCGACAAAGGCAGGTGTCCAGCCAAGTGACCTTCTCACCACAGCATCCAGGAAGGAAGCGGTTTAGGAAGCTGGGGGCTGAGGCTGTGACCGGCTCCTGACACCTGCCAGATCCCAGCGGGAGGAGCGTAATGCCTGCAGCAAACACCAACGATGTCACAGGACGAGTCAGGGACAGTCCCATCACCCAGGGGAATGAGGTGGCTGCTTCCAGGTGGGTGACTGCTCTGCCAGCTCCTAAACGTAAGGGGTGGCTTCCTGCCAGCACCGATGGGATGCTGCAGAGGCAAATGCCCAACCCTCTCTGGTGTGTGGCTGCAAGTTCCAGATTCCTTCCAGAAAGGAAATGCTGGAGCTGCTCGGTCCCTCCTTCCTGCCCTCCTCTCTTCTTGGCCCTTAAAGAGCAGGGCTACCACTGCCATCGGGCTGAGCCAGCCCCAGGGGTGGCCCATGCCCCATCCTGGCCTTGGGAGGGCTGTGGAGTGGGAGAGTGCAGAGCCTGGGACCGGGGCACACAGGGACAGCCTGTGGGAGGTCCAGGTCAGCAGAGGCAGGGACACTTGTTCTAGAGCAGGTATCCCCGAAGGAGCCATGTCACTGCAGAGACAGGAACAATGCAACCAGTTGGTCCATCTGCATCATAGCCTGCGCTCATATGCGTCTTCTCACACCCAGCATGGCCTTGCACTGGCACGACAGCAGCCACGGCATGCTCGGTCCTGCCATCTGGCTGGACAGCATCACCCCCATCCTGCCTCACACAAGGGTGGCACCTTCAGGGACAGATGTCGCAGCGGGCCTTGGCTCCGCAGGCCTCATTCCAGACCAACAAGGGACTGGGGGTGCAGAAGCACAGGCTGATGCAGGGGGTGCCTTGGGAGGCACCAAGCCAGACACTGCCAGCAGCAGCCAGGGTGCAGGTCACCCCCCTGGAGGCGCGTGGGGCCAAGGACCCTACCCTGCACCCCAGCGCCCGTGGGGCCCATTCCACACTCAGCGCTCCCCAGGGTAGAGCTGATACTGATGGGAGCCCAAGGGGAGAGAGCAGTGCCCAGATTCAGGCACAGTGCTGGGACATGCCACCTCCTGCCACAAAGATCATGGGGACAGGGAGGAGATGCCACTGGCAGGACATCAGCGGGGCTGATGGCAGCAGCAGGGTCACATCTCCCAGGACAAAAGCCAGGGGCAAAGGAGGGAGACAGGACCCCCAGGTGTCTGGGGTAGCAGCCAGGAAGGGAGCACTCCTGTAAGAGGACAGAGGCCAGGCTTTACAGCTTTGTACAGCCACCCCTTTCACAGGACCAGGGCCTCTCTGGGCCCACCTGTATGGGGTCTCCTGGATATCCCTGTGCCATGCCCTACACAGCCCCCTGCCCACCACCAGCATCACACTGACAGCAGCTCCTGGCTGTGCCATGAGGACCAGTCCGACCCGCAGAGAAGGCAGAAGGGGAAGGGGTAACCCCTGTCATGAGCCAGCACCTTGGGCTGCCTTCAAACCCCGAGGGCTGTTGGTGGGGGAGGCAGCCCTCCTCCATTGGCAGACCGTCCGGGGCAGCTCCCCCTGCATGGGCAGGGCTGTGGCCAGTCCCAGCCCCATGGGACAGCCAGACAACCTGGAGCAGGACATGCCACTTGGACAGAAACTTGACAAGCAGGCAGTCCCGTTAGTTTGCAGCCCTGCAAAGCAGAGGATCCTGTTCCCTGTCCCCTGCCTGTGGCCCATTCCCCACCCCAATGATACTCCTGGGCCTCCAAACCTCTGCTGGGCCAAGGCATCCAGGGCATCGCCTCTGCAATCTCCCATGAGGGCATCACAGAAGGGAGCAGCCTCAGGTCACGGAGCCCACCCTCCCATGCAGTCCCACTAACAGGTATGAAGCTACCCACGGCCACAGGCTTGGCCAAGCTGCCTGTGCTGGGAGCACGGGGGTACCACGACCGCGCGGTGCCACACCAGGGCAGGGGCAGCAGCTCTGGGCCGCGTGCCACCTCCACCGTCCCTGCTAGCGGTGACAGGGACGGCTTAGCCAGCGCCACTTGTGTCAGCACATTCCCTGGCAGGTGATGCCGCAGGAGGGACACGGGAGTTGTCATCTCCACGCTGGATAATCCGACCAGATGAGACAAGATGAGGCAGCTGGCTCCACCGGTGGCTCACACAACGCTGGCCAGCGCTCAGGACCGTGGGGTCTGGGCTGCCATGCGGCAGGGAAGCAGTTAATGCCACGCGGGGGGCCTGGGTGCCGGGGCAGACCTCAGGGGCGACCCAGGGGCCGGAGTGCAGCCACAGCACAGCTGGCGATCGAGCCGCTGGCCCCGCTCCAACCGGGGAGTTATATAAGCCCGGGGAGGTTGTGCCGAGGCGGTTGAGCGCTGCTGGGGCAGATGACACGGCAAGCAGCATCCCAGGGCACGCAGCCCGCCCGGACGCCTCCGGACCACGCTGCAGGCAGGGCCCGGGGGGTCAGCGGGCCATGAGGGCTGGCCCCGAGGGGCTTGCCCAGCCTGGGCTGTGCCCCGGTGACCGGCTCCGGCCAGGGGAGCACGTGTGAAGAGGGACCGAGCGGAGGCGGCCCTGGGATTTGGCACATTTGCAAGGAGCACTCGAGAGCCCTGGGATGGACATGGAGGGCCCTGGGTGGTGACGTAAGGACTCGCACGGGCTCGCCTCGCCTCACCAGCCGGCCCCCATGTCCCCGGGGCCTGCGACGGCCCCGGCGGAGGGAGGCAGGGAGACGGCGGAGGTAAGGAGCCCGGTGGCCTGTGGTCCCGCCCGGGTGGACCTGGCTGTGGGTCACCTGTGGGCCGTTGGCAGGGAGGCCTGACTCCTTCTCTGGCGAGGCTGGGTGTGAAAGCCAGGCACACCGGTGGCCCGCGGGGGTTCGGGGTGCGTGGGACGCCGGCCAGCCCTGCCATGGCCCGGGCACTGACGTGGTGGCCCCCACGCTGCCACCCCCAAACCCCACCCCGCCCCCGAAGCCTGACCCCGCGGGTCCCCACGCACCCAGGTGGCCCGCTGTGTGCAAGGGGGCCCCGTGGGGCTCTGCCCCCCCCGCCGCCAGGCGTGGGGTCCCCCGTGGGGCTCTACTCCCGGAGCACTGCAGAAAGGGCTGAACTCGTCCCCGGGCGGGTGTCCGGGTGTCCGTCCTGCCAGCGCTGCGAGCGGACTGTCGGGGCAGACAGCCCCGCTCAGGGGGCGTCCGTCCGACTGTCCGGGCTGCGCGTCCGTCTGCCCGTCCGACTGTCCGGCGGTGCCGAGAGGTGTCCGCCAGCCCCGGGGGTCGGCCGGCCGGCAGGTGGTAGTGGCGGGGGTGGGTGCCGCCGGGGGTCCCGGTGCCGTTCCCGGCGGGAGATCGGCGGCGGTGCGGGTCCAGGCACGGAGCCGCTGCTGGTGCGGGTCGGGCTGCGGTTCCTGCTGCTGGCGGGATCCCGGTGTCGTCCTGGTCCCGGTGCGGGTCGGGGTCCCGGTGCGGGTCGGGGTCCCGGTGCCGGTGCCAGCGCCCGCCCCTCCGGTCAGCTGACGGCGGCTGGAATTTGACACCGCCGGCGGCGTCGGCGGCGGGAGCGGGATGGAGCCGCCGCTGCCCCGCACAGCGCGTCCGCCCGCCGCCGGCGGCACCGACACCGCACCCCGAGGCGCAGCGGGACCGGGACCCGCACCCCGAGGCGCAGCGGGAGCGGCACCGGGAGCGGCACCGGGAGCAGCGGCGAGAACCGGTGCCGGTGCCGGCGGGGCAGCGCCGGCCCCCGCCCGCGCCCCGCCCCGGCGCGGCGGCGGCGGGCGGCGGGGGGCGGCGGGGAGCGGAGGCGATGCGGGGCGGCGGCGGCGGCCCGGGGGATGGTCCCCGCCGCGGGCACGGTGAGTGCGGGCCGGGGTGGCGGGCGGCAGCGTCCCCCCCAGCCTGCCGGCGGCGCCGGGCCTCGGCGGCGGCTCGTACCGGGGCTGAGGGTGGGGAGGGTGGGGGGGCGAGGGAGACGGGGGGAGCCTGCTTGGCCGTCTGCCCCTCGGCAAAACCCGCGGGACCCCGAGGGTGCTCGGGCCGCCCCCGGGCGGGTCCCCCCCCGGGTGCAGCTCCCGGGGTGCCGAGCCCGGCCCGGCGCGGGAAGCGCTGGGGGCCGCGGCGGGAACGGGGTTCCCTGCCCGGGCGGGGAGAGTCGGGACCCCGCCGCGGGTGCCCGGGGGACGCGGGGACCGTCTCGCCCGCCTCTTCCCTGGGCTCCCGCCCCGGTCCTTCGGGCACGTCGGGCAGGTCTATGCCCCGGCTGCGCAGGCGGAGGGCGGGGGAGAGCCCCGCGGCGGGGGTGCCCGGCCCGGCACTGCCCGGCGCCCCCCGGCCCTGCTTTCCCCGGGCTGGGGCCGAGTTTAGTCTCGCCTGTGTGCCCCACGTGTCCGATTCCGGCCTCCACGGCTTTGCGGGGCTGGTGCCAGCTCCGCTGTCACACGTGGGGTAGGTTTCTGACACCCCCACCACCCCCCCGCCCCGTCACTCCTCCTGCAGGGGCAGCCCGGTGGGATGCGGGCCCTCCGCCGGCTCCACCAGTGCCTGCAGGTGCCGTGGGGGTCTCTGGGCACCCCCCGCGCTGCCAGGCAGGACCTGCGGCTGCAGGGCTACCACGGCGAGGGGTGGCGAGCGAGGCCCCAGCACAGCCCCTTTCCAAAAGCGGCCACTCCGTGAGCTGAGACCCTCACCCCGCGGGCTCTGGCACCCGCTGGCCCCGCGTGGATGCGCTTTCGCGAGCGGCTCCTGCCCCTCCCGGGGGCCTGGTGCAGCCCACGGGGCACCCGTTCCCCAGCGCCCTGTGCACTGCGCGGGCAGCGGGGCTCTTGCCGGGGCTCCGCACGGGTGGGTGGGTGTGACCCGTGCAGGGGTTACCCCAGCACGCTGCTGCCTACCCCCCGGGCGGGGGGCCCACGGGCAGGGGTCAGGCAGGTCTTGACATGGACGGGTCTGATCCTGGCCCTGGAAGGGGCTCCTGTGCCTGTTAATGGCCCAGCTGGGCTTTTGCAGCCATGGCAGGGGCAAACCCCAGCCAAATCGCCCCCCCCCCCCGTGCGGGAACTGGGGGTCTGTGGCGGGGGTGCGGGACCGGCACCCTCGTGGGGTGCCCGGGAGCTTGGCTCAGCCCTGCCCGCGCTGGGGGGAAGCAGGGGCCGAGCGGGCAGCGTGGGCTGCGGTCCTGCGCTCCCGGGGAGCTGCCCCCGGGGACGGGGCTCCGTTTCTGCAGAGGCACCGGCGGGGCACGTCCCTAGCCCCGGCTCCGGGGCTCCCGCGGCGAGGGGAGGCTGCCCTCGCCCGGCGCCCCGCCGGCAGCGCTGCCGCCGCAGAGCCCGGGGCCGTGCTGCCGCCGGACGGGCAAAGCCTGAACTGCACCGGCTGCTCCGTCCCGTCCCGTCCCATCCCATCCCGTTGCGTCCCGCCGGGATGCTGGGGCCGGGATGCGGGAACAGGGACCCGGGGAGGGGGGGCCCGTCCCCTCCCAGCGGGACGCGGGGACCCTCGCCTGGTCCCTCCGGGGGTGCTGGCCTGGGAAAACTATGACCTGGCAGCAGCGGCTGGCGCGGGGCCACGGGCCGCCACGGGAGCGACGTGCTGCGTGGGCTGTGCTTGGCCAGGCTGCGGCGGCCGGCGGGGCCGGGGGGGCCTGGTGCCAGCCCTGCCTGCACCGGGGACGCAACCTGCCCCGTGCACGGCCCCCGGAGGAGGCACATGGGCCTGGCAGTGCCCATGGCAGGCCCTTGCCATGGCGTGGCCAGTGCAGGGTGGCATGAAATGTGGCAACTGGGACTTGGGGACCATCCCCTGAGGTGTTGGGTGGACCAAGGGAACTGATTTTTGTCTCCTTGTCCCAGTGGTGCCCAGTTGTGTCCCTTCATTTTTTGGCCAGGAGCGCTCTCCTTAGCATGTCCCATCCCAGCTTTGCCATGGAAGCACCTGAGGCATGCCGGGGCACAGCCATGGAGGGGACAGGGGAACTCCCCGCTGCAGGATGCCACCAAGCTTCAAGGGGAAAGTCCCATCCTGAGAGACAGGGGATGTGGCAGATGGGCCAAGGAGGGTTAAAGTCTCCATGGGAGCCACCTCTGGGGGATCCTGGCTTGGGACACTGGGGCACAGCGGCCTCCCTACACCCCAGGGGAACTGGGGAAGGGGGTGCAATTGATGGCTGCAGACTGGGAGTTGCCCCTGCACCTCCCAGGGGACATCGCTCTCCTGAGGCCATGGTTGCTGCTCCGCTGGGACCATACCCAGCGGGGACCAGCTTCCCCTGTGTGTGTTGGGGCAGCAGATGCTGGGCAGTGGTGTTGGGGTGAATGATTACAGCAGGCCCAGCATGGTGGCCCGTGCTTCGCTGTGTCCCCACAGGACCTGCTTGCCGATCCTGCCCCTGCAGCCCCACTCCCCCGGGCTGCTCTGGCGCACATGTCCCAGCTCCCTGCAGGCAGTGGGCACGGGAGCCCAGCACAGGGCCGGGGGGGGGGCGGGTGGCTGCAACCGGGGACCCTGTGCTAACGGATTTGGAGTTTCCAAGGTCAGGCTCCCACCGCAAGCAAGAAAAACATTCCCAGGGAAGGGCCATGGGAAAGGCCCCCCCCCAGCGGCGCTCCCAGCCCCAGCCACTGCCTCTTGGCCCAGCCTGGCATCCCAGGCCGCTCGCGCAAGGAGGCAGCAGTGTCCCCCTGAGGAGAGGTGCTGGGTGAAGGCTGGGTCACCCGGCTGCCAAATCTCCAGGAAGGGGTGCGCCAGGTGGTGACGGTGCCTGGCAGTGCAGGGAGAGGACTGGGGAGGGGCATGCATGGGGTGCAGGAGGGGTTGTGGGGTGCTGGGGGGGGTGAGGGAGGGGGTGGCATGCTTGGCAGGGGCAGGGGAGAGGTGTGCCAGCTCCCAGCTTGATGTCCACCCCATCCCCTCTCTATGGGGGCTGACCCCCACCTCTGCACTTGCAGCCAGCATGGAGCAGCAAGTGGGGCCACCAGAGCCGAGACCTGCAGGACCCACCACACACCCACAGCCCAAGGTGAGCCTCAGCCTGGCCAGCTGCAATGGCCGGGGCCACATGTCCCCGTCCCCGTCCCCAGCTGCTCATGGAGCCTCATCCCTTTTGTGGAGACCCTGGCCGGGGCTCACCCCGTTGTGCTGTGCTTTGTTGCAGGAGGGGATGCTGTGGGGGCTTTTCGCCATCCTCTCGCTGCTGGCTGGGCTGGCCGCAGGCACCCTGCGAACACCGCACTGCAACGAGACGCTGGACACGGCTGCCACGCCACAGGGCATGGCCACCGCCAGCCCGGCTGTGGAGGCTGGCGTGGAGGTACCGCTCGCCTCTGCCTGGAGCCAGCTGTATGGTGCGTGTTGGGACAAGACCCCACGGCATAATGGCCCCAAGCGTGGGGCATGGGTGGGTTGGGAGCTGCTGTGGGGAGTCCCAGCCCATGTGGGGCTGCCTCTGCACTTCGGGGCTGAGCACAGGAGGGCCGAACATGTGGGGCTCTGTGCTTCACACTGGTGATGGTGGCAGAACCCTGGGGAAGAGAATATGCTTGGCTAGGTGCCCACCCACCTTACTGCCCCGCAGGCACCCAGTCAGTGCCATGGTGGGTGGTCAGGAGGGGTCTGCAGGTCATGGCGGGGGACAGGCAGACTTAGCGGGCCCCGGGAGGGTGGTGGGTGCAGGATGGGGTCTGACAGTGCCATCCCCTCTATGTGCAGGGGACAACGCGACGACGGGTGGCCCGGGCGACGCAGAGCTGACGGAGGACCTGCTGCTGCGTGCCGAGCGCTCACCGCCAGGCGCCAGCAAAGCCAAGAAGGGGACACGGAAAGCCTCGCGGGGGACCCGCGGCCGCAACTGCCACATCCGCAACCTGATGGTGAAGGTGCGCGACCTGGGCCTGGGCTTCAACTCGGACGAGATCGTGCTCTTCAAGTACTGCAGTGGGTCCTGCCACCGCGCACGCAGCAACTATGACCTGACGCTGAGCAGCCTGCTGCGGCAGCAGCTCATCACCCCAGGGCCGCAGGAGCGGGTCCTCAGCCACCCCTGCTGCCGGCCCACCCGCTACGAGGCTGTCTCCTTCATGGACGTGCAAAACACGTGGCAGACAGTGGAGAAGCTCTCGGCAGCTGAGTGCAGCTGCATTGGCTGAGGAGGGGGCTGCCAGCTCGGCCCTGGCTCGACACATGCCGGCAGCCCCTGGCTCGTGGTGCACAGCAGCGCCGATACTCAGAGGAAGGTTCTGGCGGAGGCAGGTGGCCCCGGTTTTATGTGGCCACTGGGGACTGAGGCAAGATGGAGCCGTGACGGAAGACAGGTGGACAAGCCCCCCCTCCTGCTCAGTGCCAAGCAGTAGCTGGTGCCACCAGCTACGCAGGGTCCTGCCCCAGCGCATCCTGCCCCAGTGCATCCTGGCTCAGCCCCAGGAGAGGAGCTGGAGGGGGTATGGAGCATCCCCGCTGTGGGCAGGGGCCTGCCAGCCCGCTGCCCACCAGCAGCACCCAGCTTGCCTGCGCCCTGCCTGGACTGGTGCTCCCACACCCCTGCTTTAGGGGAGCTGGGGCCAAGCGTCGCCCAAGATTCAGAGGGGGACAGAAAAGGAGCAAAATCTCCCTGTCCCATTGGGCACCCTGGGGCTGGCAGTGGCCGGAGCTGCCCTGCAGGGACTGGGGTGCAGCTGGGCCAAACCGTGCCAGCACGGGGTGGGGGGCCAGCACCTGGGCTGGCCGCAGCCCCCAGCACTCCGCAGGGCAGCGGGGCACGGGCACCTGCCAGGACCCCTGCCTGGCTCCCGGGCAGTGGCAGGGTCCCCCGCTGCCCCCACCGTGCTGCAGCATTAAACTATTTATTACTCTAAATTATTTATTTATTGTTCTCGAGCGGCAGCTCCTATTTATGACTTCGGGCCCCCGGGGGCCGAGTGTAATTTAACCCCAGTGCTGCTGCGAAGCCCTGGGCAGCACCGCAGCCCCTGGTGCCCCGGGCCCCCGGCCCCCTTTTTTCTATTATTTGTAAAATCTGAGGGATAAACTCTATTTTTGTACAGTCGCCTTTTACCAGTAGCAATAAAGCGATGGGCTGCGAGTCCAACCCCTGCGTGTGCCCGTGATGGGGGGGGGAGGACGCGGACACACACGCACACACAGACACGGGGGTGTCCGGCGTGCGTGACACCGGTGGGCTGGCAGCGGGAGGGTGGGAGGCGGTGCTGAGCGGGGCTCCCGCCGGCAGCACCGGCACCACGCGTGGGGGCGCTCGGTGCCCGGCTGGGGACACGCGTGGGCCGGGACTACGGCTCCCGGCGTGCGGCGCGGCGCTGCGGCAGGTCCCGGGCTGCCCGGCCGCGCCTGCGGCGACGGCGGGCACAGCGGGGCCCGGCGGTGCCACCGGAGCGGAGCGGCGGTGCCGCTCGGGGTGTCCCTTCGGGCGCCTCCCCGCCCGCCCGCCGCAGCCCGCCGAGCCCAGCCCAGCTGAGCCGAGCCTAGCTGAGCCGAGCCCCGGTGCCGCCGCCCTCGTCGGGGCGGGGAGGCGGGTCCCGCCGCGATGCGGCTGCCCGTGCGCCGCCGCTGTCGCGCGCCCGCCGCCGCCGCCTCCTGAGCGCCGCCGCAGCCATGGAGCGGAGGGCGGAGGCGCCGCCGCCGCCGCCGCAGGGCCTCGACTTCACCGTGGAGAACGTGGAGAAGGTGAGCGAGCCGCCCCCGAGCCCACCCAGCCCACCCGCGGCGCCGGCGGGGCGGGGGGACGCGGCAGCGGGATGCTGATGCTGCCGCGGGGTTGCGGGGGCTGCGGCTTGGGGCGGGGGGGGGGGGGGGGCACCTGCTCGCCGGTCCCGGTGCCGGTCCCGGTGCCGGTCCCGGTGCCGGTCCCGGTGCCGGTCCCGGTGCCGGTCCCGGTGCCGGTCCCGGTGCCGGTCCCGGTGCCGGTCCCGGGGGGGGCGATCCCTGCCCGCAGCGGGAGCGGCGGGGACCCGCCTGCGCGCCCCCCCGGGTGGGGGTTGGGGTCCGGTGCGCGGCGGGGGAGGTGGAGCCGGCGGCTCCTGCGCGCCGGGGCAGCCCGGGGAGGGAAAATGATGTGGCAGAAATGGGAGCAGAAGGGAGGAGTTGTGTCTCCGACGGGCGTCCTCTGGGTCGCCGTGCTGCGGTGCTGGGCGGCGAGAGCCTGCGGGTCTAGTCCTGGCTGCCCCCGGCATGGCCACTGTCTTCATAAGGCAGGGAAGGGAGGGCACCCGGGCTCTCGCTGGGTCCTGGGAATTGCTGGGAATTAGGGGTGGGAAAAGCCCTTGGAGGGCGGATGGCCCGGTGATGCCTTTCTGAGCCTGGAGTGATCAGCCCCCACGCTCCTGCTGATGCTCGAGGTCCTCCTAAGCAGCTGCAGGGCAAAAGGAGCAAGGTCGTGATTGCTAAAAACTGGGATCTGGGGAATGGCCATGGCAAAGCGAGGCTTGCCAGCATCACACCGCTGCTGGGAAGAGCCCTGGGCAGCCTCTGTGAACTGGGGTTCATCGTGGAGACCAAGCAAGGCACCCCAGTGAGCACTGGGGGAGGCAGCTGAGCAAAACCCTTGGGCCATCTTGGAGATGCTGGGGGCAGGGCAGCGAGGGATGCATCCCTGAAGGGCAAACAGCAAGAGAGCGCTTCTCCCTTCCACTCATCCTGTAGCCAGACATCCACTCGGAGACTGACAGCCTGTCGATCCATAGCTGGGTCCCCAGACAGCTAGTGGGAATCCCAGTGTCCTCATTTTTCCTCGGTAAGAATAGACCGAGTTCCTTGCCAAAGCAATGCCCACGGGTGTGCTGGTGGGCACATGGCTTATGTTTCACACCCGTCCCCACCCAGCAGCTTGCCTGGCCTCGCAGGAAGTGTCGGGCCAGGGATGTCAGGTTTGTAAGTGGGCACCAGTTGCCTCTGTGGCTGCAGGTGAGACAGCCCACCTCTGCCAGGGAGATGGAGATGGAGTATGGCCGGGGGGATTAGCTGATGTCTGGAAAATGCTACATTAATGCAACCTTCTGCAGCTTAATCTGCATATATCCAGGGCTGCTGGATGATTTTGCCTCCGACATCCTTTCTCTTCGGCAGACACAAACCACTCCTTTGTTTGCACCAACAATGAAGCGCGCACTTGCCCAGGAAGGGTGGGCAGTACCAGGGTGGGGGGCGGCCAGCGCTGGCTGAGTGAGGTGGGGCTGTGCTGAGGGGCAGCTCACCTTCGTTGCGCTGCTCTGGATTTAGTCTTCTGCTGCCTGGGAGGAGGCAAAGATGCCCTCTTAGGATGCTTCAGCTCCCCTCCCCCAGCCCGCTCGGCTTCTCCCAGTATCCGCAGGCTTTGCCAGCTCAGTGGTGTCCTCTGAAGATGAGGCTGTGGAGCGTGGTGAGGCTCTGAGCTGCTGGCTGGGGGCAGCAGCATGGTCCCTGCCCAGAGGAAGAAATGTGGGGTGGGATCAGAAAAAACTTGGAGGTTCAGCAGCTTGGAGCCCTCCTGTGCCTGTCTTTTCAGACAAAGCGAAGGAAAGGTGGGCTTTGCTGGGGGCTGGGCTGGTGGGAGGCAGGTGGGTAGAGTCACTTTGCCAGAGGTGATGCTGGCAGATAAATTATGCTTCTACTGGCCTGGGTTCTTCTGCCTGCCAGGTTTTGTGCATGGCTCTATGCATAACGTCGAATACTGATTGAAGTCAGGGTTTGACTCCACTCTGAGTTAGTGGTAAGTGCTGGGTCAGGAGCAGCATAAGGAGTTGGTTATCTCTTAAGTCAGAGGGTTGAAGCCTCTCCAGGTCACCCGCAGTGGAAGTCATCACATGCGGCAGTTGTAGCTCTTCTGACAGTTTTCATGGGAAGGATTTGCATCCCTGGAAGACCCTCCTCTACTCCTGCTGTTGTTTATGATGTGGTGGGCTGGGCAAATGCACCTGCAGTTTTGCAGGGCTCTGGGTGCCATGTAGCTGAGGAGGATCATCGCTGTGTTTATCCAGCATGACGTGTGCCAGGGAGAGCTGGTTAGATCCTCCAGCTGTGACCAGGAGTTGTAGGGAGGCGGGAGGGTACTGATGCTGTAGGCTGGGTTCACGCTGCACTTTGCCAGCCAGCAGGTCTGAAAGCCTTCGGGCAGCAGGCAAGCAGCTGGCTCTGTTCCTAAGGAGGTGTCAGGTTCAGGTGCTGTGCTTCAGGAGCTGTCTGAAAGTTGCTGCCTCCATTTTTTCCTTCCGTTTTTCCATACCTTGCTCTCCAATGACGCAGGGAAGGAGTGGGGCTATGCTGGGGCTGAGCTGTTGTGATACCGTTACTGTATCAGCGTCCCCCAGTCCCAGCTCAGGGATGCTCGGCTGCTTTTTGTTTTCTTCCGAGCCTGACCTAGATGCTGCTCTAGCTTCGGCACAGCTACAGCAGGCTGGTGTGGCCATGCTGTGTGGACCTGCTGAGCGGCCGGCCGGCAGCTCTGGGCTGGCTCTGCTTTCCCTGCACCTGCTGCTGAGTGGGACTGCTGCTGCGGCTGGAGGGGCTGGAGGGAAGGGAAGGCTGGGTGAGCCGAGGGCTTCAGGCTGCGAGGATGCTCAGCCTTCCCATGCCTAAACGGTGCAATCTGGTTCGTGACCTGCATGAGCTTTTGGGTGCCCAGGGGCTGTCCTTGGTGTGACTGACAGCCTGGTGATGGGGTGACACTGCCCAGGGAAGGTGACACTCCTGCTGTAGTATGAACCCTGGTGAAGATGGATTGCAGGTCGTAGATTGTAGATGGATTGGTCCCTGCTGGCTGTGTTTGTGTCACAGGAGCAGGGCACAAGCAGGACTTGTGCCTTGCATTTTGGTCCCCCTGGGTCAGGAGTGGCAGTACCTACCACTACGGGCTTGGACAGGAGGAGAGACCCTCTTTACCTGCTTCCAGTGCAGTTGAATCTGCCCCAGCAGTATCTCCCCTTTTAGAAATAAGAAATAAGGCAGTGCCATTCCTCCGTGAAATTCCCAAGCGCCTGGTCTTGCCCTCCTTTTTTGTCTGATTCCTTCCAGGTCTTTCCTCCCTTGGCCTGCCTCTCATCCTCTGGGGTGTTTGTGATATTCACTGACATCTTTTCCCTGGCACATTAACGGTCTGGCATCTCTGGGCCTTCCAGATTGCCTTGTGCCTCTCTGGAGATGCCTGATGAATGCACAGAGTCCTACCGGCAGGATGGGTAGGCGGGGTGTCATGGAGCTGACATCCGGAGCCTGCCATGATGGGAGAGGGGTGGCTTTGATCACTGCTCCTTGGAGATGCTGAGCCTCGGGGATGTGGCAGCTGCCGGGGCTGCCTTCCACCTGGGAGGATGGGGAGGAGAAACCCAAGTGCATCTGCTTTCTTCAGAAAAAGGTTATTGCCTGTCTTTGGAAACCTGATCA
Organism: Phalacrocorax carbo; assembly: GCF_963921805.1. Classification (NCBI taxonomy): domain Eukaryota; kingdom Metazoa; phylum Chordata; class Aves; order Suliformes; family Phalacrocoracidae; genus Phalacrocorax; species Phalacrocorax carbo. The sequence continues at coordinate 51,489,876 of NC_087518.1, read as the reverse complement.
AGAGAATTATGGATCCATCAGGATGGGGGAATGGCATCCCCTGTCTGGTGCACCACTGGCAGAGGCTTGGCCACTTCTTCCTACAGGGAGCTTGCGTACGCGAGATGTGGCAACCGTGCTGGGCATGGTAAGTTAGGAGCCTCAGGAGAGGAGATTCTTGCAAAACTGAGGAAAGTGAGGAGTCACCTTCTTTAACATTTAAGGAGATCTTCACTGCAAAAGCAGCTTCCACCCAGAGCCAGCCTTGGCTGAACACACCTTGCTCCTTCCTGTGGAGTGGTGGTGATGGGATGAGAGGGCAGCACCTTGTGTTTGCCAGGGCTTGGCTTTGCCCTACAAAGACCATCACTGGAGCCTCACCTCAGCTCCAATGTCTTACGGAGCAGGAATGGGTGATATTGGCACCTGGGTGCCAATGGGAATTCTTCTCAAAATGCTTGCAGACTTGTTCACCAAAGTGATGGGTAGAAACACAAGATGGTGGGCAGAGGTGTTCGGGTCACGCTTGCAACTTGTCCTGGGCTCTGTGCTCCCAGGGTCCCTCTCCGGTTCTGTGCACCCTTTGCTTGTGCCCCCAGCCACCACCGCTGAGAGCATGTGTGTCCTACAGGCCCTGTCTCTGCTGGGGACAATGCTGTTCTCTGCAAAGGGCTGCTGGTCGTGAAGCAGCAGGAGGGATGCTGAGGCTGTCGAGCCATGTCTGGGCTGCAGCCCCTTCCAGACAGCCATGGACTTGGTGGGCAAGCTGGGCTCAGAGAGGGGTGCGAAGTGGCAGCACTGCTTATTAGGAGTGGGAAAAAACCCTGTTCTTTGGGGCTGCTGGCAAAGTGTGGGTGCCTTGAGCAGAAGCAGCACATGCATGGCTTTATTTTGCATCCATTTGCTATCCTTGGCACTTCGGCAGGCTGCCACCTTCCCAGGACTGCTGGCTGCTCAGCTTGCCCCGCTGTGTCAGGGGGAGGACAGGGAGGATGGCTGCTGCGCAGGGCGGGGGGAGGCAGGGATGACGCTCCCTTCGCTCGGCAGAGCTGTGGTAATGGCTGTGCTGTCACAGGCCTGGAGCGCTGGTGCTGCGAGTGCATTCAGCTAGAAAGGACAGCGAGAGACTGCAGCGAGAGCCATCCCAGGGGGTCCTGCTGGAAGAAGGCTGGTGGCTGCCGAGGGGCTGTGGCCGCTGTTGACCCCAGCATCCACGGCTGCGGGCACAGGGCAAGGAGCAGAACAGGAATACGTTTTGCAGTTTGCTGTTTTCCCTGCTGGGTTGCAGACCTTAGAGCTGTAGCCACTGTTACCTCCATTAGCTCAAGCAGACTGGACCCTGGAGGGGACCCATCTCCCCGTGGAGCCCCCCAGGAATGGCAGGCAGCGTGCTTCAGCTGTGTGGGGCTGGAGCCGCATGTCTGGGCCTCCTCTTGTCATCCCACAAATGGCACGGACACAACACCTCTCTGCTGGGGACCCTGTGTTATTGGATTTATGCAGTGTAGTCTGGGAGACAGCCTGCTGGCTCTGGGCTCCCTGCTCCGAGGGGTGAGGGCTGGGAGATGCTGGGCTTGTAGCAGCTTCTTTTCCCTCATGATACCAGACTATGAGCTAAGATCAGGTGCCTTTGCTTGGCAATAACTCTCCTTGGACTGGTCCCCCTCCCACTGTCCAAAGTGACCAGCGTGGAACCTCTGACCTGGGCTTTTTGGGCAAGCTCCCCTGCCCCGAGGCAGCTTCTGGCTCTCTTGAGCAGTTGATACCACTCCAGTATCTAGAGCCTATCTGAGACTTTGGCTACAGCTTTTTAGAGCAAGGAATAGCCATCATAACAAGCTTGAATTATTTTCAACCAAGCAGAGCTGACGCTGGAGAAAGCTCCTTCCCTGGCCAAAGGGCATAGCTGACAGCCAGGCTGTTTACCAGTTCTCACGTTACAGGTCTAATTGTGGAGGAGGCAGGTCTGGTGGCAGCCACCCGTTCAAATCGGAATGCACAAAGCCTCCCTGTCAGATGTCACTGCCTGATTTCATGCCTTTTGCTTCTCCCTCCTGGCGCTAATAAGTTCTCCATCTCATCTCCTGTGCTTCTTGATGGGCCTGAGAGTGCTGGCCAGCACGGTGCTGTCAAAGTCCAACAGCGCTGTTGCGGTGCCTGCCTCTGGGACGAGGACAGTGCCTTTCCTTGCTGGGGATGAGCACGCCAGGCATTCAGGTACCCTTCTGCAGGGCATGGTGCCTTGCAGCCTCCTGTGTATGGTAGGCTAGGGAAAGAGCGTAGTCTTCTCCCAGGGGCTTCATCTGCTGCTTTGAGCTGGGATAGGATGGTTCCAGTATTGATGCACAACCTTGGAGGTCCTCTGGAAAGCTCTCCCGCATTGTATAGAGTGCCAGATGGGATGCACTGTCAGCAGCACCGGGGCACGTGCTGCCTTGCCTCTCTACCTGGCATCCTGCACATAGGCAGGAACAGCCGTGCTCCAGCCAGGAGCTGCCACAGCAGGTCACCTCCTGGGCAGGTTGCTTGGGGAAGTGGGGTGAGAAAGCCAGCAGCTGTGTTTTTCTAGAATATTCTTCTGACTTCCAACAGCTTGCAGTGTGACTCTTCAGCATCAGCTTTGTTTCCATCCTCTGAAGAGCAATGTAGTTACTAGACTTTGCCATCTCGCCGCTCACCCTCTCTCCCCAAGGTGCTGAGCAGTGGAGGCTCCAGCGTGTGTTCCCTGGGGGACTCTGCTGGAAACCTCCCCTGCAGGAGGAGCAGGGCCATGGGGTGGTGTTGCTGGGCAATGGATGCCTCTCCGAAGAGCTCACAGGTGACAGCAGGCACTGCTGCAGGGTGGACGGAGCATGAGGGGTGCAGGCAGGGTGCTGGGGTGGTGGTGGGAAAGCCATCTGTGTGGCTAGAAAGCTGACCCTGCCTGGGGAGGGGTCTCACAACCTGGTTGCTCACCATTCCTCTAATGCAGTGGTAGTGGCATCTTCCCATCATGAGTGTTGAGGGGAGCATCTATGATAATGCTCCCTCTTTGCCATCATTATGATGCAGCAGCCATTTTTTGGGCTTAGACAGCACCAGAATCTCTGCTGCTGGGGCCGCACACAGGATGCTCACGCAGGGGCTGCGTGCAGGATGCTCATTCCTCAGCCTTGTGCTGGGCTCTGCCTGGTTGCTTGCTCCTCTCCCTTCAGTTGGGTGATCCCATGAAAGCACTGCGGTCTGCTTGCTTGGAGGTGGTGGCAGGATCAGGTCTTCGCCAGCAGTGCCGGCAGCCTCAGCCAGGCGGGAGGATGAGCCCACAGCTGCTTCCCAGCGTGCAGGCTGTGTACGCCAGCCCCCAGTCTGCTGCCCTGCGACGTTCCCCGTCACCCATGGTGCTGTGTAAGACTCACCCTGTGCTCACATCACCCTGGGGCTCCCTTTGGTGTGCCCACAGCGTGTGCGGTGCCGTACTTTCCCTGCACAGCTCCCCACTGTGAGACCATGAAGCAGCAGAGGTGAGTGGCTGGGGAGCTTGTGGGTTGGAAACCCAGCACTGGAGGCCAGGTCTGTCCTACACACGTGGTGTGGTCTGTGCTTTACAAACCTTGTACTGGATTAGAGGGCATGGATACAGCTTGTGCCTCGTAATATATGATGCATAGGGATATTCCACCCCCCCACCCCCCCCAGTTTTCTAAGTGTTAGCAGGAGGACTATTCAAAATAGAAGAAATCAATTAATTAGGGAATGTGTGGGAGTGTAAATGGGGAGGCTGATAGGAGGAGGGGAGAGGTCTTGGGCTAGGGAGCAGGCCAGGGGAACTGCTGCCAGCCTTTGCACCTTCTCGGGATGCCCAGTGAGCGGGGAAGAAGAGTGGGCTGTCAGTAACTCTGGGAATTTCAAGTGAGATTTCTTTTGGAAAGAAAATAAGCAGCAAGTTCTGTTGAGAGCAAATGAGACTGAGCTGGTAATGGAGGAGATAGTTGGGAGCTCCAGCTCCAGCCCTGCTGCTGGAGGATGACTCAGTCTGCAGTGAAAGAGCAGGGGTAGGAGCCAGGTTCCTACCCCAGGAGTGGTTGAGCTTTTAGCACATCTGCAGCTACTGCTCAATAGTGAATTGTTGCTTTGATGGGAGGGGATGACAGTACTTACCTCTGCCCCAGCCGCTGAGGGGATGCTTCGGGCGAGAGTCCAAGATAACTGAGAATAGGGCATGGTTTCAGGTAGCTGCTGCTAACTCGTGGGCTCCCCTTGGCCACTCTGTCGGGACAGATTTCTGTCTCCCTGTGTCCTGCTTATCTCGGGTTAACCTTTTCTGTGTCAGGATACATCTTTTAGTGGGACAGATGCCTGTCCCTCTGCAGCCCGTGTTGGCTAGCTCTGTCTCCTACGACGTACTTCATAACCTCTTTCTTTTTCACAAAGAGGTTATCCTTGTTTTCTCCCTGCCACAAAGTCTTGAACAGAGGCGTTTCAAATGATTGCCCAAGCAATGCCCGTTCTGTAAGGTTACTGCCATTTTGTCCTGCTCTTTGCTCTTGTGCTGGGAAGCTGTGGGAGGCACAAGTGCTTGCTTGGGAGGCTTGTTCCTGTGTCCGAGGCTGCCAGCTCTGCATGCTTAAAATCCTCTCCTGGGCACAAGAGTTGCACAGGGATTTCATAGAGCTTTTTAGGGGGAAGGAGGATGATGATATTTGAGACCTGGGGACACAAAAAATCCTCTGCACCTGCTGGAATCATCCTCCGATTTGATGGTGGGGCGCAACAGGTGCCTCTTAGCCTGACAAATACCATTGCTTTTCCTTGCTTCTGCCATATGCGGTCAGCAATTTGAAATGAAACACGCTGTGCCAGGCAGAAAACCTCGCTGTTGGAAAAGGGAGTTCAGGCGAAGGGTAGTTCTGTCCCCCTCCATGTGTGAGGGCATCACTGGTTACCACTTGCACCCACTCAGAATAACTAATTATGTTGCCCTTAAGAACTGTATAATATTCCTCTGCAAATAAAGCCTTGCAGCCTGTGTGAGGCTTTTCCTGCGGATCTGAGCTCTGCAAAGCAGTAACTACATCTCCCCAAGCTGTCGAGGCAGGTAAGTGATGTCCTTCTCCGCACGGGGAAGATGGATCAAGCAGCCCTGGACTGTCACAGGAGGTGGTGGCAGAGGCAGGGTTAGATGCCAGCTCTCCTGGCCCAGCTGTAACTCAGTGGGCCTGGGAATACTTCACAGGGACTCTGTGGAGGGATTAATCCCTGAGTTTAGTGATTGTAGGGTTTCAGGGCTCTGTACAACCTGACAGGCAGAGGTATCTGCAGCAGGTCTTGCATGCCTTGGGCTGCTGGACGTAAGCTTTGGGCCACACATGCTTTCTGAGAGCCGGTGCACCCATGGCACCTTTCTGGGAGCACGTGCAGGTGTAAGGCAGAGTGCTGGTGTGCCATGTCTCTTACTGCTCTTGCACTGCAGAGGGGTCCTGCACCCACCCCAGTGACAGTGCATCAGCAGGGAGGCAGGCGTGTTCAGCATGAGTGAAGGTGAAGATGAGAGATGACTAAGGAAAAGAAATTTCCAGAGTGCTGCATGAGAGGAGGAGGGAAAGAATGCTTTGCAGGTCCTTGCCTGCCACCAGATCACTCTTGTTTTGCTGAGAGCCCGAGGAGGAAGGCCAGCTAAAGCAGGCTGACGTGGGGAGGGTGGCTGGCTTTGCAGGGCAGCAGCTGGCGGGCAGCCCGGGTGCTGGGCTCTGTGCCGGTGAGCCTTACCCTGGCGGGACCAGCCATGGCTGTGCTCCTTGGCTGCTCTAGGATGCTTCCCTCTCTCTTCCAGGCTCTCCATCAGCTGTATTACGACCCAAACATTGAGAACAAGAACTTGGCTCAGAAATGGCTGATGCAGGCGCAGGTGTCCCCCCAGGCATGGCACTTCAGCTGGCTGCTTCTCAACATGGACAAGGTGCCCGAGATACAGTACTTTGGTGCCAGCGCTCTCCACATTAAAATCTCCCGTTACTGGAATGACATCCCAGCCGACCAGTACGAGAGCCTCAAGTCACAGCTCTTCACCCACATCACCCGCTTTGCCAGTGGCTCCAAGATCGTGCTGACCCGGCTGTGCGTGGCGCTGGCCTCCCTGGCCCTCAGCATGATGCCAGAGGCTTGGCCCTGCGCCGTGGCAGACATGGTGCGCATGTTCCAGGCGGAGGACTCCAACGTGGACGGGCGAGCGCGGTGCCTGGCACTGCTGGAGCTGCTGACAGTGCTGCCCGAGGAGTTTCAGACCAGCCGCCTGCCACAGTACCGCAAGGGCCAGGTACGCAGCGTCCTGGCGCAGGAGTGCGGCTCCGTCTTCCCTTTGCTGGAGCAGCTGCTGCAGCAGCAGGACTCCCCGGGTTTCATCAAGCAGAAGGTGTTGAAGTGCTTCTCCAGCTGGGTGCAGCTGGAGATCCCGCTGATGGACTGCGAGAACCTGATCCAGGCAGCTTTCACCTCTCTGCAGGACCCGGAGCTCTTCGACACAGCAGTGGAGGCTGTTGTCAATGCTATTTCCCAGCCTGATGCCCAGAGGTAAGGACAGCCTCTCCCATGCGCTGCAGGCTGGTGCTCCTGGGCATCGATGGGGGAATGGGCTGGGGAGGTAAAACCTCAGGCTTTTTTCTAACTGCCGTCGGCCTGGAGGTGATGATGACAGGTTTTGGAAGTGGGAGATGTTAAAAGCAGCCAGAGGTTCCTGGTTTCACGTGGTTGGTCTTGGAAGGTTTTGCACCATGGTTGACTTGTGGGGACCATGTAGTCTTGGGCAGCCACAGCCCATCTCCATCCTCCTCCTCTCAAGCAGAGGAGGATGCTCCCCTTTGGTTCCTCATGTCAGACCCTGCAATGCCCGACCAGGGAGCAGCTGCCCGGCTCTGGTCAGGGGGAGTTGAGAGACCCTCCTCTGCCTTGTGCTGCTTGTCCAGCCAAGGAGCTGATTTGATGCAGAGATAATAAAACCAGACCTGTCAGTCTTCTCCCTTCTCCTGGCTCCAGCAGCTTGTGCCAGCCAAGGACTCGTCCTTTGTGGCCGTGGTGCAGCTGGGCTGGGAGCTGGGACTGGGGCAGGTCCTGCCAGGGGTGTGCTGTGGGGCTCCAAGTTCGTCTGCTTGGCCACGTTGTCCGAGCTGCTGTCGGGTCTTGGGACCGATGCCCACAGAAGGGAAAGTACACCTCCTCCCATTCCCGTGGCCACATCCCCTCCTGGCTGCTTAGCAACCTTCCCCCGAAGAGGAGGGTTTCCTTGAAGGCTGGGCTGAGCTGCTGCTGCTGTGCATCCCTGTGCATTGCTGCAGATCATGTAGGCTCCGACCCTCTGCAGCGGTGCAGGTGCTGCTGCTGCTGCGGTTCTGAGCCCTGGTCCTCCCTTTGGTTTCAGGGCAGGGGCAGCTAGCACAGTCCCTGGCTCAAGGGCAGCCTGGGGCTGCCCTCCGCGATTACATGGGGGTTGCATCTGGATACTGGAAGTCCTGGTGTCAGGGTTTTGATGTGCTGCCAGGTGTGGGGAGGGGTTGCCTCATTTGCTAGCATTCAGAAGATGACCACAAGCAGCTTTTCCTTGTACTCGGCAAAGGCTGTGGGCCGGCCCAAACCCTTGCAGCAGGATTGGTACAGAAAAAGGGGTGAGAGAAGGTGACTTGCAGTTCTGAAACGTTGGACTCACTGCCTTATTCCTTTCCGTTTCCCTTGAGTCTCAGAAGTCCCTTGGCTGTGATTCCCCACCTGTGTGCAGGAGCCTGGCCCTGCAGTGCTGTTCTTCAGTTGCATTAAAAGCCTAAGTTTTGCATTGAGCTTTCAATGTGAGTTTTAGTGAGAAGCATGGCTGACAGCAGAGTTTCCTCTCTGCTCCCATGCTGACCCTGCCATGCAGTTTCTGATCCTGTTCGGTCCTGCCACACTGGTGGTTCCCTTACAGCATCACCAGCACTTGCTCCATCCTTATCCTTGGAGGCATGATCGCCCTTAGGTGTGCGGGCAGTGGCCAGGATGGGGCCGGCAGCTGGCCTGAAAGGCTGCCCAGTGTGTGCGAGCCTGGCGCAGCCCCTGCTCCCGGGGTGCGGGGACAGCAGTGGCATTGTTATGGGGCCGCCCTGCCAGGCAGCGTGTGGTGTCAGCTGCTCCGGGGGGAGCTGGACTGTGCTCAGTGCTGAGGTCTGGGATAGCTTTAGGAGCAGGGTAGCTCACAGAGCCACAACTTCCCAGCCCCGGTGGGCTCCCTCTTCTTCCCCTTTGTTCCTTGTGTCCTCCATCCCGCATCCCTCCTCCCGCTTCCCCTGGTGCTGGCTGTCCCGCCCCTCCGGCTTTGTTGCTCAGCCACAGTGGATTCAACTCTTCCCCAAGCCCTCAGGGAGTCTCCCGACCTTTCTTGTCTCTTTTCTCGACAGTCTGGGAGAACCCTGCAGCTTTTCAGCCACTCTTTTCCTCTGTGGTCTCTCCCCTTTGTTTCCGTAGGGGCCTGGCTCCCTGCTGTCCTTGGCCTCGGTGCTGGGCTGCCGACGTGGTCCTCTCAAAGCTTTGTAGGGCATTGCTCCGTGACAGGAGCAATCAGGGCTCCTCGCTTTCCTACGGGTTCCCCTGGGTGTTATGGACCCTGTGCCTTCCCTCCTTGCCCCCTCCCAGCCAGCTTCACTGGCATTGCTGTGGAGGCGATCAAGCAGGTGTGCTTCTACCATCAGCAGGAGGCTCGATGGCTCATGAGCTTGGCTTCTGCCGCTGGGTTTAGGTAGCCTGTGGGTCATCTTCCCAGGGGAGCACCATCTTGCAAGACATCCCTCATGCAGCAGCTCCTCACGCCAGGAGTAGCTGGCTGCCACCCATGTCCAGGTGGAGAAGGGCAGGTGGGACCTCATGGGCAAGGATCACCCTTGGTAAGTTGCTTGTGCCAGCAGCTTCAGTTTCCCTGCCTGTGAGCAGCAGCAGGTGGCTTTCCTGCCTCCAAGGTGTTACTAGAGGTGATGCAGCAGAGATTCATAGGTGCAAAGCATTTGATCTCCTTACTTGCCAGGAGGGTGTGAGACCTTTTCACCCAGAGGAGGGGGTGTCCTGGCATTGCTGGAGTCTGGACACCCCTCCTCTGTTAGTGTACAGCAACCCTGAGAAGAAACCTCAGAGACTTGGCTCTCCACACACCTCTGCTTTTGGGGGTGGTGGGAAGCTCCTGAGTCACAGGAGGGCAGGAACGGAGATACTGTTGCATCTTCTTTGCAGCAGAGGCTTGGGCTGGATTTTCCATCTCGTTTGAGGATTATTCCCCAGCTAAGTGGGTCAGAGAGCTCGGTGGCACGTGCTGCAGGGGGAGAGCTGGCATGCAGCACTTGGCCACACTCCTGCAGCCTGGTGGGTAGTGTCAGGGCAGGGAGAGGGACCTCAGCGTGGTATGTGCCCATGGTAGGAGTTATGGAGCGTGGGCATCAGACACTGAGCTGCCCCTTTGAAAGCAACAGGGTGTTGCTGCAGTGATGGAGCTGGAGGGATTGCAGGTGTCCAGGTGGGATTGCATGGTGTCCAGCCCATCCCTTCCTGGTACTGGCACCTGGTGCTGAATCCCTGAAGAGGAATTTCACTAGAAGTTTTCCAAGAGCTTCATTAGAAACAGATTTTTAATGCATTGGCTTTTCTCATCAAGACATGGCTCAGATCTCGGATCAGGAAGGAAGAGATTGTCCCGTGTGAGTTGCCCGCTCTGAGTCCCCGCTGCAGGTTGTCCCCTGTGCCATGGTGTTGTTTGGGGAGGGTTATGGGAAGTGCAGAAGGAGGTGCTGGTCCCATGGATGCTGTAGTTCACTGGGCTTTGAGAAGGGACTGGACAAACTCACAGAAGAAAAAGTTGCTCAGCTGCTAAATACCAAGATAGCAAATCTTGCTTAGGAAGGCTAACAAACTCCTGGAAGCAAACGCATGGGGAAGCATCACCATGTGGCTGCCACATTCATAGACTCTTTCACGGGCATTCGCAGTCATTGGCTGCCGGAGATGGGCTCCTCAGCTGGGTGGCCAGAGGCTCACCTGGGCTGGGATGGTCTTGTCCTCCCCTGCCTGGCACTGGGTGCCCGGGGTGAGAGGCAGTGCCTGGCAGCAGGGCTGGCAGACATGGTGTGTGCCTCCTGGGGCAAGCTCTGCACCCGGTGAGGGCTGTGGTGCCAGCTGGTCGCTCGGGGCTGGGGAGCAGCCCTGACCAGGTGGGGTTGCCTAGGGCTCCATGCTGGCTGGGCACAGAGGAGAGGAGCCTGGCTCTGGCTGGCTTGGCCATGGCTCTTGGGTGACTGGTTAAAACAACTCGCCTAGAGTAGGAGTCTCCCTCCTCGCTGCGGACCCTTGTGTCCGAGTTGCCCTTACATCCGCGTAGGCAGTGAGCAGAGCAAGGTGGTGCTCAGGAGACATGGTTCACCCAACCTTTTCTAGAAGTGTTCACTAACATGGAATGAGTTGCAGCATGGAAGCAAATCCAGGTGGTTCTCTCTGTTGGCTGCACAGGGAGTCCAGAGGTCTAGCTCAGGTCTTAAGCATCTGCATTGTGAGTATTTCAAGGTAACAGGCAGAAGCAGGATCCTTGTCATAGACTCCTAAGGTTGTGAAAACATCTCTAGGGTAGTGCGAACCCAGTGCTGCGGGGGAAGGGTGGCTTTGCCCTACACTGGAGCAGTGGAAGGTCCCCTGTGCCTTTTTGTCAGCTCCCTTGGGCTGACCCTGACTGCAGCATCGGTTTCCTGGGAGAGAAGCTGGTGAATCCCCAAATTCTGCATTACCACAGTGCTCCCACACTGCCACGGGCATCACTCATGGGGCATCAGAACCTTGAAATGGTTTACACACAAATATCTGTCCCCTTTGCAGTGTGATTTCCTCTGGGGGAGAGGGACAAGGTGGGGGGTGACCCCCAGCAGCACACAGCACACAGGGGGGATGCCAAGGTGGAGACTCCCTCTTCCATCTGTCTTCTTCCACCAACCCAGACCTAGAAGCTGCCACCACCAGTGCAGCTCTCTCCCTGTGCTGGTGGCACCAATGGCTTTGTTTGCTTCTACATCAGCCATAGCAAGAGCTGCTGGTGTGCTGGGCAGCTGTGCTGCTCCTACGTGGACGTGCAGCTGTCCTAGTGTAAGCACTCACATTTCTTCCCTGTGGCGGGCACAGGAGAGCTGGTATCACATGTGCCTCCTGCTCTGAGCATCCTTGACCCTGCACCTGTGTGTGGTGGGGCAGGCAGGGAGTGCACAGAATAGCTGCAGCTCCAGATAACATGCCTCGGCGGGCAGGGAAATGGCAGGCTGCTTATCAGCCTCCGGCATGGCCTCTCTCCGGGGGCCCTGGGCTGCGTTTCACCTTGGCTGCCTCCTTCTCGTTGCCGTGGTTACCATCACTTCTAGGCAGCGGCGCGGAGGGGAGGCTGATGTGGATGATGTGATGTGGGAGAGCTCTGCCGCACAGGGCTGCAGCAGCCTGGGAGGGTGGGGGACCAGGGAGAATGCCATGGGGCCAGTATCCTCTCTGGGTAGGAGTCCCTGAGGGTGGCTGCTCACTTCATCCCAGCCAGAGAGCACAATACAGATGTGCCTGTGCTGGAGGGTTGTGCGGCTTCCCACCGGCAGCTCTGGCTGCCCTCATGCAGAGCACAGAAGCACAGGCTGCAAGCATGGCGAAAAGAGCCCGCAGGTCTGCACTCGCTGCCCTTCTCCTGCTCCCCATCACCGACACTGCCGCATGCAGGTGCAGCTCGCCCAGAGCTGGTCATGGCAGTGACAAGTTAGTGCTGGTCAGGGGGTGCTGGCATCCCTGCCAGCCGGTTTGGGCAGACAGAGGCAGATGCCCACACCGTGGTACGATGGGGGACTTGCACAGAGCTGATGGCTGCTGACTCGTCCCTTCCCTTCACTTGCAGAGGCTCCGCTGCGGGAGCACTCGGGGCTTCAGCCTTCGTCCCAGTGCCACAGGCTGGGAGGAGTCCCTGTAAGTGGCAGAGGCTCCTAGATGCGTCCTGTTACATAAAGCAGCCTTCTAGTAGGGAAAGCTGGGCAGGAGCCCTGGGATAGCATCAGGAGAGGTGGATGCCATGGCAGCCAGTGCCAGTGAGTCAATGCCTGGCACTGATTCAGGCTGTGCTTGCAGGTATGTGAACACCCTCCTGAAGCTCATCCCCCCTGTGCTGGGGCTCCAAGAGCAGCTGCGCCAGGCAGTCCAGAGTGGGGACATGGAGACGTCACACGGGATCTGCCGCATTGCTGTGGCCTTGGGAGAGAACCACTCCCGGTGAGTGCTGGGGACACTCCCCAGGAGATGGAATGAGCTTGGAGCAGCCTGCTGTTCCCCACATGCTGCTTCATCCAGGGCCTGTCCTGCACACGGTGATGTGTGTCAGGGCGTAGGAGCCAGGCTTACAGCAGTGGTACCCCCCTGACCATGCTGTCTGCTCCCCAGGGCCCTCCTGGACCAAGTGGAGCACTGGCAGAGCTTCCTGGCCCTGGTCAACATGATTATGTTCTGCACTGGCATCCCTGGGCACTACCCCGTCAATGAAACCACCAGCTCCTTGACGCTCACCTTCTGGTACACGCTGCAGGTCAGTGGCCATCATGGGGCAGCCTGCCCTGATCCTGTGCTCTAGGAAGGGCCAGAGGCACTGGTGTACGGGGACTGGGGTCTGGCATGGCTGCGTTTGGTCCCCAAGGACTTGCGATGCCCTTGCTCCTCGCCCTGTGCTCGCAGCCACCGCAGGGCACATCACTCAGAAATGCTGGCCCCATGGCTTGCTTTTTCCACCCCCGGTCTTCCTTGGAAGTCTGAGCAAGCCTTTAAGGGCCTCATTAGCATAACTCATTAAAACTTCATGCTAATTTTTTTTCTCCAGCAGCAGACTTGGTTGTTTAGCTCCTTGCTACGCAGCTGCACCAGCTGCAGGCAAAGAGGAGAGCGCCTGCCGGCTTACTGCGGGCTAGACCCTGCTGACAGGCTGGTGGCTGTGGTCTCTCAGAGGAGGAAAGAGAGGGCTGGGGGCTGCTAGGGGCTGCCCAGTGTGGGGTCCGTCTCCCAGGGCCAGCGTTCCCTGCACCAACAGAGCAGCCCTTCCACATTGTGCTCTATTTTTAGCCCCTGTTCATTCCTCCAGCTCCATTCCTCCGCAATCTGATGCGGCGTGGCTGAGCGTGGGCAGGGAGGGGGGTGATGTCGGTACCGTGCTGGCAGCTCCTCTGCTTGTGCAGGGCTGGGCTGTGGATGGGTCTGAGGATACAGGTTCAGGCAGGAGAGCACTGTGCTCCCCAGGCACCCATTCCAGCCTGCTTCAGGGGGGGTTGAGGCAGGCATGCTCCTCATGCAGGCGTGCTCCTGAGGCAGGGCAGTGCCACCCCACTGTAACCACACTGTCCTCAAATGGCCAAGTGTCCACCTGGCTGCTGGGGCTTCTGGCACCTTGGCTCCAGATAACATTGCCGATGCAGAAGGGATCAGCATCAGGTGGACCTTGGGGAGCTGGAAATGCACCTTCTGAGGTGTGACAGGTCCCACCAGCCCTGGGAGATGCCCCTGAGCCCCCCATGCAGCAGGCATGCTGGCTCCATTTTCTTTCCCCTGCAACACCTGACGTATTCCTCCTCCTGGCACCAGGACGACATCCTCTCCTTCGAGCCGGACAAGCAGGCAGTGTACCAGCAGGTTTACAGGCCTGTCTACTTCCAGCTGGTGGATGTACTGCTGCACAAAGCCCAGTTCCCCTCCGACGAGGAGTATGGCTTCTGGTCTTCAGATGAGAAGGAGCAGTTTCGGATATACAGGTACAGTTGGGAGGTTTGGGTTTGCTCATCAGGCAGGCACGGATGGAGGCAGCATCCTGTCTCCCTGGAGCCTGAGCACCATGAGGACACCCAAGGAGGGACATGGAGGAGCTTACTTCCACCAAGAGCTATTTTGACTGTGGTGGTGGTACGGAAATGAGCTGGGGTTTTGGCATGGCACCAGCTGCCCTGCCTAGGAAGCCTTGGGAGGACTCTGCCTTGGGCTGGGGCAGTGTCCTTGTGCAGGCAGCACATGTGTCCCACCTGGCAGTGGGAGGGGAAGTAGTGTGTCCACATGTGGAGTGCTCTGCAGGGGATGGGGACAGCATTTGAAGACCCTCCATGTTCTCTGTAGGGTGGACATCTCTGACACGCTGATGTATGTGTATGAGATGCTGGGTGCTGAGCTCCTGAGCAGCCTCTATGACAAACTGGGACGTCTCCTGACCAACACAGAGCAGCCATCCACGTGGCAGGTGAGTGAGGGGACCCGGGCACCAGGCTGATGGCTACCAGTCCCTCGGGAACTTATCCTCACCACAGGGTGTTGAGACTAAAGGGACATGATAGCGGCAAGGAGCATGACCACCTTGCCAGCACGCGTGCGGGCTCTCTGGGTTCTGCTGGGAGGAGGAACAGGTGGTCTTCTGCCTCCCTGTCCATAGCACTGTCCAGAGACCAGCCTCCTTGGCTGTGGTGGGGTGGTCTGAGCTAGAGCCTGGGGCTGGGGTGGGCATCGGAGTCAGTTTGTGGCTCTGACAGTGCCTTTCCCATCCTGGCAGCACACAGAAGCCTTGCTGTATGGCTTCCAGTCCATCGCCGAGACCATCGACGTGAACTACTCCGACGTGGTGCCAGGGCTGATTGGCCTCATTCCCCGGATCAGCATCAGCAATGTGCAGCTTGCCGACACTGTCATGTTCACTATTGGTGAGACCTTTGCTCGTGTGCAGGCTGGGCTGGGGAGGGGGTGCCCCTCTGAGACTGCTCCTGCCTAGTAATAACAGCAGCAAGAAGCAAAGCTGAGCATCCTGGGACACAGGGAGCAAAGAGCCCGTGGCGCAGTCCCGCGGTCTGATCCCATCTGTGTGTGCAGGGGCCCTGTCAGAGTGGCTGGCTGATCACCCCGTCATGATCAACAATGTGCTGCCGCTGGTGCTCCAAGCTTTGGGCAACCCTGAGCTCTCCATCTCTAGCGTCTCCACCCTGAAGAAGATCTGTCGGGAGTGCAAGTACGACCTGCCGCCCTATGCTGCCAACATCGTTGCGGTGTCACAGGTAAGAGCTGGATGCAGATGGATGTGCAGCGCTGAGCTGGGATGGGCTCTGTGCAAACCCCTTCCTTCGCATCAATCAGGGCAGGGGGGTGCAAAGCAGCAGCTCAAGGCATCTTGCTTGGTGTGGGGGACTTGTTGTCCATCCTGTTCCTAGGCCAGTAGACCCAAGTGGCAGGCCCTGTTCCTCCTATGAGTGCAGAAATGGCAGGCAGTGGCAGACACGACTGCCAAGGGGTCCACTGGGGGTGCATTTGGGCATCCGTGCTTTCCCCAGGGGTTTGTTTGCCTTGTTGGGAACGGTATCCTGCCAGCTCGGCACCCGCCAGGCGGCTGGCGCTGCTGCTGAGTGTCTTGGGGGGCATCCTGGTGTTCAAGCCTCTCCATAGAGGCTGAGCTGGTCCCTGCAATGCTGGGGCAGGTTGTCCCATGGTCTTTCTTGGTTCTCAAGATTTGGAACAGATGGGACTCGGGGTCCTGAGGCACTAGGAGAAGGGCTGGGGTGTGCACGAAAGCAGAGAGGGGCCAGTGGAGGGTGTGAGCCTCTGCTCTTAGAGTCTGGGTGACACCATCCTTGAGGTAAGGAAGCCCTGGCTGAGGTTGGCTCCTCAAGCCATCCTGCTGCAGAGCCTGTCTGAGGCAGGGGCTCCCCTCACTGGGTGGCTGAGGGGTCTGGCTGGGGGAAGAGCTTACTAGGGGACGAAGATTTTGTTCACTGCCTGCGGCGGGTTGTGGGAAGGCGGTGTGGCACTGTGGTCTGCTTTTCTGTGCCCACACTGGTGCCAGTTGTCTTGGACTCCAGCATCAGTCCTGCCTCCTGGAAGGGAAGGGGCTTTCTGCAGCACTCACCCTCCTCTTTCTCCCCTTCCCTTTGGCAGGAGGTGTTGATGAAGCAGATTCACAAGGTAAGAGGGGCTGGCTTGCACCTCTGTCTGGTTCTGGTTGCCCCCATTAGTCACGGTCAGCTGAAGACATGAGGGGTGCCATCGTGAGCTGGGCTGTCCCTGGAGGAGAGCTCAGTGCTGCAGCTGTCATGTGCAGAGCCAGGAGTACCTGCTGGCTGCCTGTCGCTGTACTGCCAGGCTCCCACCGCACATGGGCTGGGGTTGTGCTGAGGGTGGTATGTCCCCATAGAGAGGGAAGCTCCCAGGGAGACTTGCCTCTGGCATTTCCCAGTCCCTCCAAGCCCAAGGATGCCGAGATGGCAGCCATGTCTTCAAGAGGACAAAGATTAAGTGTGGGGACAGAGCCCAGGCTGTGCCTGTGACCAGGATGGGGTGGGACGCTTGACCCCACAGGGGCTGAGACAGGTCGGTGCAAAGGATGGTGTGCTGATGTAGGGTGAGTGGGGCTAGCGTGGAGATCTCTGGGCACCAACTTGTCTTTCCTTGGCGGGTTGCTGGGAAGAGGCCAGGTGTGCTGGTGGCAGAGCGCCTGTTCCCTGGGTTCTGCCATGCTGGTAGGGAGCTGCTCCCCTCTCCTGCAGTGAGGTGTAGCTGGAGTGACCCAGATAGAGCAGCTCAGGAGCTGGAGCACACCTGGGTCCTGACTTTGCTGGATGGGCCTCTGGAAGCTGTCTTAGCTAGCATGTGTGCGGTAGAGATGCAGGCTGGGCAGTGACCTGCCCCTTTGTGTCTACTCTCTGTCCCAGACGAGCCAGTGCATGTGGCTGATGCAGGCTCTTGGTTTCCTGCTCTCTGCACTGCAAGTGGAGGAGATCCTGAAGAACCTGCACTCCCTGATCACCCCCTATATCCAGCAGCTGGAAAAGCTGGCTGACGAAACGGTGAGTGTCCTCATGCTACCTCCATCCAGAATTGGTTTCTCCCACCGGCTGTAGCCCTGGGGCTGCTATCTTGAAGCAGTGCTCTTGAACGTAGGCTTAAGAGAGTGCAGGGAACACCTCTCTGGCACTTTGCCTCTACAGTCCTGCTTCCTCAGCATCCCACAGGCACAACTATGAGCAGTGTGGTCTATGTCACACTTTGGATTTATTTCCCCTGGCAGCCAAATCCCTCCAACAAGCTGGCCATCATCCACATCCTGGGCCTGCTCTCCAACTTGTTCACCACCCTAGACATCAGTCACCACGATGATGACCATGAAAGCACCGAGGTCAAGAAACTACCAGTGCAGCAAGGACCCAACCCAGTGAGTACAGCAATAGCTTGATGCTCTTTGCCACAGCCTGGCCAAAGCCTCGCTATTCACTGCTGGTGCCAGGAGAGGGGGGTTAATGGGGAACGCAACGTATACCATGAAAAGGGTAGTGCTGATGCATTCCAGCTAAAACAAGTCCTTCAGCTCATCCCACCGCTCCTGAGGTGAGCAGAGGTGACCTACAGGATCCCTCTTGGCTGGGCACTGCTCTGGAGGACAGTCCGGGCACTGCCTGCCAGCTCTGAGCTGTGCCAGGCTGCTTCAGCAGGGAAGAAATCTGCCCAGCTTTGGAGGGTGGAGGAGGCTGTGGTGCCTGAAGGTTTGAGTGCAGGCTCTGCTTAGTCTTGACTCTTCCCTCCCTGGTGCCGTGGTGGTCAATTCTCTTCAGTCCCTCTCATTCCTTACAGGTGGTGGTGGTTCTGCAGCAAGTCTTCCAGCTCATACAGAAGGTTCTCAGCAAGTGGCTGAATGATGCCCAGGTGGTGGAGGTAACCAGGTTCCTCCTGTGTACTGCCTGCAGCTTTGCCTGTTCTTAACAGCAAATGACAGACCCTGGGTGATGTCCTGTAAGAGGGTTGTCTTGCTGGGTTGCCTGAACCAGTGCTGCTTGGTGTCACCAGCAGTGTCCGGCCATTCTTGTCTGTCTCGTGCCCCCATCAGCTCTGCTCTTGTCCAGTTACAAAGGCCTTGCCATAAGCGAGATGAGAGGTGGGAGACTTCCATGTTTCCTAAGGGGATAGCTCTACTCTGACCTGGACCTGTATCATCTGGTATTTCTCCAGTTTGCTCACTTCAGAAATGCCCAGGTGCAGCGTCCCACCAGCCACTCTCCCCTGTCCCTGAGGGAGCCTTCCTGCTGCAGTGGGAAGGGTGTTCCCAGTCTCTGGGTGCGTTCTGTGCTGCGAGGCAGAGCACCAGTACCAGAACAAGTCTTGAGTCCTCTGCCTGGCTGGTCCTGTCCCCATGGCCAGCTCTTCCCTCCCTTGGGACCTGTCTGTCAAGCCCTACTCCCCCAGGAAAGATCTCCAGTCACCCATTGCTCATGTGGTTGCTCTTCTCCTGCAGTCCGTCTGTGCCATCTTTGAGAAGTCCGTGAAGACACTCCTGGATGATTTTGCCCCCATGGTGCCTCAGCTGTGCGAGATGCTGGGCCAGATGTACAGCACCATCCCCCAGGCCTCTGCCATTGACCTCACGCGGCAGGTATGGAGCTGCGCTCGGGGCTGGGGCTGCCGCTCCCTGAGGAGGCTGGGGCACGCAGGGCCAGCAGCAGCTTCAGTCATTTTCTCTCTCTTGCAGCTGGTTCACATCTTTGTCCATGAGCCTGCCCACTTCCCTCCCATCAAGGCCCTCTTCTTGCTCGTTACCTCAGTCACGCTGACCCTCTTCCAGCAAGGTACGTGGGATTAACCCTTCTTCGTGCTGGGGCTGTTGTCAGGCTGTTGCATGCATGGAGTCTGGAGGCGTCTTACCAGGAATGGCTGTTTTCACTCCTAGCTAAGCTAATGGGGCCATCTCTGTTTCTTGGATTCATCCCACCCCCTGGAAGGTGGGTACCTTCCCTGCAGGGCAGCAGAAGCAGAAAACCCCCGGCTGAGACTCTGGACTGCTGTGACTGCCCCACTTTTGCAGCAGGGCTGGGTGTAGCACGCTGCAAGGGTCAAGCAGGAGCTCCAGTCCTGTTTGGCAGGGAGGCTGTGCTCCCTAGGAGAACCCGGGCTCCTCCCGGGGCCAGTGGTGCTCAGAGTGGCCAGGAATCAAGCCCTCACTTGAGCAGGAGGATGTGTGTGTGAATATCTGGGAAGGGACCTTTTCAGAGTCACTGCTGGCCACTGAGTCACTGCTGTGATGCTGAGGATGCTGGCATCCTCCCGCAGGGCAGGGGCCCCTCTTTGGCTCGCTACCTGCACTACAAAAAACTAATGGGGTTAGGACAGGCCCTCCCATGGCTCCCCTCAGCCTCTCGGTGACTTGTCCCGTGATGGGGACAAATGTACCTTGGAGCTGCTGGCTCTGGTCCTTCAGCAGCTCTGTTTACAGTCCCTAAGGGCTC
This sequence comes from Phalacrocorax carbo, assembly GCF_963921805.1. NCBI lineage: Eukaryota > Metazoa > Chordata > Aves > Suliformes > Phalacrocoracidae > Phalacrocorax > Phalacrocorax carbo. The sequence goes on along the minus strand of NC_087518.1, from coordinate 51,470,632 downwards.
TTGTCCTTTGCTCACAGCCGGGTGCTGGGTAGGGTGATGCCTCCCCCCAGTACAAGGCTCAGAGCTCCCTAGAGATGTGGGGGAGGCGTGAGGACCCCTGCTTCATCATCATGCCACGGTCCGAGCAAATCCCGCTGCGCTGAGGTGTCGCTGGGGTCAGTGGCAAGCGAGCCAGGCTTACTGGATATCAAGTCCCTGCTTCTGCCAGTGGCGTGTGGATGCGTGTATGCTGAAACCCTCTTGGCTCGGCACCTGGAGAGGCAGCAATGCCTCCAGGCAGCAGCAGGCATGTCTGCAGGAGGAGAGGGGAGGGAACAGAGCCCAAGCTGTGCCAACACTTGGATGTGAGCTTTTCTCAGGCAAGGAGCCGTCCAGCTCGTTGTGTGCCCAGGACTGTGCTCCCACCCACCCCGTGGGTCCCCTCTGGTGGGCAGCGAGCCCTGAGCAGGGCAAGCCCCTTCTGCTGAGCCCACGGGCAGCAGGAGCCGGGGGGGATGCCTGACCCCACAGGGGCTGAGACGTGTCTGTGCACAGAGTCAGATGCCAAGGTAGGGTGAGTGGTGCTGGCATGGAGATCTTTGGGAACTGAGCTGCTCTCTCCCAGGAGGATGCTGGAGGAGACCTCCAGGAGGGTCCTGGACTCAGGATCTCGGAGAGCATCTGGGAATGGGGTGGGAGGGCAACTGTGCCAGGAGCTCCTGAGCAGCTGATGCTGGTGACAAGCATGTGCACGCCTGAGCTCGGCCGGGCCTGTCAAGCGTTTGCTGAGGTGTTGTCGTTCACTTGCAGTTACCTTCCAGGACCAAACGGTGCTCTGAAGACACCCGCTCAGTCCCCACAGTGCAAAAGCTCTAATTCTCCTTGTGGAGATGGTGCCCAGCTAGCCCCTGCTCCTCCTCCTCTTCCTCCCCAAGGACATGAAGATCTCCTCCTTGGCTCTGTAGCACCCAGGTGCTAGCTGGAGACCCTGGGGCTTCAGACCCTTTCCTTTGCGGTTTCTTTCTGTTCTTGGGTTCTCCAAGTTTCATGATTTTTTGTATGTTTTGTTTCTTTAACTTGCTTCAAGCTGCTCATGTTGCCCATCCCCTTCCCCACACACCCCTCCTCCCTTACACTCCTGTTTTCACTTGTAAATTCTTTCTGTATCACATAACTATATGATGTTGAGTTGCTGTTTGTATGATTTTTCTCTTAAGTTACATCTTTATTATATTTTAGGGCCCAGGGATCATCCTGATATTGTTGATTCATTTATGCAACTCCTGGCACAGGTGTGTTTTAGTTTCTTATTCATTCACTTTCTGTTCTCTCTCTTTCTCCTTTTAATTCAATTTAAACCTATTTTTAGCTTTCTGTTGACAACGTTTTTTTCCTTTTAGTTGAATATCGAGTTTCTCCATCTGTTTCCGTGGAAGTTGAAAACAAAACATTCTCCTTTAGTTCTGGGTTTGCACCATCCCCAGGGCAGTGCCCTCCTCTGCAGGGCAGCCTCCAGCTGCCACCCCCTCGCCTTGCTGAAGCTGGCGTGGGGCGCTTGGGGCTGCTGCCGCAGTCACCCTCGGGTGACAAATTAGAGCATTAAGTGGATGTTTTCCGACTCGTTTACCTGCCCTGCGATGGGTCCTCTGGAGGGGGGATGGGCTGAGCTGGCTGCCTTGCCCCAGGGCCGGTGGGAGGAAGCCCCTGCCTGCAGTAGCAGGCAGCTGCTGGGGTTTGGCTCTGAGCAAAGTGCTTGTGATGGCGTTTGGACCTGCCAGGGTGCCACGCTGCCTCCTGGCCAGGCAGCCCCTTGAGGTGGTGGCAGCTCCTGCTCCTGCAGCCTGGGAGTGCTCCTGTGCCACCGGCTCGGTGGCACACAGGGACGGTTTGCGTCAGCGTGGTGGTGGCCGCGGGCTGGCTCGTGGGGCTGGCACTAGTGTCACCTCTGGTAGTAGGCCGGCAGGGCCAGTGCTATGCTCTGTGTGTATATGCACCTGTTGGGAGCAGCAGGAGCTCCTCAGCCCACCATGGCCCTTGAGGGAGAAGCCATGATGTCCTCGATGCAATCACTGCCCCTGTTGGAGATACATCCCCTGGTACCTACCCAGAGGGTGGGTCGGTGGCAAGGAGGGGCCAGCAAAGTCGCTTTTTACTTCATTTCTGTAATAACAAGACCTCTGACCATGCATGCTGGCCCCGTGGGTATGCAGGAGCACCTGCGCAGGCAGCTGCCAGAGCTGTGGCTGTCCTGCCCTTGCTGGCAGCCTGGAAAGGGTGTCTGGCATGTCTGGAAGCTAAGCTGTCAGCCCCCTCCGATGGCAACTTGGCCCTTGTGTGGCTCTTGTGGGATGGAGCGGGCGAGGCGACTGCACCTCACACGTTTCACTTGACACCGTAATCCCACTGAGATCCATTGCATCTCACAAGGTGTATCGCAGTGTTTTCTTCCCTGCTTTTCCTTTTGAAAGACGTAATGTAATCAAGGTTATCAGAAAGCATTCACAGCTTTTGCTGATGCCAGTTTTAGAACCTGTGACTTTTTAACAAGGGTTTTTAATGTGACGGGAGAATTGATGAATGGGGTTTGTGCATGAAGTTCGTGGAGGTGTTCCCCCCAGCCACTCAGCGCTGGCAGGACCTCCACTTGAGCACTGAGCCCAGTTTGGGGCACAACATTTATGTAGATACAGACCAGAGAGAACAGAGAAAAACATCTGGGAAGGTGACCACCTTGTACACATGGTGAGGAGGAAAGGCTGATGGGAGCCTGAGGAGCTGTGTGAGTCGTGGGGTGTGTAAAAGATAATGTCCCAGTCGTGAGTAAAAACACTTTTTCTGTTCTTCTCAAGTGAAACAAACAGTCGCAGGAGGAAGTAATGGAAAAGGATCCAGGTTAGGCAGTAGGAGATCTTTCTAACAGCACAGGGAAGCACTGGAAGGTCACTCAGGGAGCTGCTGTTGCTTGGAGGGCTTGAAAGGACTTAAGAAGCCCGTTGCTCCTAGAGGGCAAGTAGAGGTGATCCAGCTGGGGAGGCAGGGGGTTAGGTGACCCTGAGAGACTTCCAAGGCTATTTGTTATTTCTTTGGAAAGTGCTGAGTTTCTCTGTGGTTTGGGGTCCTTCTCTGTGTCTGGACACGGCACATTTGTGCTCTCTTGGAGAGAAAAGTGCAACTGTACTGCACTTCCATGGCATGTGCTGTCAGAGGAAACACCACCCATCCTGGCTGCTGGGAAGCTGTTGCATGCTGCCCTCATGGGCAGGATCTGCAGGCAGTGCTGGGGCAGTGTGCTGGCAGCCAACCTGGTCCCTGGTATGTCAGTCTCCAGACAGCCCACATCCTTTGGAAGTCCTGTTACAGGAGCAGCTCAGAGGCTCCTACCTCCATGGCTGCTCCATCATGGATCACTGCAAGGTGCCTGATGTGCTGCCAGCCCACTGCTGACCACAGCCACTCAAGACTTGATGTTTTCCTGGGCTTTTTATTCCAGCAACCCCACAGAGACCAATGGATTCCATCCCCATCCTCCCTCTTCACATGTAGGACTTGTTTCAAGGGTTCTTCCTCTTCCTTGGCCTGCCCCTCTTCTCCGACTGATGATCTGGCAGGATGCTTTGAAACCTTGCCATTCCCTGCTTGGCTTCTTGGTCTCAGGACTTCAAGACTTGTTTGATGGCAGAGGTGGGTCCAGCCTCCCCTATTCCAGAGGACTATGCTCTGTAGTGATGCTGCTGAGCATTTGTAGATCCAAGGATTAAAGTCTGAGAGAACTGCAGATCTCTTCAGATCTGATTTTCATGTGTCAGGGGCTCTGTTTTCATCCCAACCTGCCCAGCCTCCGGAGCCCTTGGTGAGGTAATGCATCTTCCAGAGCAGCAGCAAGTTTGGACTCAAGAGCTTGTTAAGGTGGATACTTTCCCACTTCCCTGACCCTCTGCTCCCGTGGTTGATCACCTTGGCGGAAATATCATCTTCCCTGTTTCAAATTTGTTTGGTTCCTCCTTGCAGGCAGTGTTTTCGTTCTCTCCCTCTGCCACCCAGTACTCTCCTACCTTCTGATAACTCAGAAGAAGCTCCTACCTCCTGATACCTGCACATCAGCCCTCTGTCACCAGCTCACAGAGAGCCGTCTCTCTGTGTGACAGGATCTCAGCTGACTTTGCAGTATATTTGGGCTTAGTTGCAGCCCATGGGACTGCCCAGTTGGTGCGGCTGATTGTTTTGCCACCATGTTAATTGGCAATCCACTCTTGACAATGGCTGGCTGAGCATGAGAGCGTGCTGGCTTAAAACAAATGTCTTACAGATGCCCAAGACCTTGGAGTTATTGTTACTACTCAAAGCTAAGTATAAAATAACCAGTCTGCTGTGAGGCTGAACGGAGTGGTACTGGCACCCTTTGCAGTGAGGTCTGTCCTCAGCCGCTCTCCTCCTGCCTTCACTGTGTGCTGGGAACGGTGTAGAGCATTGCCGCTGTGCCCGAGGTGAGCAGCCTGCCTGGAGGCCTGCAGGGCTCAGTGCCCAGGACGCACAGCTGCAGTGGCCAGGGCTTGCGCCCAGGTCTGTGTCTGCAAATCCAGGCAGGAGGTTCTGGTGTTTGGCAGCTCTCGCCTGCTCCCTGGCTGGCAGGTATCACTAATGTGTGTGCTCCTGGTTGCAGGTAAGGTTTTGGGGCTCTCCAGCCTGCCTCCCCACCAGCAGTTGCAGGCATATCCACCCACCCTGGCAGGGCTCCATGCCAGCATGGACCTTGGGAGCACTGCAGTGACCTTTGCTGACCAGGAGCTCAGGGCAAGCAGTGCCTTGCCTGGCAGAAGATGCAGGACTGACCTGTGATGGCCCAGCCACTGCCATCCCCTACCTCCCTCCCTTCTTGGGATGGTCCAGGCTGGACATAGCAGTCCTTGAGCTCTCCACCTTGCCTGCTGCAGCTGGGGTCATAGAGCCCCATGGAGGACATGGGCTAGGCGTCCCTTCTCCCTGGCAGGCAGGGGCTGACTGCTCCTCCCTGGCCCTGGTGCCTGGCCAAGCTTACATGCCCTTTCCAAAGCTGGAGGCTCTGCTCTGCCAGGCATGTGGTCTGGGAAGAGGTGGTGGCATTGGACACAAGGGTTTGAGCTGTGTGCTCTGGAGTGCTGCAGAAACTGGCCATGCAGCACCCCCACTGTCTCCTGTCTGTTGAAGGAGTGGGGTTTCAGTGTCCCCTCCGTGCCTGCCTGCCTCTGAAGAGCCAGGTACAGAAGAGGAGCCAGCTCTCAAGATCTGTCTGGGGTTCTCGCAGCTGCTGTGGAGAAGAACCTGATGTCTTTTCTGTGCCAGCTTGCAGGACAGCCCTCGCCAGAGAGCCAGTGCCTACCTCTGCAGTGGCTGCTGCAGCAGAGGATGTGGGAGGATATTTGAAAGCATTTAAAGACCTGTCCCCATCCCAGAACATGTGAGCAGAGCTGTTCTGGCAGGAGGCGGGCAGGACAGGCTGGCAGTAAAAGGCACCAGAGCTGGAGCAGGGTTCCTGGTACTGGGAAAGAACAGCTGGACCTACCTGGTGCCTCTTGCTAATGGGAGAAGCTCCACAGGGCCCCATCTCGTGGGGGTAAAAAGCATCTCTGTCTACATTAGCCATGTGCACATGTGCCCAGGTTGAGCTTGCACTCTGTGCTTGCTTGGTGGAGATACCTTACAGGACAGAGCCCTCCCTCTACCAGGGCATACTTCCCGCCATGGCACTGACAGAGTGAGGAGCAGGTGCTGCAGCAAGCCTGCAGGAGAGCCTGAGGGCTGCCATGGGTCAGGTTTGGCTGGGGAAAGCATCATGCAGGTAGGTGGCAACCTGAACATGCTGGAAGACCCTTGTGGCAGCTGAACAGTCTTGCAGCACGCAGGACATGGGTTAAAACCAGCCCCTTGGCCAGGCAGGTAGAGGAACCTGCAGCTTGGGTGAAGTCATGGGAGCCAGCTGCCCTCACATAGCATGCTGTTGGGGAGAGGCTTGTGGTGACTGCTCTGGAGCCCAGACCAGGGCTGGGGCAGCGGGGTAGTCCTCCATGGTGAAAATTGCAGTGTGTCTTGCAAGCATTTTCTGGTATGGAGACAACTAGATGACAGCAGCCATGAGGAGTGGATGTGTTTCTAAACCATTGCCTGTCCGCTAGCTCGCCTTCCGATGTTGGTGCTAGCGTGTCAGGAGGGATGGTGCACACAATCTGTATATACATGCACATGTATAACGTAGTCCCTGATCGCCCCTGTAACAGTCTCTGCTTGTAACTAGCAGGGAAGCAGGTCCCTGTGATTGTGCCCCCTCCACCCAGAAGGACCCAACCCAGGTCCTCTCTTGCAGTGTCTGATACAGTCTCAGAAAGGAGATGGGGTAACCCTGAAACCTGCTATTTGGCTTCAGTCTCCAGCATATATTCTCTGCACCGGGCAGATGGCTGCGGGCTTTCCCTATGGAAGGAAGGGTGGGAAGTAAGTCTGTTTTGCTCCAAGTAGAGACCATGGCTGTGGGTAGATGGCCATGAGTCCTGGGTGCTGCTGGCTGGGTTTCATCCCCAGGAGCAGGCTTGGAGGGAGGCAGTGACCCTGCACACCGCTCAGCCCGAGGGCTGCCTGCCCTGGTATCCTGCTCGCTGAGCTCCAGGCACGGAGCGGGGCTGCTCCACTGCTGTGGCTGTTGTCCCTGGTGGCGCAGTGACAGCAGGGCAGGAGGCATGGCTGCCGTCCCCAGTGCTGGCTCACAGCTGTGAGCACAGTGGCATGGTGGTCACGGCACAGATGTCACTGCCTCAGTGGCCAGGCAGAAACCCTTCCCATGGGTCTGCAAGCACAGACTGAAACATTTTCATCCAGGAACTGCACAGTGCCAGCCCAGGGTGGACCAAGCCATTGCCCAGGGTGCCACAGCTCAGGGTGTCCCCAGCAGCAGTGCTTGACCCTCACAGTGACTGGTGGGATCACCAAGTGGCGGGGGGGGGCGGAACCAACCCAGAACTTTTCTGATCTCAGACTTGCTGCTCAGGAAGTGCCAAGCAATGTTGGTATCTTGTGCTGGTCCAGTCTGGGGTTACTGCTTGACCCAGTTGCTATGACCTCTTCAAGGGGAGAGGAGCAAAGCACAGCAGTGGCTGGTCTCAGTGGGGCCCCGCGTGGCTGCCTGTGTCCCAGGAGTGCTGCTGCTGCCTGGCCTGCTCTGGTGGGACAGGAGTCCTCTGTCCTAGCTATGTGTCCAAAGTGTTTGCGTGTATGCCGCCATGGCATCTATCCTCAGGTCCTGGGGTTGGTGGGCCCTGAGTGTAGCAAACTGCCTGACTGTTTTGAGTGACATTTCTTTGGGGGAGAAAGTGATGGTTTCCTGCTGTACTGTGTGAATCTGCTGTTTACTGTGGGTGTGCCCAGGTAAGTGTGCATCCAGGCAGAGGCTGGCTGGAGCACCGGGTTCCTCGGAGGCTTCCTAGCTGCCTCTGCAGCGCTGGGTTTATGCTGCCTGTCTGTGTGCCTTGCAGGCTCTGAAAAGGAAGCCGGACCTCTTCCTGTGTAGCAACCTGGATGTCAAAGCAGTGTTTCAGTGTGGTGAGTACCATGGGCATGGGCACAAGCGCCAAAGTGCTCTCTGGAGAAGCCATCCTGCCTCTCCTGCAGAGCCAGGCACAGACCAGCCAGGGACTGGGGGCCACAGTGCTCATCTGGGATGGCGTGTCGGGTTTCTGGCTGCTAACCAGAGCACCTTCTGCCCACAGGTGTACTTTCACTCAAGTTTCCTGAGGCCCCAACAGTCAAAGCATCCTGTGGCTTCTTTGTGAGTATAGTGGCATCATGCAGCCTCCCCCCCACCCCGCCCCACCCCACCCCGAGGGACAAGAGGGCAGGAGTGGAGCTGTGGGTCAGGCAAGTGCTCTGCAATGTAACGCTTGGCACTGAGCAAGCTGGGCTCTGTGTTGCAGACGGAGCTGCTGCCCCGCTGCGGAGAGATCGCCCCGGTGGGACAGGTTGTGCATGAGAATGGCAAAGTGCTGCTGCAGGCAGTGCTGGAGGTGAGACACACTGTGACTGCAGGCTCCCCGGGCAGCTCTGGGCTCTGTTCCCAGGCAGCACCCCTGTGATGCCGGGAGCAGAGAGCCTGGCAGCGTGCATGGGTGGCAGGCAGGCTGATGCCAGGGGCTTACCAGGGTCTGTCTGCTCTGTGGCAGGGCATCGGTGGCCAGGCCTCCCGCAGCCTCATGGATCACTTTGCAGAAATCCTCTTTGCCTTGAACAAGCACTGCTTTAGCTACCTGAGCATCTGGATCAAGGAGGCCATGCAGCAGGACGGCTTCCCCTCAGCCCGCGTCAGCCCTGAGCAGAAGGAGACCTTCAGCCAGCAGATCCTCAGGTTTGTACACTCCCTCCCTGGGGTGGCTGCGCCCCACACAAGGTGGGAATGACCCTCCTGCTTCATGTTTGCCCCCTCCCTCTGTCTTAGCAGAGAGCGTGTGAACAAGAGGCGAGTGAAGGAGATGGTGAAGGAATTCACCCTGCTGTGCCGAGGGCTGCATGGCACGGAGTACACAGCAGACTACTGAGCACCTGGACAGAACCGTGGACTATTTGCCTGGACCAGCTCTTCCCCGCAAGGAAGCCCCCCCACCCCACCCCACATTCTCCCTGCCCTGCTGCAGTACGGCTCGTAGAATAACCCTCCACCTAGAATTAACCCACTCGGGACGCTCCTCAGCTAGATTTGGTGGCTGCATCTCAGTGTCAGCATCTTTGTTTCCCCCAGCATGCTCCCCCCTCGCAGGGGACGGGAGTGCCGGCTGCAGGAGGCGGCAGCGGGGAGGGGGGAAGCCTGGGCAGGACTGCCCCAGCACAGGTTGCCCTGTGCCCGGTCTACCAGCCTGTCCCCGGCACTTCCCCGCACCGGGGAGGCTGCCCCTGTGCCTGTGGCAGTGGCTGGCTGGGCAGGGGGGCTTGCCCCTGCTCATTTGTATGTGTGTGGTTGGGAGGGGGGAGGCCCTGCACCTAATTATATTAAGAATATTTCTATGTTGTGGCTGTCATTATTGCAGTGCCTGGGCTTTGTGTGCCCCTTACCTCTGGGGAAGAATCCAGCGGAGGGGGTTTAAATCAAGGTTGGGATGCCTCAAAGCCTCCTCTCCCCTCTGGCTGTGGGATGGATGGTGAAAACCAGCCACCCCTGCGCGCCATGCTCTCCTGCCTGGGATGGAGCAGAAACAGTCCTGCTCTATGCGAGGGGCCAGACTCCATCCCTGTTGAACACAGGGTCCTCCCTGCAGCACAGGATGCATGCACCCTGCTCCCGCTGTCAGAGCAGGTGAGGGGCTTGCTTGCACTCAGAGCCCTTTGCCTTAGTTCCCCAGCCCAGCCTATGAAGGTGGTTTCATTTCTGGGGGGGTCCCAGTTCTGGTTTTTCTGTTCTCAGGATGGTTTTAGCCAACACCGGAGCTGGTACTGTGATCTGCACTTCCACTCAGATGCCTGGCATCACCCCTGCCTTGCACGCCTCAGCTCATGTTTTATTCTAGGAGACAACTCACAAGTCCTTTTCAGTTCAGTTTTAGTTAGCAGCAGTAGTCCACATAAGCCTTGAGTCCTGGTGCTGTTGGCTCATGTGAAACTGTGACCGTTCCCGTATAGGGCCAAAGCTGCCCTGGGCTGGTGCCCCTGCAGAGGCCGGGTCTGGGCCAAGCTCCTCTCCTGGCCCTGCTGCTGCCCGGGCCATGAGCCCCAGGGCACTGCGGGCGCCCCTGAACACACAGGCAACTCCTGCTCTCCCACTGCGGTACTACTGACCCAAGCCACATCCAGTGTGGCGCTGGCTGGTGGCAGGTCCAGACTCGCCCCCACATGACACCCCCACATGTCTGACACCTGGTGACAGGTAATGCCTGTGCCCCCACAGGCTCTCTGCTCCGGGCTGGGTGCCCATGCTGCTGCCGAATCAGGGTTGCTTGCGCCCCTCATCCTCGTAGGCAATGGCGATCCCTCGTCGGCCCTGCACAGCTTTGGAGACGGGTGTCTGTCCCAGCTGCTGCTCCAGGCCCCGCCAGCTGCGGGACTCCAAGAAGGAGGCTGGAAGGAGAAAGAAAGGGAATTGTTACTGGGAGCAGGGAGGTGGCACTGCCCCTGCACGGGGGCTCAGCCCCACCACAAAACTGGATCACAAACCTGCAGGGCTGATCGCCGTGAGGGCCCGCGTCTGGTCCCTGCAGGCCAGGGTGGTGCTGGGGGGCAGCTGGGGGGCCGGGGGGTTGCAGATGTGGGTGGCACGCATCTCCCCCGTTATCAGCGAGATGTCAGGAATGGCCTCTGCTGCAGGGACAGCTGGTGGGAGCTCAACATGTGCACAGGCACCTGCCAGGAAATGGTAATGTTAGCCTTGTGCTCACGTCTATCCTCCAGCCAGCACAGAGCCGAGGCAACCGCAGCCTCCAGGTAGGGGAGCAGGGCAGGACACGCCATGGGAAAGTGTTGGGCAGCTGTTTTCCAGCTGTTACCTGGCAGCAGGTCTCGGAAGTCAGTGAGATAGTTCCCTGTCCATTCACGGGCTGGGTTACAGGCCAGCTCCAGCTCATAGGGGGTCACAACAGGTCGGTAGAAGTCGCTGGAGTCCAGCAGGGAGTTCTGAGTGCAGGCCACCAGGACGAAGATGTCCACCTCCAGGAAGTTGGCCAGCTTGGCAGGGTTCAGCTTTCCCATGGCCAGCGTGTAGCTGCGCTTGCCAGCCCGGCGCAGAAGCTCCCGGAGGTGCTGCAGCACATCTAGGTAGCCTGCTACACCGAGGGTACCCACCAGGATGCCCACAACCCGGGCATCCCGAGCCCTCTCCACCAGGTAGAGGCGTCGCATCAGGGCCCGGTTGATGTTGAGGGTCTCGCGGCGGCCACAGCCAGTGGCGGGGTTAAAGGAGCTGAAGGGGCAGCAGTTCCAGGTCAGCATGAAGCTGGTGAGGGCCAGGCCCTCGGCTCCCACGTAGAACATGGCATAGTCCTGTAGCCCTCCTGGCGCCTCCACCGGGAACTGGCGACCAAACTGCCACACCTCCCCATGCGGTGCGGGGCCAGGAGGGTCCTCGCACACCACCCTGGAGAAAATGATATGGGGGTACTCAGGGCGCAACAGCTGCTCCAGCTCACCTGAAGGGAGAGAGGAGTGAGAATGAAACATAGCCACAGACCTGACCCACAGAAGGTAGGACAGCAGATTAGGGCAGAGGAGAGGACAGAAATCAAGGCTGACAGTGTCTGGGGACTGCCTGCCCGCTGCAGAGCTCAGAGCAGCACTAGAGACCCCTTCCCTGCCCCAGAGCACTCACCCATCGCATGGGCATAGACCACATCGCTCAGCACCACCACATGGCTCTGACGGTTGGGGTAGAGCTCCCGAAAGGCCTCTGCGCAACACCCGACGTCCAGGGGCTGCTGCCCAAAGATGTGCAGCACCGGGAGCTTTCTGCAGGGGCTGAGGCAGGCTGAACCGTAGTGCAGCACCGCCTCGGCACCCACGTGCTCGGCGGCAACTTCGTCCACGCAGCAGCTGTGGGAGGACCCGGTGTCAGACAGGCTCTGCACCACAGAGCTCTTCCTCCTCCCTAGCACCGCTGTCCCCGGCCTGGGCAGCCAGGGAGGGGATGAGCAGCCCCATTCCTGCCCGTGAAGGACCCCCGGGACACCCCTCACAGCCCCACACCAACCTGCCATATGTGGTGTCTCCCAGGATGTACATCTTGGCCCCAGTCTGTGCCTCCATCTGGTCTGCCACAGCCGCCGCGTCCGCCAGCAGCTCGTCGGGGAACTGGAGAGCAACCTGGGGGGGAGACATCGGGACAGGGGGTGAAGGACTGGGAGAGGCAGCCTGCAGGCCCCAGCCCTAGAATCATAAAATCCTTAAGGTTGGAAAAGACTTCTAAGGTCATCAAGTCCAACTGCCAATGCAGCACCACCATGCCTCCTAAATCATGTCCTGAAATGCCACGTCTACGTTTTTTGAACTCCTCCAGGGATGGTGACTCACCACCTCACTGGGCAGCCTGTTCCAATGCCTGACCTCTTTCAGTAAAGAAATATTTCCTAACATCCAATCTAAACCTCCCCTGATGCAGCCTGAGGCCATTTCCTCTTGTCCTGTTGCTTGTTACTTGGGAGACCAACATCCACCTCACTACAGCCTCCTTTCAGGTAGTTGTAGAGAGCGATAAGGTCTCCCCTGAGCTTCCTCCTCCCCAGGCTAAACCACCCCAGTTCCCTCAGCTGCTCCTCATCAGGCTTGTTTTCCAGACCCTTCACCAGCTTCGTTGCCCTTCTCTGGACACGCTCCAGCACTTCAAGGTCCTTCTTGTCCTGAGGGGCTCAAAACTGAGCCCAGCATTTGAGGTGTGGCCTCACCAGTGCCAAGTACAGGGGCTCAATCACTGCCCTGCTCCTGCTGGCCACACCATTCCTGATACAAGCCAGGATGGTGTTGGCCTTCTTGGCCACCTGGGCACACTGCTGGCCCATGTTCAGCCGGCTGTCGGCCAGCACCCCCAGGTCCTCCACCGGGCAGCTTTCCAGCCACTCTTCCCCAAGCCTGTAGCCTTGCATGGGGTGGCTGTGACCCACATGCAGGACCTGGCACTTGGACTTGCTGAATCTCACAGTTGGCCTCGGCCCATCGATCCAGCCTGTCAAGCTCCCTCTGCAGAGCCTTCCTGCCCTCGAGCAGATCAACACTCCCGCCCAACTTGGTATCACCTGCAAACTTACTGAGGGTGCCCTCAATCCCCTCATCCAGACCATTGATTAAGATATTAGACAGAACTGGCCCCAGCACTGAGGCCCGGGGGATGCTGCTTGTGACCATTCCCCAGCTGGATTTAGCTCCGTTCGCCACAACTCCCTGGGCTCGGCCAGCCAGCCGGTTTGTCACCCAGAGAAAAGTGCACCTGTCTAAGCCACGAGCCGCTGCTTCTCTCAGATGACGCTGTGGGAGATGGTGTTAAAGGCTTTACTGAAGCCCAGGCAGACAACACTCACAGCCTTCCCTCACCCACCGGCGGGTCACCTGGGCATGGAAGGAGACCGAGCTGGCCCCGGCCCGCCCCCGCCCCCGCCCCCGCCCCCGCGGGACCCCGCTCACCTTGCGGAACCCGCCGCCCCGCACGAAAGCAGCAGCCCGGCCCATCTCGTAGAAGCCGCCGAGGCCGCCCCGCCGCCCCGCTCCCGTCGCCACCGGGCCCAGCCGCCGCCGCAACGCCACCTCCCCGTCGCTGCTGAAGGCTGTTGCCATGGTGCCTGGGGGTCGGGCCCGCCACGCGGGACCCCTGCGCCCGATTCCGGGCTGGGGCGTAGAGCCGACCAATGAGAACTCGGCACCGCCCTCCCCATTCTACGGAAATCCCGCCCCTGGTGGAGCGCGACCTATCGCTCTTCAAGGCGGGGCGAAGAGGGGAAGGTCAGCCAATGGGAAGAGGCGCTTATCGCGTTGCTTTATGGCCTATGTAGTTTTCTTTCCGCTGTCAGGCCGGGCAGCCAATCAGCGGGCGCGGTGGAGGCGCGGTGGCGTCACGCTCTTTCCGCTCACGTCGCGCCCCGCGCGGGTCAGGTGACGCGCTCGCGCCGGCCGCCCGGTCCCGCTCTCCGCCGCTCCCTCCCGCCGCCGCCATGACGGGGCTGGCGCTGCTGTATTCGGGGCTCGGCCTCGCCTTCTGGACCACGCTGCTGGGCGTCGGTCAGCGCCGGGACGGGGAGGGCGGAGGGGGGGTGCTGGTGGGGCCGGGCTGAGGGGCGGCGGTGGCGGCGGCGGGTTACGGGGGGTACCGGGGCGGGGGGAGGGCTCTGGGCGTGAGGGGAGGCTGCGGCGGTGTCTCGGGCTTGTGTCCCGGCTGGTCGGTCCCGCGGCGGGGGCGCTGTCAGTGCCCCGGTGGCCGAGCCGTTCCGGAGCAGAGGCGGGGGGCCGGCCCTCGGCCTGCTCCGGCACGCGGAGTGCTGCCTGGGGGCTCCTTACGCCGGGCGTCCCCCCTCCCGGGCGCTTTGAGCTGCTCCCACGGGTGGCTCGGGCCTCAGCGGCTCCAGGCGTCCGACAGCTGCTGTTGGGAGTGCGGCTTTCGGCGCCCTGAAGCCTGTCTGCTTGATCCGCTTCTTTATTTGTGCGACAGTAGAAAGGTGCTGTTGGCAGTCAGGGGTCGCGTTTGGATTTGGTGGATCAGGGGAGGGAAAGGCAGGTGCTCGTTTTTCAGGCTGTGACAGCTGATATCTCCTGGGTGGGGGAGATCGCCCTCCCGCTTTGCCAAGCTCTGGCAGCATAAGGAAATGTGTATACTCTGCAGAGTGCATGGCTGTGTTGCAGCTTGTGGTAGCCTAGGCTCTGCTGCCAGTGGCATCAGGCTCGCTGATGTGTAATGCTTTCTGGGGAGGGGGTGACTCCAAAGCGTAGCGGGAAGATTTTTGTGGTGGAGCTGCTGGTTATTTCCCCTTTCAGTGCAGAGTGAAGTGACTACAAGCCAGAGGAGACCTTAGCTCCTGCCTCAGCGTTTGGGTGAGGGGAGAGACCAAGTCAGAAGCTGAGGGTGTCTCATTCCCTCGTGTTTCCAAGGGCTATTGAACGCAGTGCGGGGCCTAGGGCTGCCTTCCTGGGCTCTCTGAATCACATGGCTCACACCAGTGCACACACACACTGTGAACTTGAGACTTTTGGAAAATGTTGACAAGTGGAGCCCAGATGCTTTTAACTTCCCCTGCCCTGTTGCAATCCCTTTTTGGGGAAGGACTGAGCAGGAAGCAGGCTCTGCCCAGTGTTGCGTTGCCTCTTTGTGCTTTCCCTCCTTGTCCTGACCCCTGCTTTGGTGCGCCAGTCCTGCTGCCCCAGCTCTTTTCTGACCTTCTGGCTGCAGGGCTGGCAGCCAGAGCTCACAGGAAAGTGTCCTTCACCCTGTTTCTTTTTTATATGAATCCAAGGCTACATCTGCTCTTGAAGAGATGGAAGGTGCCCCAAGGATCTGCCCTGAGCTGGATGTAGCGCTCTCTTGCCACTCCTGGGGAGTGGGTGCAGCTGAGGCTGGCTGGGTTCAGTTCCTGCTCTGCAAGCCAAGCAGTGAAATCAAAACACAAGGTCCAGAGTGGCTGAGCTTGGCACTGTAGAGATCATCCCTGAAGGTCACCGGGCGTTTGTTTGTGTTGCTGCAGGGGATAGGGGAACCATGATTTTGCGGGTGGGAGGAGTGACCAGCATTACTTATTTCCCTTTTGGGGTCTGCTTGCCTGGCAACACTTGTGTGTCCTCCCAGTGTGTGGGCTGCTGAGCCCCGAGTTGCGTGTGAAGGGGTTTAGCACACAGGGACAAGGGGGACCTCACTGCTCTGGGGCTGGTAGGCTTCCCAAGGCTCTCCCATAGGATCAGCTGTCCTCAGGTCCTGGCTGTGGGCGGGGAAGGGCTCCAACCTGGGGCTCATGGTCCTGCCCCTGTATTGCTACTGTGCATGCCAGTGACTTGCCGTCACCCCAGCTTCCAGGCTGCAACTGGGAGGGGAAGGGAGCAATTGGACACATGCAATGGCCTCTTCGCTGCTTTTAAGCATTTCAGAAGTCTCCTGTTTCCTCTTTTTTCAGCTGTACGTGGGGCTGGTGTCACACAGCTGCTGGCCCTAGTCAGCCATGGTAAAGAGCAGTCCCTTCACCCTCTTTATCTGGTGTGGAGCAGACAGTGCCACACTGCCTGCACTTATCTGTTCCTTAGGGCCAGGTCTCACACTTTTCCAACTGTGCGCTACGAGTCATGCAATGAGCGAGTGTGTCTTCTGGTCTGCAGCCATGTTTCCTGCTCATGAGCTCAGAGCAAGGCAGGGTTTCAGTGCGAGTACCCCTGCATCTGCTCTGCCTGTGCAGTGCTGCTGGGTGCGAGTCCTTGCTGAGATTTGGCATGGGAGAGGAACACTCGGGGTACAACAGAGTGAGCTGCCCTTGTAGGCCCTCCCTGGAAAGGAGAGGTTTTCTGGGCTTCTCAGGGCTACGCTTCAATGTTTCCTGCCTGTGTTGGAGTAAAAATTTCTCTGGAAATTACTAACCTTGGGGGATGCACTGACAAGAGCAGGCATGTCTTGAACATCCACAGCCTTGAAAAAATGGGTGCTGGGGGGCCAGCTGCAGCTTCTGATGTTGAAGGGCTCCTGGGGACCAGCATGGACCCTGCTGAGATGGTGACAGAGCAACATGATGGTCAGTCAGGGCACAGCCTCGCACCTCTTGCCTGCCCTGTGAGAGAGAAGAGCTCATGGCTGGTCACCCGGTGCCATGGTTTTCCAGTGGGGCTGGGCTGTTGGGTGATGTAGATGGGGCACAGGGCTCCCTTCAGCCCAGCGTGGCCTGTGGGTGCTCAGGAGGATCAGGGAACAGAAAATGTGTGCAATGACCACAGTAATCCTCTTCTTGGTGAAGACTGGGATGGGGTCTGGGAGTATCGTGGGTCCAGGCTGTCTCTGTCCTGCACTGATGTGGGAGTGCTGGGGTCACTGGGGCTGGACTTTGGTGGGGCACCCTGCCCTGCAGCTCTGCATGCCTGAGCCGGTCTTCCCAGTAACCCTTCTGCGTGCTGTGGTGTGTTCCTGGGCCTCTGTCCCGGGGCTCTGCAGATGGGGGAGGAAACGGCAGCACTGAGCTAGTAGCTGGTGCCTGTCTAAACATTCCCATGTCACTCTTGCTTTCCAGGGATCTGCTACACAATATTTGACCTCGGCTTCCGCTTCGATGTGGCCTGGTGAGTTCCCTATAAATATCAGCATCCTCCCTGTGAGCACAGGGCTGTGTGAGGAGGTAGTCGGCATTGGCAGTGCCTTGGCAGGGAACAGCGCTTGATTTTGAGTGGCTGGCAGCAGTCGCTACATGGCAGGGGAACAAGAGCTGCAGTGACCCTATGAGGTGGGATAGATGCAGCCCACAGGTACGTGTGGCTGGGTCCATATAGGGTCCTGGTGCAGCCATCGCTGCCCTTCCCACCTCTGATCCAGCCCACCCCCTCTCCCAGCAGCCTCCCAGCCTGGGCTTCCCCTTCACAGAGGGTTTGGGAGGAAGGTGTCAGTCCATGCGGGTGAGGGTCCTGGGTCACTGGCTGGCAGAGAAAGGCTCTCATGTCCCACTGTCTGGCAGTCCCCAGCCCATCTCAGTCTGCGTGATAGAGTGAGGGGTACCTGTTGTGGGGCTGTGCACCATGACTAGGGGGGCTCAGCCTGTGTGCTAACTCTTCCTCTAACTTCTTCCACTACAGGTTCCTGACGGAGACCTCGCCCTTCATGTGGTCCAACTTGGGCATTGGCCTGGCTATCTCTCTGTCCGTGGTGGGGGCTGCTTGGTGAGTGGGGCTGGCTCTTCAGCAGGCTCCTGCTGCCCCACCTTGCTAGTTGTTTATATGCTGTGGTTTCTGCAGCTCCTGCGGTTTCCCACAGGAGGGCAAGGGCAGAACAGTGTGTCCATGCAGGGGTGTGGGGCTGGCTGGGTCACTGCAGCAGTGGAGCCAGGTTGCTGGGCTCCTGAGGGGTCTGGGCGGAACACCTCATGGGATGCAATGGCAGTGGAGAAGCAGGGATGTCCCCGGCTCTCTGGAAGCCATGCCCTTGAGCCCAGGTCATGCAGTGGTGGCTCTTGTACCCCAGCAGTTCTGCTGGTATGGGTGGTAGAGCTTGGGACCGCTTGTACCCTGGGGGTGGACTGGGTAAGTCTTCAGTGTCCCCCAGCTGCATGCCTGATTCTTTGCTCAGCTGGAAGATCCTGGTTTCCCTATTGAATCCCTCAGCGTGTGCCAGGCCCTCCACCAACCACCCTTGTCTGCCACAGGGGGATTTACATCACGGGCTCCAGCATCATTGGTGGTGGAGTCAAAGCCCCTCGGATCAAAACCAAGAACCTGGTCAGGTAAGCACAGTCCTGGAGTTAGTGCTCATGCCATGCCTGAGTGGGGCAGATCATAGCCTGCTGCTGTCAGACCATTCCTTTCTGAACTGTTTTCTCTCAAAACAAAGAGCCCTAAATGAGCCAGAGTGCTGCTTTGAAGAGTCACTGTGTGATACCAAGCAGTGAATGAGCCCAGTGTGTTCAAAACAAACACCCTGAGATCACACTTCCTGCTCCAGTTGAGGGTTCCTTTGGCCAGACCTTGCACAGCCCGTCCCCAAAGGAGCAGAATGGGGCTGGTGGAGGGCAGGGCTCCCTGGGCCTGCTTCCCACAGGATCATCGCAGCTTCCTCAGGTGGCACAGCACAACCAGCCCTGGCCTTTGTCCTTGGCAGCTCTCCCTTGTTTGAGAGGAAAGCAGTGGGTTGGCTGGGCTGCCTTTCTGCCCTTGGCAGCAATGGGGCAGGCTCTGATATGGCCGTGGAGGGGTCTGGCTGCTGGCTGGCTGGGCGTGAAGCAGTGGGGGCTGCTTGAGGTGGGGCAGAGCCTGGGACACTGTGCTCAGACTTTACCTTTCTCCTGCAGCATCATTTTCTGCGAGGCTGTGGCCATCTACGGGATCATCATGGCAATTGTCATCAGTAACATGGCTGAGGTACGGGAGGACCTGGGCTGCCCTGACAGCCCTGAGCCAGCCTCAGGGCCATGGTGGGGATGGGCAGCCAGGCACAGGCCAGCGTTGTGAGTGGTGGCTGTCCGGGGGCTTTGGACATTGGTGTGGCTCTGGGAGCCCCTGGCTGGAGGTCTGTGCCTTTGTCCATGCTGAAGAGTGGGCTGGGGGAGCACACACAAGGCAGATGTCATGAAGCCACGCAGGGACATGGAGTCAGGGACCAGTTCTGCCCAAACCATGTCTGCCTTATGCTATATTGGGGCAGGTACCTCTCCCAGAGACCACGACTTGCCAGTAACCCAGGCCCTGTGCTTTCTCTCAGCCTTTCTCTGCAGTCACCCCAGAGACGATTGGAGCCAGGAACTACCATGCAGGTAAGGACTGCTCAGTCCCTGGTGCTGCGAGCATCGGCACACTCTGATCACCACCTCCTGCTGCTCCCTCTGCCCTGGGCTGTAGGGAATGGGACTGCAGGGCCTGGCTCACCCAGCCCGCAGCCTGCTGCAGGCATCTGAAGGACCTGTGACTCTTCTGCCAAAAACTAGCTTTTTAGTTAACTTCTTGATGCCCTCCTGCACCCAGCTGGGCTGTGCTGCCCAGTGGCAGCACTGTTTCTCCGTCAGGTGGCAGCAGATTGCTGTCACCTGCTGGCATGGCACTGTGGGAGCTGGGGAGCACCCTGGAGCAGTCCTGCTCCCCAAACAGGAGGATGCTGCTGGTCCTTGGCAGCTTTGGGTCTTCTGTCACCTTGAGGCAGAGCTGCTGCAGCATGCCCTGGGTGTGGGTGGAAGGGGGTTACCCCCGGCTCTTGCAGCATTCCTCTCTCACAGGATTCTCCATGTTTGGGGCTGGCCTGACCGTGGGATTATGCAATCTCTTCTGTGGGGTCTGCGTGGGCATCGTGGGCAGTGGGGCTGCCCTGGCTGATGCCCAGAACCCCAGCCTCTTCGTCAAGATCCTGATCGTGGAGATCTTTGGCAGTGCCATAGGGCTGTTTGGGGTCATCGTTGCTATCTTGCAGGTACTCACCTCCTGGGGCCACCAGGCTTATATGACCACAAGGTGACTGTCACCCTGGGTGCTCTTCAGCTCTGGGGAGACACACCTGGGCTCCAGCACAATCCTCTGCAGTGGGATGGAGCAGCTGCTTGCAAGGTTTGGGGTGGCACAGCTCTCCTGGAGCATACTATGCCTATTGGCAGCAGTGTGTTCACTCTTTGATGGCCCCTCTGAGCAGCTGTCACCAAGGGTGTCGCCTTGGGTGTACCCTGGGTGATGCTTCTGTCTTATCAATGGGGCTGATAAGCTGTCTGCAGCTTCTGGATGGTCCTGGGGTGCTTGGGTGGGACTGGGGTGCTGGACTGGGATTTGTGGGGCATGGCCTAACCTCTTTTCTTTCTTTCTAGACATCTAAAGTAAAAATGGGCAACTGAGCCCTGTCCCACCCAGCCTGTTCCAGCCCACCCCAAGAGGTGCTGTATATATTTATTTAATGTTTCTATCCTTGACTGGGGTGGGAGCTGCGCAGCAGTGGGAGCAGGAGCCCAGCTGCATAGAGCGCCGTCCCACCAATCGATCGGCCCCTCAGAAGAAACAAATTTCTCTGTGTGAATTCTGCCCCCAGCGGCCTGGCCTGGCCCGTGGGGCCCTGCTGCTGCGTGTCCCCGGTGTGTGTAGAATCGACCACCAGTGCAATGCTGTGTCCGTGAAATAAATATGGTTCTCGTCCAAGGATGCAGCTCTTCCTCTGCCCTGTGCGTGCTGGGGAGGCTTGCAGAGAGCAAGCGCTGATGTGGGCTGACCCCCTGCTTGGAGAGTCCCCTCTGTGCCTCTGGCAAAGTCCCTGCCTGGCTCCAGGAGCCTGGTGGTGTCCTCCCTCTGTGGGGTTAACTCTGCTGTCTGCTCAGCCTGCAAGAGGCTGCCCTCTCTGGGCTGTGGGAATACAGAGCTCTGCTTTGCTGCCCAGAGCAGGTAGGAGGCTGCTGGAGCAGGCAACAGGCAGCTCTGCTCTGCCTCTGCCAGGCTGCTACCAGTGTTGGCAGTGCCCTGTGTGAGGCATGCTAGAGGCACCAGTGCAAGCTGGTTTGGCCTTTTCGGCTCCCACCCAGGTAGTTTAGTGCAGAGGGAGCGTACACGGTCCCTGTAGCCCCATTGTGCAACTGGGGAACACCACAAGGGCCGAGGAGCAAAGCTTTTGCTCCTCTGAGGCTGCCTTCCAGGCAGCAGCTCCCTTGTGTGAGTGTTGGCTGGGTGCTGCTGCCTGGGCAGGTGCTGTGGGGTGCCAGGGCTCTCTAGTCTGCAGTGCCCCTCCATCGTGGGGGGCCCTGGTGCAGGTCCCAGGGGTGGGGATGCTTCGTGCTAGTTCTGCTCCCCTCTTCCTGGCTGCGGTGAAGACAGCATAGGGAAGCCGGCTGTGGACAGCTGGGCCTACAGCTCTTCTGCTGCATGGGGGAAGGGAAGAACAAAGTCTTCCTGCCTCCACCCTGCAGAGAGCCTGGAGCTGATGCTTCTGCAGTCTGCTGTATCCAGCACAAGGCCCTCATCCTGCTGTGCTACCAGTGCACCTTCATAGGGGGAGCGTCTATGCCCCAATGTGTCGGAGTGGATGCATGCCTGGAGCTGCCCATCTCTTCCCACCTGGATGCAACAGGCTGGGGCTGCAGTGGGGCTGCTGGAGCTGGGGAAGCATTCATGCCTGCTGATTTTTTGCCCCTGGGACTAGGGCAGCTTCCTCTGCATGGCCTCTCTGACCTCTGCCTGTCTCACAGCTCCACTCTCTGTTGCCCTATGTGTTTTGGGACAGCAGTGTCTCAGCCTGGGGTGTGGGAAGACTGCTGGGGCAAACCAAGCCACCCTTCCTGCCAGCTGTGCTGGCTGCTCTGGGACTGGAGGCTCTGACAGGAGCTCTGCATGTCCCATGTAATGGCAGGGACACAAGCTGGGGGCAGAGTTTTGCCTGTCCTGCATGAAGGCTGTACCACCATCCCTGGGCATTGCTGCTGCTGCAGGCCAGAGGTGTCTGAAGCCCCTGGGAGCTGCAGGGCCATCTTGTCAGACCTGCGCTGAACTAGGGGGCCTGCCTTCAGGAAGGAGATGGCTGGGGTTGGAGAACCTGTGCTGGTAGTGAAGCTGTTCCATGGGTTAATCATCTTCCTGGTTAACAACTGTCTTGAAAGCCTCACCTGCCTTGGCTTGATAGAAATCCATCTGCTGTCAGAAATCTCTGTCTGCCAGGTGCTTTTGTGTGCTCCAAATCTGGCCTGTGTGTATCCAGACTATCTATGGGCCCCTTGTGAGGACATGAGACGCATCAGGGCTGGTCTTGTGGTAGCAGGGGTGGCCCATAGTCCCCGTTCCACAACCAGTGGCAGTGAGGTAGGCATGCCCTGCGCTTCCTTGTTTGAGGTGTGTGCACTTGGGCCTTTGAACTTGGGTGTGCTAAATACCTGCTGCTCAAGCATGGAGAGAAAAGCTTAAGTGAGGTTCCAGTGTCTTGCACTTTGTCTCATTTAGGAGCAGCAGGAGTTGAAAGATGACCTGGTGAGCACATAAGAGCTTGTGATGAAAATACCACCTGCCAAAGAGCCAACCCAAGAGCTGGAGGCTGAAGTTGGACACCTTTCAGCAGGGCTTGCTTGCTGGGCTGGTTGGATGCTGCTCTGATCTCTACTGTAACATTGTCTTCTGAAGGGAGCTGCCATGGGGCAGAGGGAAAGCCCTCACTCTGGTGCACAGGGGGCATGAGAAGAGGCCTTGGAGGATGGGGGCTGCTCAAAACAGGCACAAATGCTGTGGGGTGGCTGGCAAGAAAGGACAGGCTGTGGATGGTGCAAAAATTACTCATGGTGGGCCAAACTCTGGGTGGGACCAGCCTAAGATCTTTTGGTGATGCCGTTGTGGTAGGGAGAATGAAATCAATTGCTAGGAAACACCGAGAAACATGGAAAGGGTTGGGGGGGGGGGGGTGGGAAGGAGCCACAAATAGGTTGTGATGGGCGCTGAGCCAGCACCAACACTCGGGAACGCAGGAGATGCCCTGGGTGGGTGGGTGAAAGCGCAGCCTCCCACGCTGCTAAACACGCAGGGGGAAGGAGGGGAGAAAGCGACCCAGTCCCTGTTGTCCCCCGGGGTTGTGGGGAGGGGCTCCCCGGTGCCGGGGTTGGGGCCAAGGCCTGAGCACCTCGGGGCGGAGCGGGGGCCATCGAGCATCCGGGGGGGCGGGGTGTGCACCCGTGGGGGAGGGAGTGGACATCCGTGGGGGGTCTTGCACCCGTGGGGTCCCGGCCGCGGCGGGGCCGCCCTCGCCCGGCGGCGGCGCGGTCCCGGAGCGCGGGGGGGGGCGGTCGGCGGCGGCGGCCCCGCCCGGTGCGGCGGCGGGCGGAGCCGGCGTGCGGGCGCGGCCCCGTCTCCCTGCGGCTCTCGGTGGTGCGGCGGCCCGGCTGGCAGGGCCCCCCCGCCCCGCAGCCCCGGGCATGGGAGCCCGCGGGCCGGCGGCCGGGGCTGGAGGAAGAAGAAGAAGAGGAAGAGGAGGAGGCGGCGGCGGCGGCGGCGGCGGGGGCCGCTGACCGGTGCCGGGGCGGTGCGGCAGCCCCGAGGCCGCGGTGAGTGGAGCGGCGCGGACAGGCCTGGGCGGGCGGGGGAGGCCCGGGAAGGACCCGGGATGTGACCCGGGGGAATGCGATCCCGCTCGCTTATGGGAGGCGCCGCCCCGGCTGGGGAAAAAGCCGGTTTTGAGGTTGTTTCTCGTTTTTTAATAAGTTTTTGTGTGTGTCGGTGACTGGGAAAAATTTAAGGAGGGTTGGTTGTGCCGAACGGGTCCCCTCACCCCGCTTTTGGCCCAGAGAAGGGAGGCATGGGGTGGGGGAGCCGATGACCATCGGCTCACCCTCCTCCACACCTCCCTTCTCCCGGCCCAGGGATGTCCTGCGGGAAGAAGGATGGAGCCCATAGGGATGAGCGTCCCTTCCAAAACGAGAATCGCCAGCCCCACGGCGCACACCACGCCAGGGTAAATCCCTGGGGACCAGCTCCCCGACCCCAGGTTGCTAATATGAAATCCCACTGAGAGGTTGAAATATGCAACCCCATATTTCATAGCCCCCTCACTTAGTGGGTGTTTTTAAGCCCACTCATGTTTGTGGCATCCTGTGGCCACTGTTTGACGGAGCGCTTCGCTTTTGTTTCTGGTGAGTATTGCTTTCCGCTCGCCTCGTGGACAACCCTGCTAGAGGGTCCCTAAAACCCGCTCTTATTTTTCCCTAGCACCTCCCCGCCCGGCTGTCAAGATGCCACCGCTCCATGTGCTGCCTGCTGCGAGGGCTGTGGTTTTTGCAGAGGGTTTCTGGCAGGTGCTGGGGGCAGGCAGGTCACTACCTCAAGGGTTCTGCTGGGTGACAGGGTGCCATGACCGTGAGAAGGTTTGGGAGGCAGTGGCAAACCTGGCTTTTCTCCAAAGGGTGACTTTCTAGAAAAAAAACCCTGGATGAGGGGCTGGAGTGTTGGGGCGTGCCAGGAGACCCCGGCCTGCGGAGACCCTGCTCTGCATCCTGCAGAGAGAGGGTGGATACAGGTGGGGCATTGGGCTTGGAGCCTTTTCCAGCACCTCCCTGCCTGTGGTGCACTCCTGCCAGCTCCCGGCTGCCTGCCGGGACGAGCGCTGTGGCTGGGAAGAGGGCAGCTGGGGTGGGGTGGGGTGGGGGAGCCCCGCTTCGCACCTCGGCTCCGATCCCTGCTCCCAGCCGGTGCTGCCGTCACTGCCGGCTCTGTGCCCTGCAGCTCCCTGGGGGGCCCCACCGGCCTGGGCTGGCAGCTGCCGGTGGGCTGGCCCCAGGCCTTGGGCTGGTTGCCAGCACCCTCAGGTCCTAGCTGCGCTCCTGCTGGGGGTTCCTGCCACAGCTCCCCGCCCACTGGGGTCCCCCTGGGGTCCCTGCAGCAGCACTGGCCTCTCCCAGGGTCCCCAGGGCCTTGCAAGCCTCTGTGCCTGTCCCTTGTGGTTGTCTTGCCCTGTCCTAGCAGATTCCCTGGGAGAGGGGACCAGGGCAGGGACCAGGGCAGGAACTGGGGTACACGGCTGTGCTGCAGCCCGAGCCCTGGTTGGTAGCAGGGCCGGGAAGGGCGGACGATTTGGCTCAGCCAGGGTGCTCTGGTGACTCTCCCAGCTGCCTTCCTGGCAGGGCTCTGGCCTGGCTCCAGGTGTCATGTGGGAGATAAGGGGACCCTGGCTCCCAGCGGCTCCCATCGTCCCAGGGGGCCTCGCCACCAGCAGCAGGAGGAGAGAGGACCCGTGCCGCTGGCTGTAAGCTGGACTCCCCTGGATGCGGCAGGGACCCCGGCCCCAGGGACTGGGATGTCCCGCTCGGCTTGGCTTGGTGTCTGCCGTGCAGCTGCTCGCCCCGCTGGGTGCCCCAAGGAGGGCCCCTGCCGCCATGGCTCTCGCTGCTGGCCCCGCTTTGGTGCTGCTGCTGGGGTGCAGCGCTGCAGGGGGTGTTGGGACGGGGAGCAGGGAAATGGGGTGCCTCGGAAAGGGGTGGCTGCTGGGGGCAGCTGTCACTTTTTGGAGAGCATAACCTTCAAGGGCCCAGCCTCCGTGGAGGCTCTTTGCGGCACCTGTAGGGGTATCTGCATGCCCTGCTTGGGGGGTAATGGGGACAGGGAGCGGGTCTGGCCTGGTCTCAGCCTTGGAAGGCAGGGAAGAGACTTGCTGCATGGGGCTGGGGACCTCTCGTGTCTTTGTGGCTGTGCCTTCAGAGCAGCGGTCTGAGCACAGCATCTCCACAGGGTGCTCTCTGGCATACTGACCTGTGAGCCCATTGCCCCCTCATCGGGCCTGTGCTGCTCCTGCTGCCCTGGTGTCATTCGGGTTGGGGCTGGGGGTCTCCTGAGCGTGGCGTGTCTCGGCAGGATTGGGACCGTGGCCGGAGCCGCCCCCCTGCCCCGCTGAACGCACATGTCCGCCTGCCCGTGCCCAGAAGATGACCAGGCTGCTCTTGGGGGTGACCCTGGAAAGGATTTGCAAGGCCGTGCTGCTGCTTTGCCTGCTCCACTTCGTTATCATCATGATCCTCTACTTCGACGTCTATGCGCAGCACCTGGACTTCTTCAGCCGTTTCAACACCAGGAACGCCTCGCGCACCCACCCCTTCTCCAACTCCTCCCGCCCCAACGGCACCATCCCCAGCTATGGGCCAGCCGGCGCTGAGGCCCCATCCCCCAGCGCCAAGCCCAGCACCAACCAGTCCGCCACCGAGAAGCCCTTGCAGCCCTGCCAGGAGACGCCTCCTGGCTTAGGTGAGGCATGCGGGGTGAGTGTGGGGGGGCATTGGGCTCTGGCTTTGACTGTGGGGCTAGGGTGGGCACCCATGGGTGACACCCCTGTTCTCTGGGCCCTGGGCATGGCTTCCTGGTGCTCCTAGGGGTGGAGCAGTGAGGAAACGCCAGCCTGGAAATGGTACCAGGACGGTTGGTTTTGGGTTTTGTTAGCGGCTTGCCCAGCCTCTCTGCCCCTGTTTGGGAAAGGTTTTGGGCGTCCTCTGCCCTCGGCAGTGCTGGTCCCCCTTGCAGGTCCCCCTTGCTGTTTGCTCCATGGGCCTGGCCGGGAGTAGCAGGTGACCATGACCCGGACTGTGTCCCCGTACTGTGGGCATCAACCTGCCCTCCCTCTTGCAGTTGGGCGCCTGCTCATTGAGTTCAGCTCTCCCATGAGCATGGAGCGGGTGCAGCGGGAGAATCCTGACGTGCGCCAGGGTGGCAAGTACACCCCTCCGGACTGCCTGCCCCGGCAGAAGGTGGCCATCCTCATCCCCTTCCGGCACCGCGAGCACCATCTCAAGTACTGGCTGCACTACCTGCACCCCATCCTGCGCCGGCAGAAGGTGGCTTATGGCATCTACATCATCAACCAGGTGAGGGGACAGGAGTGAGGGTGACCACATCTGGAGTACTGTGTTCAGTTCTGGGCCCCCCCAGTTTAAGAAGGACAGGGAACTGCTTGAGCAAGTCCAGCAGAGAGCTACAAAGATAATCAGGGGACTGGAGCACCTCTCTTATGAGGAAAGGCTGAGAGACTTGGGTTTATTTAGCCTGGAGAAGAGAAGACTGATGGGGGATCTTATCACTACTTATAAATATCTAAAGGGTGGGTGTCAAGAGGATGGGGCCAGACACTTCAGTGGTGCCCAATGACAGGCCAAGGGGCGATGGGCACAAGTTGGAACACAGGAAGTTCCACCTGAATATGAGGAAAAACATCTTTCCTGTGCGGGTGCCCAAGCAGTGGAACGGGCTGCCCACAGAGGTGTGGAGTCTCCTTCCCTGGAGACATTCAAAACCCACCTGGACGCATTCCTGTGCCCCCTGCTCTAGGGGTACCTGCTTAAGCAGGGGAGTTGGACAAGATGATCTCCAGAGGTCCCTTCCAACCCCTACTATTCTGTGATTCTGTGAGGGCTTGGCAGGGCTGGGGTAGTCAGGCAGGCATCCCTGAGCTCTCCTCCACAGTTCGGCGAGGACACCTTCAACCGGGCCAAGCTGCTCAACGTGGGATTCCTGGAGGCCCTCAAGGATGACGAGGAGTACGACTGCTTCATCTTCAGCGACGTGGACCTCATTCCCATGGACGACCGTAACCTCTATCGCTGCTACGAGCAGCCGCGGCACTTTGCTGTTGGCATGGACAAGTTTGGGTTCAGGTGGGTGCTTTGTGGGGCTGGGGTGTTTGCCTGGGCAAGGCTGGGATGATGCTAGGATCACGAACCTCAGTGGTCGCCCGGGACAGCTGTGGCGTTACTGGCTCAAATTGTGGATGTGGGATGGGAGAGGGTGGAGAGCCCTTCGTGGGAGGGTGACTCAGGGGAGGGCTGGTGCTTGTTCCTGGGGGTCGCCATGGGGCTGACTCCCATCCGTGCCGGTCTCTGGGGCTGATGTGTTTGCTGTCACCCTGCAGGCTGCCCTATGCCGGCTACTTCGGTGGTGTCTCTGGGCTGAGCAAGTCCCAGTTCCTGAAGATCAATGGCTTTCCCAATGAGTACTGGGGCTGGGGAGGAGAGGACGATGACATCTTTAATCGGTAGGTGCCAACCTCTCACCAGCACTGGCTGGTTAGTGTGTGCTGGGGCTCCCTGTTGAGCATGGAGCTGGCACCCTCACCAGCAGTGGGGCTCCTGGTTTTGCAGGGGATGTGCACAGGGCACGCCACATGGCAGGGAGGGATTTAATTACCCTCCAACTTGAGGGTTGGTGACCCTCACTGATCAAACTGGCCCCTCCCAGGGTGTTGGGGGGCCGTGGGGCACCAATGTGCCTTTCTTGTGGCTGAAACCCCCAGCATGGTGGGGCCCAGCCCCCTCCCACTGCGATGTGAGCTGTGCCAGCAGGGTGGCATGCCGACGGGCTCCACTCCAGGCCAGGGCTGGGATGCTACACTTGGAAGCGTCTCAGTGGTGGCCGCCCAGTAGCCAAACAGGCATTTCTGCCGGCAGCCAGCAGGCCGCAGCACAGCCGCAAGCAGAGCTGGAGCCGAATCCCCCCAGCATGCACCCTGCATTGGGTGCCAGAGCCGGACGGTTCCTGCCTCATCTCCCGCAGGTTTCCCTATGGCACTGCCCAGGGGAGCAGTGTGCAACCGGTGTTGCACAACCAGCCTAGTAATGGCCAGACGAGCAAAACACCCCTTGCAGGCGCTGTGGGTATGGTGGTACAGCTGCGGTTTCCATACAAGGTGGGCTCGGGATGGGGAGCAAGCAGCGTGTGGAGCTCTGAGAGAGCTTCAGGCAGCCCTTAACCTGTTGGGGGCGCCCCGAGGGAAGGGCCAGGCACCGGCATTTGGAGAATGTAAACAGCGCAGGCTGACCACAGCTGCTGGCCTGCAGAGCTGGAGGTCACAGCGCATGAGCAGTGCTTTGGACATGCTCTGCCATGAGGCATGCAGCACCCCTGGTCATGGCACTGGCCCAGCTGTGGTCTGACTTTGCTCAGCTTGGCTTGGTACAGCCCCGTTTAAGCAGGGACAGGTTTATTTGGGTTAGGGGCTCACCACAGAGGTCTCTGGGCTGGGGAATGTCCCACCCTTGTGCCCACATGCTGATCCCCCCCATGCTTCTGGCCCCCAGGATCTCCCTGAACGGCATGAAGGTGTCGAGGCCCGACACCCGCATCGGGAGGTACCGCATGATCAAGCATGAACGTGACAAACACAATGAGCCCAACCCGCAGAGGTGAGTGAGCCGCAGCAGGCAGGGGCAGCCAGGACACCGGGCGATCGCTGGGCCACCTCTGGCCACCAGCTCCCCTGCTCTGCTCACCCCCATGGAGTTATGGCACCGCTGGCACCACGGCAAGCCCCCACCCCCCTTTCCCCCCACTTCATCCTGCTCCCATTTCCACCAGATTCACCAAGATCCAGAACACCAAAATGACAATGAAGCGGGATGGGATCAGCTCACTGCAGTACCGGCTGGTGGAGGTGTCTCGGCAACCCATGTACACCAACATCACGGTGGAGATCGGCAGGCCCCCACCCCGCCTGGCCCGGGGCTAGCACTTGCCCCGCCGGCAGAGCCGCTGGGAGAAGGCTCTGTGCCCAGGCTGGCTGGGCATGGCAGGTTTTGCCCCAGCTTGAGAGCCAGGACTGGATGGGGATGTTTTCTGCCTACTCTGCTGCCTTCTGGAGACGGCTGCCCCCAAACCCACCCCTCAGTCCCCAGGATTTCTCTGTTCCCTCCATCCCCGTGAGTGTGTTTGCAGGACCCCCGCCCCATACTTGGTGTGTTGGCGGACGAGCCCGGCCGCCCCACATGCGGCTCCTGGTGCAGAGGGAGGGGGCAGACCCAGCCCTGGCAAGAAGCCCCCTGCCCGTGCCAGCTCCTGCCTGCACCTGGGGCAGGGAGGGTGAGATCCTGTTGCTCCAGGAGAGCTGGGGGTCCCCACCAGCGCTGTGAGAAGTGGGGTGCAGGCTTCCCCCTTTGCCAGCACTGGAGCTGCTGCTGCCCCAGCCAGGGATGGGAGCAGCCTGAGCCCACCCCGAGCAGGTAGGACGGTGCCACCCCAGCCAGGCACTGCTGGGCACACAGATGTGGCTCACTGTCTTCCTCTGCTTTAGTCTGGTGCTTAGAGCCGGGCGCTGTCTCAGCTCTGCCAAACAGACCTCCAGTTAGCGAACGCCCCTCGCTGTGCCTCAGTTTCCCCAGGGCTGGGGGGTGGCAGCCGTGTCCCATCCCCCCTCCCCAAAGGCAGATGCTGCGTGTACATGTGCAGCCCCTGCCTGTGCCTGCCCTCAGCTGCCCTCTCTGCTGTGGGGGGGAAGGAGGCTCATTTGAACCCCCTCAGCCCCTCTCTGCAGGGGCTGGTGTGGGGGGGCAGCTGCCCCACAGTTCACTCCAGCAGTGGGTGGCCCACAGGCAGTTTGGGGGCCATTGGGGTCTCCCCCATCTCTGGCTTTCCCCCTTCAGGCCTGGGGCAGGGGGCTGTGGGCAGGGGAGGCCAGGGCAGTGCAGGGCAGGCACCCCATGCCCCTCCATGGGGCTGGGAGCCCTGGCACCACCCATACCCCACGGGGGGCTGGGAGCAGGGCAGCATGCCGGGGCTGGGGGGCACCGGTGACTTTTGTACATTTGAATGTCTGACCCTTTTTTTGAGCGTACGTTGAATGCAGCGTTCGGTCATAGAGACCGGGGTTTTTGTATTTAATAAAAGTTTCAAAAGTTTGTGGGGTCTGTGGGGCCAGGAGGGGAGAGTCACCATGAGATAGGGCAGTTTCAGCATCCACTGGGAAGGGGGCTCCTGCCCTGCAAGGTGCCTAGCCCCAGCTACCGTGAGGGGCCCAGGGCACATGTGGGGCAAAGCCAGCTGCCCTCCGGGCTCCATGGGACGCTTGATGGGATGCCCTCCTGGCAACAGTGCTCTCCCCCAGCAGGGACAAGCCCCTCTCCCCCATGCCTAGCTCCAGTTGGACTTGTAGGTCTGAGCGGGGCAAGGGAGTATTCCCCAGCTGCTGGCTGTTCAGTGCCAGTGCTGGGCATGCAAGGGGGAAATGGCTGCACCCATGGGCCATGGTCACCCACTCTCCAACCCAGCCCCAGGGTCCCCAAAGAAGTGCACAGCAGGGCATGGCCTCAGGAGTACAAATCTCATTAAAATCTAGGATACTTTAGAACTCTACACTGGGAGAGACACTGGCACAGGCAGTGCTGCCCAGGGACGCGTGCGTTATTGCTAACAATTAGAGGTGAAGAGTAGCAGCGTGACACATGGGGCAGGGCACGGGCACCATGCGGGAACCTGCACCCCTCACCGCAGCACGGCGGGGGGCTTGGGACAGGGCCGGGGGAGCTGGAACATCCTGCCAGGGCTCAGCGCCCACCACCCGCCACCGCCGTGCCAAGCCACACCGTGTCCCTGTGCCAGCCTCGGGGCTGTGGCATGGGGAGCACAGGGCGCTGCCTGGGAGGGGAGCAGCGGGGTGGGAAAGGTCCCACCCCATCCACCCTGAATTGAGAACTCCAAGCCCTTTGGCTGGAGCTGGAAGACAGATTTAAAACTGCCCGGCCTTGCCAGTGTATCCTGCTCCACTAATACTGGTAGGGGACTTCATGTCCCTGGATGGCTCGGAGCAAGCGGGCTGGCACAGCCCTCTGTGTCTCCGCTGGTACCTCTTGCTAGCAGCAGGTGGGGGGGGGGGCAGTCCATTCTGCTCCCCCTTAGCACCATGGGAGGCCCCCCTTCTCCCCACCTGTACCAGGGGTTGCTGGGGAGAGCTGGACCCCGGCCCTGCCCCATCACCCCTCAGTCAGGCTTAAGTGCTCCCCAGCCTCCTGCCCTGCTGCAGGGCAGGCAGCAGCACCAGGCTGTGCCCACGCTGCTTACGGCTGTGCCCAACTTTGCGGGCAGTGCCTGGTCACATAGACAGGCACCCAGGGCCCCCCAGCAGGGCTGCAGGTTACTGCGGGGTGCGGGAGTGCATGGGGCGGGGGGGCATACCAGCTCGCCACCTGTACAGCCCCACAGTACCATGCGTATGTGCGTGCCCACGTGTGCCATGTGCGTGCCTGTACTGTGTTCGTGAGGGACACGCACATGCACACACGTGTGCTCTAAGTGCTTGTGTCTTGTGCCGTGAGATCCCGCTGCCCATGCAGGCAGGGTGCTCGCCGTCTCCCTGTGCTGGCCCAGTGCCTGCCACTGTCCCTGGCCATGGCCACCCGTGGGACCCTGCAGACTCTGAGCCACAGCAGGTGCCCACCCAGGACCCACTGCGGGTCCCTACAGTACCAACCCCCACCACAACGGTCTTGTGCACATACAGCTTTGGGTGGCCACAGGCAGTCCCTGCAAGCCCCAGCCCCAGTCCTATTCCACATCATCGCTAGGGGTAGGCCAGGAGGGTGCCCCATGGCAGGGCAGGCTGCCCAGCTGCAGGGGGCCGGGAGCCGGGGGGGCATCCTGCCCCCCGCCCCAAATCCTGTGCATCCCCCCAGGGCAGGGCCCCTGCAAAGTGCCTCTGGCTCCCGGCCCTCCTGGAGCTGTGCCCCCTCCTCTCTCGTCCCAGCGTCGCGCACAAAGGTTACCGTAAACACGAGGGTTAACGAACGCCATGGGGGGGGGGGGTGGGGGGGGCAGGGGGGAGTTAACCGGCGAGGAGGTGGTGGGGTCTCAGGGATGGGCACTGAGAGCCCCCTGCGGTCCAGTGTGGCCCGGAGCCAGGCTCCGCCAGCGGAAGGTGCGAAAGTGTCACCGCGCGGGAGGGGTTAGAGGGGGTGCGGGGACGGCAGGGGGTCACAGTCTGGAGTCCTGGCTGTGCGCTGAGCCGTTGCTGCCCTGCATGGGGGAGGCATCTGCCGCCTCACTCCGGCCCTTCTCCGGCTGCAGGGGCTGCACCTCCAGGTGGGACTCGGTGGAGGGGCTGAATGCCGGGGCGTAGCGCCCACTACGGTGCTCTGCCAGCGCTGGGCCCCAGTCCTTGCTTGCCTTGGTAGCATTTTTCAAGCGCTAGAGAGCGGGACAGGATGGGGACAGGGTTAGCACACGCCCTGCTCCCCCACCCCAGCCTCCCCCAGCATGCCAGCAGCTCCCACGGGTGCCCGGAGATGGGGTGCCCCATGGATGCTGCCTGCACACAGCCGCTGCAGGGTGCTGATGGATCCAGTGGGGTGGGTGACAGCCTTACAGGCAGCCCCAGGTGGGACACGGACACGGGGGCCTAGCCCCTGGCCACCCACCTCCAGCAGCGTGCCCCCCTCGGAGCGGCACACTTTGTAGATGGCGTAGATGGGGATGCAGATGACGGAGGAGAGCGCCATGAGGAAGCCAATGCTGATGGCCCAGGTGGGGTAGACGTAATCATTGTAGGAGATGGGCTGGTACTGGATCACTGTGAAGACCAGGATGAACTGGGGAGGGACAGGCAGGATCAGCCAGTGGGGAGCAGCCAGTCTGCTCTGCACCCCCACCCCCGTCACCCCGCTCTGCCCCATCCCCACTGCCCTGCTGCAGCCCAGCACCCTCCTCCCCAGGGTAGGTGAGTGAGGGGTCCAGGTGGGATCGTTGCCCCCTCCTCCCGTGGCCCTGTGCCCCACGGTCACAATGATGCTCACAAAGATGATGGCGGGCGAGATGAAGCGCCAGCAGATCTGGAAGAAGAGTGGGGGTGGGAAGCCCAGCATCATCTCAATGTCCTTGAAGTAGTTGTGGTGCCCTGTGGGGACAAGCAGCCTTCAGCCCTTGGCGCAGCTGAGCTGGGGCCCTGGTGGGACCCTGAGCCCCCTCCCATCCCCAGAGCCCAGCACCAGCTCCAGACCTGGGTGCTGGGACCGACCAGGCTCCTCCGGCCACGGCTGCCCTGACCGGCCAACAGCCTTGCACGCAGTTAGCACGCAGGGAACCGCTGACTGGCCAGCAGTTAGCACACCCCCATCCCCGCCGGTTGGCTGGGGCAGCCGTGCCGGCTGATTGGCTGTAGGCGGTTGCACCTACCGTAAATGTACATGATGGCCACACACATGATGCAAGAGATGATGACCAGGGAGAAGCTGGCAGCATAGTTGTCCATCAGCAGGAGCCAGTAGATGCCCGCCTGCAAGAGGGACCTGTTGGCACAGCTGCTCCGGTGGTACTGTCACCATCGGCAGGGCAGCGGCACGGCCGACATGGCAACACACAGCTCAGATACCACCACCGCGGTTGGCATGGCAACACCCGATGCCAGGGTCAGCATGGCGACGCTTAGTCTGGATACCATCACTGGTGTTGGCATGACAACACTGAGCCCTGGGCATCACCACCACCAGGGTGGTCATGGCAACAACGCGGACATGGCTGACGGTGTCAGTGCAGCAAAGTCGCCATGGCAACGGCACCCCATCACCACAGTCCCACAGTGACCTACCTGGGTGGTGAGGGGGATGCCCAGCAGGAAGCCTGCCACGGCCACCCCCAGCGTCACAAAGGTCTTCTTCCGGATGATCCACTCGTTGCCCACCTCATCCACGATGGCCGTGACCAGCGTCTCCAGCAGGCAGAACTGCGCATGGGGCAGAGGGGGCAGCATGTCACTGCCTTGGCCCCACCGTGCTGCCCCACCCCAACACGCTGGTCCCACCATGCTGCCCCACCATGACCTACCTGTGTACCCAGCCCCAGGAGGATGAGCATGAAGAAGAAGAGGATGGACCAGAGGGGCGAGATGGGAAGCAACGTGAGGGCCTCGGGGTAGGCGACAAAGGCCAAGCCAGGACCGTGGTCGGCCACCTTGGAGATGTCCACGCCCAGGTGGCTGGCCATGAAGCCCAGGATGGAGAAGATGACAAAGCCGGCGTAGACGCTGGTGGCGCAGTTCGTGATGCTGATGATGATGCTGTCCCTGCAGGGGGAAGGGTCAGGGCTGGCAGCAGGCCCAGGGGGCAGTGGAGGGGCTGAGGCGCCACGGTCAGGCACTCACCGGTAGCAGTTGTTGTGGAACTTGTTGTAGGAGGCCATGGTGATGAGCCCGCCCCAGGCACAGCCCAGCGAGTAGAAGATCTGTGAGGCTGCGTCACCCCACACCTGCGGCGTCGGGGTGGTCAGTGCTGTGCCCCCCAGCCCCGCTCCCCCCCAGCAACCCGCCACCCCTTGTCCCCGCTGACCTTGGCATTGAGGATCTTGTCCCACTGGGGCGTCAGGTAGTACGTGATGCCGGTGAGGGCCCCCTCCAGCGTGATGCCGCGCACAAAGAGGATGGTGAGCACCACGTAGGGGAAGGTGGCCGTGAAGTACACCACCTGGGGGGCAGCACCTCAGTGGGGTGGGGCCGGGCGGGGTGCACAGGCAAGGGGTGTGGTTATGGACTGGGGGAGGAGCTACAGACCAGAGGAGGGGTTATGGTCCAGAGCGTGGAGCAATGGACCAGTAGGAGAGAGTATGGTCCGGGGCTACACTTAGGGAAGGCGGGGCCATGGCTGGTGGGAGGAGCTGTACCCAGAAGGGTGTGGCCATGACACAAGGGGCGTGGCCTTTCTCAGAGTGGGAGGAGCATGCAGAGGGCAGGGACATGCCCTAAAAGGGGCAGGGCTGTGCCCAGAAGGTGTGGGGCCTCGGGGGGATAACGCAGGTACCTTCCCCGAGGATTTGACGCCCTTGATGAGGCAGAGGAAGACAACGACCCAGGAGACGCCGAGGCAGCCCAGGAGGGGCAGCCGCACCTCACCCAGGTTCCCGATGTCATCCGACAGCTCCAACACGTACCTCCTGCACCAGGGGCAGCTGGTGTCAGCGGGGCCCTGCCGCCACCGCCTACCCCAGTCCCTATCCCTGACCCCATTCCCGGTACCTCCAGTACTCCTCGCTGGGGCTGGTGCGTTTTTGGGTGACGTTGTCGAAATCGCTGAAGTTGCTGAGGGCGGTGCGGCTGGAGAGGTTCAGCACCGCCACGCAGTCGGCCGTGTTCCAGCTGTTGCTGCAGTACGCCCAGGGCAGCACACGCGTCATGGACACAAAGAAGTAGTAGAAGGCAATACAGATCACCACGTTGTAGTAGATCCCGATGTATGTGGACACCACCATCATCCCGTAGCCCACGCCTGGGAACAGCAGCGGGGAGGGGTGAGCGGCATGGTGTGGCACGGCACAGGTACGGCGTGCAGCACGGGGGGGTTGGGGGGGGCGGGAGGGCAGCGTGCGGCGCTGTCAGCAGCCTTGCAGCCATGCTGCCGCTCGGGGCCCGGCTGCGGCACTGGGGTGGAGAGCACCACACGGCTCAGCCCACCACTGTGCATGGGGTCCTCTACCCCTAAGCAAGCCCCGTGGTGCTGAGGGTCCCCTGGGACACATGGCAACACACACACAGGGTACATGGCCTACAAGGCTGCAGGCAAACCCCTGTGGTCTGGAGACCTCCTTGGAGAACCACTGGGTGGGGGTCTCTCCTTGCACAGACACGGTGACTTTTGGGCTGCAACTACCTGGTGGCAGGTGACAGAGGCCACACAAGCAGGGGGACACGCACCCAGGCTGAGCTCGCCACGGTGCAGAGCACGTAGGAGCATGTGCATAGGCTGCCCACACTCACATGTGACGTGTGGGTGCGTCACCTGGCAGGCAGCATGTAGGCGTGTGCCAGGGGAGCCGGCAGCACAGGAGCATGCTGGTGTGCCAGAAGGGGCACCCAGAGCGGGGTCCAGCCGCAGCAGGGCAAGCTCTGAGCACGGCCAGCACCCACACGCGTGGGCACAGCACCCACTGCCAATGGGGCAGGGAGAGGACTGCAGGAGCGTGCCCACAGCCAGAAGGGCCATGGGCACCCGCACCATGTTCAGGGCACTGGAGTAGCCTCTGCAAAGGGTGATGCGCGGGGGACACGTGTGGCGCGTGCAGGGATGTGTGTGCACGTAATGCCTGCGGTGGATGCCAGCGCAGGGCTGGGGTGTGCGCAGGGGATGCGTTGTGTGTGCAGGGACGTGTGTAATTGTGCAGGGGATGCCAGGCAGGCTGTGTGTGCAGGGCAGCATGGCCTGGGGTGGGTGTGTGCACGGGGATCCCCACAACACGGGCAGCGGTGCATGTGCAAGGCACGCCTGTGCAAGGTGTGCGGGGCTGTGCAATGTGCCAGAGATGTGTGTGCAGGGGACATACGGGGTGTACAGGGGGGTGTACCAGATGCTAAGGGCTGTGCCAGCGGACACCCCGTGCTGGCATGTGCAGGTGGGGACAAGCAGCCCCTTACCTTTGAACATGGGGCTGACCCTCCAGACGCCGAGGCAGCCCTGGCTGGCAAACTGCCCGAAGGAGAGCTCCATGAAGAAGAGGGGGATGCCACAAAACACCAGCATGATGAAGTAGGGGAACATGAAGGCACCTGACAGGCAGGAACCAGAGGGTGAGAGCAGGCAACGACGTTGGGCATGGCCTTAGCCCTCCCTCTCCCTACACCTGGGGTGGCAAGCACCGCAGGGGGCCAGGTGCACACCCCCACCCCTGCCCCACAGTACCCCACTCCCCCATCTCCCCGACACCCACCTCCCCCATTGCGGTAGCAGAGGTACGGGAAGCGCCAGACGTTGCCCAGCCCCACGGCGTAGCCCACGCTGGTCAGCACGAACTCGATCTGGTTGCCCCAGTTGCCACGCTTGACACTCTTGTCCTGCTTGCCCCGCTCCCCAGGCACGGCGCCGTTCTGCGGAGAGATGCCGTGGGATACGTCAACCGGGGACCCCCCCGCCGACCCCATCGGAGGGGCAATGGCCACCAAGTGGGGCCGGGTGGTCCCCTGCATCCTGCCCCATCCCTCCCCCATGCCAGCTCCCCCCGCCTCGCCACACACAGGCAGTGCCAAGGAGAGGGGAGGGCAGCGCTGGTGGCTCCCCCCCCCAATGAATAGCTCTGCCCGGAGCCCGACTGCAGCAAAGGAAGAGCCTGCAACTCATACAAAGCAGGTCCAGGCGACTGAGCACAAAGGGGCCTCTGTTCCTGCGCCCCCCCCCCCCGCGCCCAGCAAGAGAGGCCCTGCTGGGTGGCCACTGCCCACAGCTGGGGGGGAATGGTGGACCCCCGGGATGAAGTAGGGGCTCCCCCTTCAATGGGGAGTTCGGTGCAGTGACTAGAGCAGGCAGGGGGCTGCATGCCCCCCAGGAAAGGCACCCTGCCACAACTGGGGTCCTGCTGCTGGCTCAGTGCCCAGTGGGGGGGTGCCCACACAGGTGGGTCCCCTGTGTGGGGGACAGCCTCAGCACCCAGCTGTCCCTCACCCCAGGGGACCTGGGAGAGGGCTGGATGGGGGCAAGAAAGGGAGCTTTGTGCAGGCTGCCACACAATGCAAGCTCACACCGGGGACAACAACAACAACAGGGATGGGTGCCTGCCATCCCCGATGGAGATGGCACCCATCACCCCGTGGCTTCATCCCAGCAGGGCCCTGGGCTTACACTAATATCCTGCGCGGATGCTGCCAAGCTCCAGCAAGTTGGGCTGAGGGCAGATGGCATTTTGGGGTGCCACAGGTGCCCTGAGCCCTCCCATCCCACTTGAGGCCACGCAATGAGTGCATGGGATGAGGGTGCTAGTCAGTCCATGGCCCCACAGCACCCATGACCCTATGGGAGCAGCATGGGGTGCTGGCAGCCCTAGGAGGATGCTGGAGCTCTGTGGTGCCCGTCTCCCCACCGCAGACACCCCCACGCCCATGCCTGCTCACGCTGCTCCCCCCACTACACCCCTCCCACCCCATGTGCCCCCTGCGATGGCTGACGTGGGCAGCGAGCAGGCCACAAATGGGAGCCATCGCTTCGGATCTGTTCACGCCGGCGGGGCGCGGGCAGCAGGCGCGGTGCACCTAACCGTATCATTCGATTAGGGCCAGCACAGCCGGGACGTGATGCCCGGCGACTGCGGCACCGCGCTGCCAAACAAAGCCATCTGCTGCGAACGGGGCCCGCACGCGCCGGGGGCCTCGGGGGGGGCTGCCAGGACACAGGGCTGGGGGAAGAGGGGTGACGGGGGAAATCTGCGGGTGCTTTGGGCAGGTCTGTATGGGTTATATAGCAGCCGTGCCCAGCCAGGGTACTGGGGTGTCTGTGCCAGACCCCATGGGCAAAGGCTCCGTCAGAAATGAGCTCACAGGAACTGCAGGTGCTGGGGGAACCCCCCCAGGGTAAGCTCTGATTGTGGGGTGCTGAGGGGGCCCCAGAGCGGGCGACATGCTGACACTGTCCCCACGCCGGGGAATGCTGCCCACTTGAGCAGGCTGATCCAATGGGGAAGACTCTGATTAAGCTGCTCACACTAACGAGGCTCCTAATGAGCAGCACAGCTGGCAGGGGGTGGTGGGCAATGCTCCAGCCTCCCTGGCAAGGGGCCTGGGGTGGGGGGGAATGGGACAACACTGCATGGCCCTGGCTCAGCCTGGAGCCCCGGTACCCAAAGGGGACCTCATCCCTGTCCCAAAGCCAGAGGGCCACCCCTCTGCTTGGGTGACCCCAGCACAGTTTCACCCACATGCCTGATGGGGCACCCCAGCTCTGAGCTGCCTAGCACCAGTGTAACAAAAGCGCCAGGCCTCTGCTGCCCCCACCCCCTTTCCTGCAGTGCAGGGCTTTGGCACGATTGTCCCCAATAAGGGGACAGCCACATGTGTGCCCATGCGTGCACAAGCACACACACGTGCGCACACGCTTGCATGCTCACCCCTCAGCTTGCTACAACCCCTCCCTCTCCCCAAATCTGGGAAGGTTGCCCCGACCTTTACACTTATTAACCACCCTTCCAACCCCACATGGTAAAAGGCAGGAGGGACACACAGAACACAGGCATCCAGGACGATGAGACCTTCCCCCTCCCCACTGTGGGGAAGGAGACAGAGCTGGGCTGCAAAGGGGAAGCTGCCCCCCAGCAAGGATGCAGCCTCTATGATGGGGGTCCTTAGCCCACTCCCCACATTCTCCATGCATGTGCTCCCATGAAGCCCCAAAAGATAGCTGGCTTGGTTGCAATCATTGGGGGCAGGAAGGATGCCCCGGGCACCCCCAAACATCCCCAAAGGGGACATCTAGGGTGCCCAGGGCATCTTTCCTCCCCCTTCCCCAGGGGGACACCCCAGCCCCCAACCTCTGCCACATGGCCAAAGATTCCCCAGCCCAGCAGAGCAGGCATCATCCATCACGCCACGTGGCACAGGAGGCTTTCTCATGCTAAGCAGCATTGCCTTGCACAATGACAGCTTGGCTGGGGTGCCCGGATGCCCCCCACTTCCTG
Organism: Phalacrocorax carbo; assembly: GCF_963921805.1. Taxonomy (NCBI): domain Eukaryota; kingdom Metazoa; phylum Chordata; class Aves; order Suliformes; family Phalacrocoracidae; genus Phalacrocorax; species Phalacrocorax carbo. Next base: position 51,430,918 of record NC_087518.1, on the reverse strand, counting down.
AAGGAGCCCTGATTTATGGCTGGGAAGCTCATGGAAGTGGTGGGGTCGATGCTGGGAGGAGATATCCCCATGGGAGACATCTCCAGCATAGTCCCTTCCCCTTTTTTCCCCACTCAGGCTACACCCCTACAGAGGTATTTCAGCCCGGCAGAAGCACTCTGCAGAGCACCATCCTTATCCAGCCTCTGCTGAACCAGTGAGGGACCCCCAATTCCTTTGTCAGCCTTCTACTGGGGTGCCAGGGGCTGTTCCTGCAATGCTAATGTGGGGTATCAGACAGCCCTTGATGTCATCAGGCTGATGTCGTTGCTCTTCACCATGGCGATGGTGATGCACTCATGGCTAGCTGAGGCAGGGGCTGCTGGAAGGTATAAATAGATGCTAATTACATCATTTACCAAAATAACCCCTCTTCCAGGGCAGGGAAGCGAGATGCAAGATGCCTGGGGCAGGGGAACCCCGGCCTTGGGTGGAAGTCCCCAGGGATGGAGGGATGGGGTGACTTGCAGAGGACTCCCCAGGGATGGGATAACTTGGAGAAGGGTGTCCCAAGTGCCTTCACCACTTGGCCATGGGTCCTGGGTGCCATGGTAGGGGGCCTCCTCTGTAATCAGCCCCCACACTCCCTGACCCTGGCACATAGGATGGTGAACCCAGAAGTGTCAGCCCCATGCCAGAGGCTACCAGGTCCTGCTAGCCTGCCTGTCCCAGCTCTGCCAGACCCACTGGCACATCCCAGCCATCCTTGCCCTCTCTCTGTGGTGCCCAGCCCCATGTTTGCCCTTGCCCCAGTGCGGCACAGGCACGGGCACCTGGCGCAGCCTGAGTAGTGGCAGCATCAGCCATAAGTGCCAGGATGGGCACAGGCAAGCCCTGACCACCACCAGTGCAGGGAGGCTGCCCAGTGCCACTGACAGTCTTGAGCACGCTCTGCCAGCCACCCGCAGCAGCACCAGCCCCAGTCCCAGGGTGACACAGGGGGCCAGGGCAAACTTTGACATTGTTTGCTGATGCCCACAAAAAGGAGGGGGCAGAAGGGGAGCTACTCTAGCCCTCCAGTACTGAGCAAGGCAAAGAGGTAGCATGTACCCCTCTTGCAATCAGTAGGTTCCAGAGTTAATGAACACACAACTGTCAGGCAATCTCTTCTTGCTCCCAACACAGCTGAGGCCATGGAGGGGCTTGGTGCCACACTGTTCCCTCCCTCCCCAGGGCACCCCATGTCCTTGGTTGTGGAGCTTGGGGTGCCTCCCCAGCATCCCATGGGCACAGAGCTGCAGCTGTGCCTCGGTCCCGCAGAGCCATCACCCCAGAGCTGGCACAAAGGGGCTTAGAGAGCCACAGCGGTGGGGGGACAGCGCTGGCACAGCCACCATCCAGCTCAGCTCCCCACTCTGCCCCCCAAACCCTGCTCCCACCTCCCCACTGACCTGCTGAGAGGGCCTGGGGGGGCCCAGCTGCTCGTGGCTGCCATCTGAGGGGCCAGGCTGGCCAGCTCGGCGAGTCCCTGGCTTCATTGGCACCTTGGGCTCTGGCACAGCAGCTGCTCGCCTGCCTCCCCCCGCCCACTGCCTCCGGCTCTTGGCACTGCTCCCTGCTCGCCTCCCAGTCAGGCTCGGCCCTTCACTGCCCGTCCCACCGCAGCACTGCGACCCCACCACACCGCCCACCCCAGCACCGTCCCTGCCCAACCCACACCACAGGGAACCCCTGTGCCTCAGTTTTCCCCCCACAAGATGTGCCCCCCCAGGTCAGATGTCATCCCCAGCCCCCGGCAGGGCAGGCTGCGCAGCGGGCTGTGCCCCGTCCTGCTTAATGAGGCCTCATTAGCAGGGTCCAGCTGCTTGCAGCCGTGCACGCTCCAGCAGGCAGCACTGCCCTCCCCGCGGGCACCGCTGCCTGGCTGGCTGGGGCCAGGACTTGCATTTGGAGCGTGGCAGAGGGCCACATCCCCTTGGTGCCCCCCATTCCTATGCCCCAATGCCCCCAGCCCCACACACTCATTCCTGTCCCCATACCCAGCACCCACACAGCCGCCTGGACCTGCATGCCCCGCCCAACCCCTGGCACCAGAGGGCTGTGGGGACCAGGCATGGCCCTGCTGGGGGATGGGGGCGTGGGACAAGCTTGCCCACTGGCACATCCCCAGCCTGGTGCCATGCTACTTCACTCTGACGTCATACCACTGGCGACATCATGGGGTCTCCATGGAAACCCTCACAAGGTCACTGCCCCGTGGGGTTTCATCTGTTTGGCACGAGGGCTGTGCCGTGGACCTCCTGCCACCCGGGCACCCCACACAGCCTCCCTGCTCACCTCCTTGCCACTGTGGGGTGGGAGCCCGGTGGGGTGCTGTGTTCCACAGGAAGGCAGGTGTGGGGTGCCCCCCAGCCAGGCTAAGGGTGCCCCAGCTGCTCCCAGCCCTGCGCCCCAGCTGGGGAGCACGGCCAAGGCGCCAGCGAGGCGTGATGGCATGCTGAGGGTGGGGGGACGGGCCGGCGCTTTTGGGCAACCATCTGGGGTCTGGGCAGCAGCAGCCACAGGCGCGCACGTGAATGGCACACGTGTGCGGGGTGGGCACTCGGCCCCCACACACACCAGCACCCAGTGCCTGTCCCCATCCCCTCCTGCCCTGGCCACCCGGTAACTTGGGACATGCCCCATCCGTGGGATAGGTAGCAGCACCTCTTGGGACACATGCAAGCCCAGAGCCACTCCATGCTGTGCCAGCCCTAGCAACCCCAGCTCAGCCCTCCCAGCTCACACTTCCAGCCCTGCCCCACATGCAGCCGGGCACCTCCCATGCTCCAAAATCCCACAACATGCCTACACGAGCACGCTTCCATACGCTGGTTTGGCTGCACCACCTTGCCTGGGCCACTTGCATGCCACTGCCAGACATCCTGCCCTGGGCACACTGCCCCCCGCACCCAGCCGCCTGAGCACAGCAGGACCCACCGCCCCGTCCTGGGGGTGCCAGGCCCTGTGCCAGCCCACAAGCACAGCGCTGCTCCCCTGGCAGTCTGGCCAGCAGGCAGAGGGGACTGCCAGACCCGCGGGGGCGTGCTGCTGGAAACGAAGGGCCCGCAGCAGGAGCCTCACCTCCCCTGACACCCCAGTCCCCACCCCGGCTGGCTGGCGGCTCTGAGGCTGAACTAGAGAGGCAGGGGCAATGGGCGCATCAGGGATGTCCATGGATCTTCCGGTCCCCGAGCAGGGCTGATGACCAGGGACCTGCCCCTGTGCCACCATCCCCTAACCAGGAGCTTCCCGCTGGGGCTGCCTTTCTCTGGCTCCATTCTCCCGGGGCAGACACGATTCTCCTAGGGCATTCAGGCAGAAAAATCCCCCGCCAGCCCCCCCATCACTGCCCCTTGGTATTCCAGGAAGGGCTCCCGCAGCCAAGAGCCACTTCCGCAGCAATGTTGGCCCCCCTGCCTGCAGCCACTGGCCGGCGGCACCGCACCACTGGGGGTGTCTGGGACAGGCAGGCACCCTCCAGCCCTTAATCCCTGGCAGCACTGTGGGAGTGGTGCCCCAGTGTCCACCCGGGGTGGGCTGGGTTGATGGCAGGAGCCCACCTGAAGCCAGCAGCCCGTGGCCAAACGCTGCCCAGCCATGCCAGCAAGGCAGCCCTGGGAGTCAGGAGCCTCTGGCACTGCTGGAGCCCAAACAAAGCGTCCTGAGGAGAACAAAATGTCCTTAAAGGCCAGTGAGGGAGAGGCTGTCAGACCCTCCCTGCTCCCTTGTGGCCCCATGGGGACTCCCCTGCCCAGCCACACAGGGACTGATCCAGCACCCCAGTGTCCTGTTGGGCACCTGCCACCACAGCCTCTGCAATGTTTGGGAGGGGGGACAGTCTGCCCTCCTGCCTGTGATTTTGGTGTAAGCATGCAGAGCTTCCCAGAGGCATCACAAAATGCAGAGCCTACAAAAGCAGTACATGGCACTCTCGTCACCTCAGGACCAGCAGCAGGCCCTAGCTTACAACTGGGGAAACTGAGGCACAGCTGCACACCACCAGTTGCTGCCTCCACCACCCCAGTCTCTCCCCAGACCGAGCACAGCAGGCACCCCAAGCCCCACCACAAACCCACCTGGTTCTGGGGCTGCACACACACCCCTGGGCAGGGGCTGTGCTGCAGGACCCCAGCCGGCCTGGGGGCTGTGGTGGCACAATCTGCACCTGCAGGCAGGGATGAGAGGACAGGCAGGGACAGCACTTTACCAGGTGACTGGCAGGGCCCTGGAGGCAGGCCAAGGAGATTAGCTCCCTTCCCCAGTGGCCCAGGCAGCTCAGCAGCCAGCACCCATCCCGCCACAGCTCCTCCCGAGGCTCTCACAGCTGGTGCAGCATAGGGATGCTCCAGGAGCAGGGATACTCTTACAGGGACCCGCCTTCCTCCTGAGCCCCCATACCAGCACCCCATGCACGGGTGTCCTCTCAGCCCCACAAACCAGGGAGCCCTGGGCAAAGGGCTGCAAGTCAGGGCAGCCAGTACAGCACATGCCAGACCCCATGGTCCCCCACCCATCCCCACCTTTCCACACACTCAGATCCCGGCATGGGCTAGTCAGGTACTTCTGAGAAGCGAGTTAAAGGTTGACTGGGAGCTGGTGGGAGCTCCCATGCTTGGCTCCCTGCTGCAGGTGCCAGGCTCAGCCCTTGTCTTGGTGTGATGCCAGCTGCTCCAGCCAGGGCAAGGACGCAGCGGCAGCATGGAGCCATGGCAAGCACCCTGCACATGCCGGAGCACATCCCCATGACACACCTCTGATACATTCCTGTTCCCGGCCAAGGGCTTCTCCTGGAGAAACCTACCTTCCCATCCTACTGGCCAGCCTGACCCTGCCACAAGCAGGATGAGCACTGGGCTCCCCACTGCAGGCACAGCCAGCGGGGCCACGCCGGGACACACAAGCAGAGGAGCCATGCACACACAAGTGCGCTGGAAGCGCCTGCTGGGCACACAGCTCCCCTGGCTCACAGCTTCCCAGGGAAGTCCTGGCTCTGGGCCCTCTGGCTGGAGTGTGCAGCTATTTCAGGAAGCCCCCTGGGAAGGGGAGGGCCCAGCAATTCTGTCAGCCCCAGCGTTCAGCTCCCATCGATCAGGAAAAGGGGAAGAGCCAAGCCCAGCCGGGGCTCACCTGCGTGGCGCAGCCCAGCACGGTAAACTGAGCTCCAGGCTCCCAAACTGCTCACTGCACAGCAAAACTGCCAAAAGCACAGGGCCATCGCAGCCCTCCAAGGAGGGCAGGTGCCAGGCGCATCCTGCATCCACCCAGGGCACCACCGCCCTCCCCGGTGCAGGGTAGTGCACACACCCCACAACACACCGCTTGCAAGGACAGAGGATCAGGCACCACACCAGTGCCTGGAAACACCCAGCTCTGCCCGTGCACCATCCTACCAGCTCAGTCTGGTTGGTGGAGGCAGAGGAGAAGCAGCCTCACACTGAGCCCTCTGGGGGCACCCGGCACAGAGGGACACCCACACCCTTTAGTGAGAACAGGCAGAGAAGCCGCCCGGCTGGGGCTTTCCCGCCTTTGCCACCCACCCAGAGAGCTGAGGCGGGTGATAAAGCCAGGCAGAGCGCCTGAGACAGGTGATAGCATCTCCAGGCACGCTCAGACACCACACCCGGGAAGCCTTACAGGCAGCAGGCTTAAGGCGAGCAGCAGCCAGCGTCTGCCCCACAGGCATCATGCTGGGAGAGCACCAGGGTGGCACAACCCCGGCCAGGGGTCCCAGCGGCCATCAAGCCTTACAGGAGCTGCAGCGTCTTGCTCCCTGCACCGGGTGCTGCGGGTCCCTGACGCAGGTGCCCATGCCAGCCCACTCCCCGTGCCCCAGCACTTACCAGCAGCCCCTCACTGCATTTATCGGCCATCCCTGGAGGCTGGAGCGTGGTGCCAGCTGCCCGCCGTGGGGTCCCTTGCCCGTCTGCTCTCCGTCGCGCTGGCTGTGGCACCAGCACTGGTGCACTTCAATCCGCCGTCAGAGCAAGCTGGGTAGAGGGGATAGACACCAAGCGAGACGTGACTGGTGGGATGGGCATATCCGTGCCCTGGGCCTGCCCCTCCCTCCGGGAACCGGGGGCCATGCCAGGTGGGTGGCTCCTCCCTACCTGCCCACAGGGCACACAGGACCCGGGCTAGCAGAGGATGCAGGGCCCTGGGCCAGGTGGGCTGGTGGCAGAGTCTCTTCCTGCTGGCTCCCACACCTGCCGGTGTCTCCGAACCCCCGGCACCCACACGAGCGGTGGCTCCCAGGTGTTCCCCAAGAAGCAGTTAAAGATTTACCTGGTGTGGACAGACGACCTTGCAGCCAGCTGGCTGCTGGCCTCCTGGCAGGTGGGCGTCAGGGGCCGTGAGCAGGAGCAGGGGCCCTGTGAGCTCTCCCCCGGTGAGAGCTGGAGATGAAGTGGCTGCAGTACACGGCAGCGCCGGGACTGGGCGCTGAGCGGGGCCAGCTCAGGGCTCAGCTGCCGCACAGGACACAGATGGGAAACAATTGCCTTCTGCCCCGGTGCATTGCATGCACGTGCGGCGCAGGGGGGCTGAGCCACTGGGCTCTGCCAAGTGCCAGGTGCTGCCGGACGGGGCATGGACATGGGCAGCTGCCTCCCCTACCCTTACCTCTGCCCCAGCCTGAGGCTGCTCGAGGCCCCAGGGGAGCACTGGGGCCTGACCTCACCAAGAGGGACAGCCACTCTTGCAAAACACCAGTTTGCTTGTCTGTGCAACAGCACTGGTGTTTGCGGATTCCATACCAGCACTCAGTGCCCTTGCTGGCTGGGAAAGGACCCCGACCCCCACCAAGGGTCCCCGACCACTGCCACAAGCTGAGCGCCCCAGGGCCCGTCCCCAGGCCACCGTGGGTATGGAGCAATCGGTAGAGGGGCACAAGGCCCTGCAGCCGTGGGGAGGGAGCATGGGCAGCGGAGATAAAGGGCTGGAGGCCAGTGGATGTGGGGCGAGCCCCCAGCCCTGGCCACAGCCCCTCCAGTGCAGGCAGGCTGCTGCCAGCAGATACCACATCCCTCCGCCAAACCCCTCCCCAGGAGCAGCTGCATTTCCAAGGGGAGCTGAGATGTCGTCACTGCACCGGGAGGACAACAAGCCCCGCTCCTCCTGTGGCACAGGAACCTCTCAGAGGTGGGAGGTGCAAGGCTGGTGGCCGGACCTCCTCCCCACCACACACCTATTGCCAGCCAGCCAGCCAAAAGCTGCCCACCCTGCAGCCCTGAATTCAGCCTGGGGACTCATTCTGTGTCCTGGGAGGGGAGAGTGCCCAAGGAGACAGCCCACCGTTCCCCACGGGGTCTGCCAGGCACTGATAAGACTACCTGCCTGCATAGATGCTGCTGGCTTCGGCTCCCAGCCTGGCAAGCACCGAGCCAGATGCGGAGCGGCAATGGGATGGATGCAGGGATGCCCGAGGCTGCAGCATCTCCTGGGAGAGCCAGGCAGGGATGGGGATGCAACGCATTGGTGCTACGGGGTGGCTCTCCCAGTGCTGCGGGATGCCATGACAGCTCGGAGGGCAGGGCAGCTATTACCTAGAGATGGGATGGGTGGCACCGTGGGAGCCGGGACACTTAGGCACCCACGGGGGCTCCCGGCTGGGGTGTCATGCCTCTGGGGGGGAAGGCAGGCCACAGCACCCAGGGGAAGGCCACGGATGCCCGGCCGCAGGGTGGAGCCCCCCCATCCCTTCCCTCCCGGCGGACTGCCCGGGGCGCCGGTGCAGCCGCTGCCACCTGCGAGGCCATTTCCTCCGCCAGCATCCGCCGGGCCAGCCGCAGCCGGGGCTCCCCGGTACCCGCGGGAGGGGGGGCAGCAGCCCGGCCTGCCGCCGCCATGCCCCCCCCCCCCCCCCGGAGTCGGGTCCGGCGGCAGCCCCCCGCCGCCGCCCGGCGCCCCCCCCGCCGCCGCCGCCCGGTGCGGCACGGCGGCAAGGGGGCCCGGTTACATCAGCCGCCACGTGGTGGCTGCTCCGCCGCTCCGCCGCTCCGCCCCGGCACATGCCCGTGGAAAATTACCGCCAGCCCCCCCGCCCCGCCACCGGGCCGGGCCGCCCCGGTCCCCGGCGGCCCCCCCGGGTGCGGCGGTAGGCGGCCCCGCTCCGCCCGCCGCGCCCCCCCGGTACCGCGGCCGCCGCACCGGGAGAGCAACAGATGCGGGACCGCCCCGCATCCCGCTCCCGCCGCCGTCCCGCCGAGTGGCTGTTACCGGTGTCGCTCCCGTTACCGCTCCCATTGTCCCTGGTCCCGTCGCTTCAGAGCCTCTTGCCGCCCCCGACCCCATCCCGGCACCCCCCTCCCCCCCCCGCTCCCCGCCCCGGTGCTCCCGCGGCTGCCGGCCGGTCCGGGCACCCGGTACCGGCGGAGATGCGCTCCCCTTACCGTGCCCATGCCGCCGCCTGGCCCCTCCCGCTGCGCCGGGTGGGCCCGCGGGGACGCCGCTCCGCCACTCCCGGCCCCGCTGCCGGTGCCGGTACCGGTGCCGGTGCCGTGCCAGACCCGGAGCCACCGCCGGTGCTGGCGAGTTAATGAAAGTTTGAGGTCGGTGGGGGCCGGTACCGCCTCTCGCCCCCGCCGCCGCCGCGCTCCGCCCCCCGCGCCGCCGCGCTCCAGCGCCCCGCTCCGGCACCCGCACCCGCACCGGGCGCCGCCGGGCACCCGCGGGGCGTCAGGGCGCGCACGGCACGCGTGGGCACGTGCGGGCACACAGGTACACATGCACACGCGGGCACACAGGTACCCATGCACACGCGTAAGCACACAGGTACACACGGCACACGCGGGGACGCTGCACACACAGCACATCTGGGCACCCACGGGCGCACGGCACACACGGGCGTAGGGGCACCCTTGGCACGCTTGGGCACGTATGGGCACTCGCAGCCCACGTGCAGCCCTCAAGCATGTGGATACCCAGGGGCACATGCAGGCTTGCACAGGCACATGTCACGCGTGCACATATATGGGACATACAGTCACACGCAGGCTCCTGCAGGGCCCGCATGCATCCGCACACGCATGTTTTCACACCCAGAAGCACACCCAGAGGCGCACCCGCACGCAGCGTGCCCACACGCAGACTCACAGCACCATGATGAACCCAGGCAGGGGGATGGCCACAGGCTCCAGCCTGGATGCGTGTGGTTAGTGTGACTGTTGTACATATGTGGACGTGTGCGCATGTGCACATGTCTAGTGCATGCAAGTGGGTCCATGCACACACCTATATGTCCATGCGTGTGCATGCTGCAGCAAGGCGATTGCTGGCACATGTACACACGTGTGTACGCATGCAAATCTGTACAGGTATACCCATGTATTTAGGTCTGCGTGTACGCATGAGTACACATGTAAGTGTACACGTCTGTATCTCTATGCATACATGTGTATGTGGACATGTACGTGTGTGTGCAAACCTCCACACCTGTGTGCATGGGCACACATATGGGTACGTGTACACAGGTGAACATGAGTGGGTGTGGGTGCATGTACCAATAGACACATGCCCATAAATACATATGGGCATGTGTGCGTCCCCATACCCATGTGCATGTGTGCACATGCGTGTGCAGCCAGCACACGCCCCCGCAGCCCAGGCCAGATGTTTCCAGTAATGCATGATGGGTGTGCCGGGGGCCGCCCCTCGCCTGGCCCCTCACTGAGGCCTGCCCTCCCCTTCCTGCTGGGCTTCCCGCATGCCGGGACGGGTGCCTGCACCCTGCCCTGTCCCCTGGATTCTTCCCAGCTCCCAGAGTGTGCTGCGCGCTGGGGCCGCAGGCTGGCTGTGGGGAGCCCGGCAGGGGTGCAGTGGGGGCCTTGCTCCCCACAACCCAGCACCCAACCCACACCCAAGTGCACCAACAGCACAGCCCTTCCCATATCCCATTGGGTGCTCTCTCTTCCTTTCTGCCCCCGCAGCCCTGCACCCTATCCCAGGGCCAATCCCCCGGTGCTCCAACTGACTTGGGGAGCCTCCCTTACCTGCCTCTCCACAGATCCCCGTTGTTGCTGCCTAGGTAAGGAAATCCTCAGTGTGGGATGGGATGGAGGTGGAGGCAGCGATGGGGTGCGTGCCCTGGGGGTGTCTGGCTAGCTACTGCAGGCCCTGCCACCACAGACTCGCCAGGGTGCTGGGCTGCAGGATGGGAGACGGCGCCCGCGCACTCATGCGCCGACACTGCTTTCGTTTTGCAAATGTGAAGCCAGAGTCAGGGCACACACAGCAGGAAGGGGAAGGCAGCAGCAAGAACAGTGGGTGCTCGGGTCCTCCCACACCCTGCCAGCACCCTCACTCCTGGCTGCCGATGGCCTCACACCCCACCCCGCAGCCCAAATCCAGCACCCAACACCTCAATCCAGCATCCCACGCTCAGCGTCCTGCGTCAGAGCCAGACCCAGCTGCAACCCGCACCCCTGCCCCAGGGTCTGGGCTTTGAAGAGGAGCTGCCAGCTGCAGAGTTGCAGACTTGACCCTCAAGGGATGGATTTCCATGGATGAAACTAATGCTTTTGAGAACCTGAGGAAGGGCCTCATTCCCTTTCTGTGCATCTCCTCTGTGCACTCTCCCATGTTTCAACTTGGGGAAACAGGAGGAGGGGCCCTGCAGCCCCTGGCAGGTCAACGAGGAGCTTCTCCTGCCCCCCTGCAGCCTCGAAGATGCTGCGGTGCCCTTGCAGCACCCTGCACCTGGGGTGTAAACGCCTCCTCCCCAGGAGCCTGGGCACTTTGTGCAACCGTGGCTTTGGCCATGGCCCTGCTGTGCCAGTCAGGGCTTCCCCGGGGCCTCATGGTGCCTGGAGACTCAGCAGGGACAGAGGCCAAATGTCATCCGTGGAGTGGGAGGCTGCAGTGCCAAAGCGATGCAGAATGGGTGCGAGCCTCCAGCCTGTGCTCACGTCCTCTTCATCCGTTGCTCCCCACCAGGTAGCAATCATCCCCCATTCCCCACTTTGGGGCACCCATCTCCTTCCCTCCTCACCATCCCTCCTCTAAGCTGTCAGGTGTCACAGTGTCCCCCAAGTCCCCGCAGGGTGGTGGGGATGATGCCACAGCACCCCTTCTCTGGTGCCATTCAAATCTGTGGGGCTGGTGGCTTTCCCCCCTGTGGCAGGTGCAGTCACCTCCTGGTGGCTGTGGCATCTCTATGGGGGACATGGGTCTGCATGTGGGTGGCATTTCCACCTCGGAAGCATGGCCTCTCCTCTCCCATCTCCATGGGTGCTGTTGCCTGGGAAACTGCGGGCAAATATGGGCAGGGATCCAGAGGGGTAAAGTGTGGGGAGGAAATGCCAGCTCCCAGCACCTGAGAGGGGGCTGGGCCAGGTGAAATGCCAGCAATCTATGGAGATTTCCCGTGTGCCAGGCCTGTGGCATGGGGCTGTGGTGATCCCCAGGTGCTCAGAGCCCTGGCGTGGTCCAGAGCTTGTTCTTGAGTTTGGGGGTGCACCACAGGCAACAGGATTTAACGTTGCCCCACCATGTGCCCAGCATGGGGGCTGGCTGTGCACCTCCCTGCCGGGACCCCAGGGCTGCATCTCCACCTGCTTTCCGAGCGCTGTGAGTCCCAGCACTACTGGGTCTGGATCTGGCCCTGAGGTCTCCCCACCAGTGGGATGCTGCGTGCAGAGCTGGGGGATCCCTGCCCTCCCTGCCCTGGATCCACACCCCTAGTGCTTGCGTGTGTTGTGGGGTGGGAGGCAGGGGGAGGGCAAAGTTCAGCATTGGCATGATGGTATTTCACCAAAATCAACCAGTTTTCTTTTAAACCAGCTTCCTGAAAGCAGCTCCCAGATCCCCAGGCTGCAGGCCGGCCCTGAAGGAGACTGGCTGCTTGGGTAGCTGCAAAGACCAGGGGACCATGTGCTCTGGGTTGATGCACCTCTCAGCCCCCCAGCTTCCCACCTGAGCACTGCAGCCTGGAGAGGGAGCGGCCTGGCAGGGCACACCCTCTGCCATCATGATGGGGGGATGGAGGTAGAAGTCCCCACACAGTTTGGATGTGCCCACTCCGGGGATGGTACAGCCTCCCCTGCATTATCATGAAGGACCCCACAATGTGGCAGGGGAAGCTCCAGGCAAGAGCCACCAGCTCGTGTTTTGCCCTTCCAGCTTTCCCACCTTTTCTCCCCTGTATGTCTTCTTCATCCTGCCCAGCTGATGGGGAGAGGAACTGGTCCATGACAGCATGTCATCTCCCACCCCACAGCTCCTATGATGGTATCAAAGCACTTGGAAAGCCCCCAGAATTGTCCCTGAATTGCCAGAAATTTGAAGTCACCTCATGAGAGCTGCCTTGCCGCCCAGCAAAGAACTGGCATGTTTGCAACGCTGTGTGGCAGTGCCATACCCCTGCCCTGTCACCCCCCTGCGTCCCGGGACCCCTGTCCCTGCTGTGCCAAGAGCTGCCCCTCACCCGGCCCTGGGCTCAGCTCCCCCCTGGGCCCTGCCATGCCCCTGCCCTGGGCTTTGCCAGCAGCTCACACTCCCTCTGGCTTCAGGCTTCAGCTGAGTGCTGTGGCTTGGGCGAGTGCCAGGGCAGGCAAGTAGTGTTGGGGATGGGAGGAGATGCTGCAGGCATCGTTGCTCCTGGCCACGGGGACCTGGGTCCCCAGCAGCACAGGCACAGCTCCTGGGGACTTTCCACGCCAGTGCCTGCTAGTGGCCTAGGAAAAGTCCCTCGTGGAGGATCCAGCCAGCCTGAGGGAGGCTCAGGCTTAGATGGGCAGTGAGGTTGTGGGCAAACACACAGTAACCCAGTGCCAGTGGCTGCAGGGGATGAAGCCAGGTCCCCACACTGCCCCATGCTGCCCTCCCTGCACCCCACCTCAGTGGCACATGCGGCACCCAGCTTGCAGTGCAAGGCTCGTGTTTCACACCGCAGGCACGGTGGCCAGCACGGGCAGCTCTCAGCACAGACAAGGACTCCATTGCTGGGAGCTTGTATTTTGGCTGCAGGTCCTGAGGCTGCTGTTCCTCCCCCTGCCCTGGTCGCAGATGGCTGGGAGGCATGGAGCTGTCTGGATGGGTTCAGCCTCACCCATGTCAGCTCTGCACCAGTCCACGTTGTCCTTGGGATATGGCTCACCTCTGGGTGCAGGAGGCAGCAGGGTGCTGGGGACCCCATGGGAAGCACAGGCACCTCCCTTAATGCTGCCTGTGGCAGCACCCGGGTCCCTGCCCTGGTGCAGGCTTTGTGCTGCAGTGAGCACGACAGCTGGGGTGCCTTGGGCTGCCCAAAATAGCTGTCCCCACTCCCCCCGCTGCCTGGCTGCTGGGAGATATCCCATGACAGCACCCCATGGACCTGGAGCAGCTGGAGGTGGCTGCCGTCCTGCTGGAGCATTCAGCCCATGGGCTGCTGGCCACTGACCACCCCAGGCTGGGATGAGCATCACCCGAGGGACTGTCTCCCCTAAGCACTGCCCTGCCCTGGTGCACCCATGGGTGCTCTGCCCGGGAAGGGTGTGGGGCTGCAACTCTGGGCTCTGCAAACCCACCTTTGCCCCCCAGATGGGGATAGCTGGTGTCCAGAGGCTGGTCAGGGCTCACAGAGCTGGTCCCGGCTCCTGTTGCAACTTGCAGCCAGCCACACGCTGCAGGGTGTCCCCCTGCCCCCGCCACGCCAGGAGCCAGCCAGCCATAGACAGGGACCAGGCTCACATCTCTCTGCTGCCACGTCCCCCTTCGCGGCTTGGCCAGCCAGCTCATGGGCCCTGGCAAAAGGAGGTTGCATTGCTGCCCCGCCTGGGGCCAGTGCTGCATCCCCCGGGGAGCTGTGGGCAGGCAGGCAGCTGAGTGTAAATCATGCCTGGCTGCTGGGTCTGGGCTGGGCAGCATCCCTGGGGTGCGGGGTTGTGGCTTTCCCACAGAGTGCATGGTGGTGAGGGACAGACGACAATGGCTGCATCAGCCTGGCAAAGCAGCAGCCAGCACTTGCCCACATGTGACGTTTGCCAACGCAAGTCCCGGGGGACAGCCCCAAGCCCATCTCCTTTGCACCCTTGAGGGCAGCAAGGAGGACGAGGTACTGCCTGGCCAGCTCACCCCAAAGTGCTCCATCCTGCATGACACAGGGGTTTCGGTTCCCCTTGGGGCGTACACATGGTGTAACCATCCACGGAGAAGTGTCCTCTCACCCATCCTCCACCACGTCATGCCTCTGACCCCTGCTGAAATTCCCTGTGGGGAATTCAGCAAAGTGTCCCTGGGGCTGGAGTGTGGCAGCGTGGGGCATGCAGTTGATAGTGTGGGAATAGCACAGCTCCCTGCGGCTCTGACACCCCACTCCAGCCAGGGTGCTGCTGTGGTCCTGGCTGGGAGACCATGGTACACTGGGGAGTTAGTGACCCATGTAACAACAAGCCTGAGCAGGCCCAGACCTGTGCTGGGGCATCCTCTGGCTGCGGGGTAAGCTCAGCCAGGTGAGAAGCCAGGCTGTAACAGAGGACTCTGCAGGGAGCTCATACCTGGTACCTGCCACATGTGTATCTATGTGTTTACCTGGAACAGCAGCAAGAAGTGCTGAAGTGACCATCTTTGGCAGTAGAAATTATGAATACGGCTGTTTTCCTCTAAGAAAACTCAATATTAGCTCAAATGACCGCAATGGGATAACCCTTTCCATTGATGGGGTCTGCACAGCATGCTGCACGTGAATTGGAGGTCTGTTTGATGCTGAGCTGCTTGGGGTTCCCGGCATCTGAAGGGATCTAAGATTATCTATACTAGTCTCTCTATAGTGTGAGCTCTAATAAATGGCATTTTATATGATACTTAAAGAGTCTGAGTGCCTTTCTAACTGGGATCACAACAAACCAGCATGTCCTGGTGCAAAATAAACACTAGCTGTTTTTGGAGTGGGGCTGCCAGAGTGGGAGGGGGTGGCTGGAGGGCTCAATTGAAGTCCACAGACCCCAGGGCAGGTAAAATTCCTCGTGCTGGTGGAGATGAGTGGGTTCTATGGCTGCTGCTTGCAGGCATGGACCTGGGGACCCCCTAAGTGGCTGGGAGGTCTCCCCAGCGCAGGCCTGGAAGGATGGAGGCAGGGGCTTCTCACAGACACCACATGGTGGGACCCAGCCAGGCTTGGGGTGGGGGTCACCCCTCTCACGGCCCCTGCAGAAGGGACCCCGGGGGACCTGGCTGGTGCTGAGAACCCACACTGCCATCGCACGGGCAGAGGGGCCGGAGCTTGGCGGGGAGAGCCGGGAGCCCGGGTGTGCCCCCACCACCCGGGGGGCTGGGAAGGGGCCGGGCTCCCTCTGCGGACAGAGGCTGCTCACTGCAGCCGCCGGCAAAGCAGGCGGGGCCGGAGCCCGCGGCACCCTCAGGGGTTCTGTCTCCCGCAGGCTGTGGGGGCAGCCCGGCGTGGGTCCCCTGCACCTCCGCTGCCGGCAGAGACAAGGGCTGTCTCCTCTTGGGGTGCCCCAAGCTTCGTGTGTGCCGGTGCTCCGCCGCAGCCGGGCACCCATCATCCCCACGACTGCTCGTGTGTCCCTGAGGAGACCTTGCAGGAGCTCCACGTGTAAAGCTGGGGGCTGGCTCCCTTCGGAGCTGTTCACAGCAGATAAAATCCAGATATCCCTTCCCTGTGCTGCTGAGAGTGTCCCCGAGCCTGAAAACAAGCTCCAAGAATGCCTGGGGACAGGGACAGCCAGCATCCAGGCATGGCCAGGCTCTGCCACGCAGAGCTGCCTGTCCCTGGGACACACACCTCGGTTGGCCCTGCCGTGTGTCTTTGCAGCTCTTAATGTGACTTGGCAGCAGGGAGGGAAGCAGGGGACAGAAGGGACAGCCGCAAAAGGCTGGGAGGGATGGCCCAGGCCAGGGGTGTACCTGGGTGCATGGTCCCCATGGGGTGGGGTGGGATGCTGAGGCATGCAGACCCTGTTGAGGCTGGTCGGCTCTGATATCCCACTCCTCAGAGACGTCGTTTATGAGCTTTTGTGGCCCAGGAGGCAGGGATTTTAGGACAACCTGCAGCCGAAAGGCTCAGAGCCCGAGCGGGATGAGACACAGCACGGTTATGGAAGGACATGGGGCTGTCTTTGCTGTCAAGGGCAATCACAGGCTGGTGGGCATCACATCTGTCCTGGAGGAACAGAGGAAACTGATAAAGACTGAAAGGGTAGGGATCCTAAAGCACATTGCCTTTGCCTCGTGGAAACTTGACCTCGCCTGTCCAAACCTATTGGGTCCCTTTTGGAGACAAAGAATTCACTTGATAAAGACACTTGGGAGCCCAGCAAGTGGTCTGGTACAATGAGCACAATGGCACAGCCACACAGCACAGGGCTGCAAGTGCCGAGGGATGCTCGGGTGAGTGCCCACTGCACCTCTCAGAGGGTCCACATGGGACATGGGTCCTGTGGGTGCCTGGAGGCTGCTCTGCCCTTCATGCGGGGCAGGGGCAATGCCAAGCCACTGCTGATTAAACTCTGCAGACGATGCCATAGTGACAAGGACAGACCGACACATCGAGCAGCCGGAAACTCCGTGGGAACAAAATTCCGCTTTTCACCCAAAGCTGGGCGGAGAGGAAGGAGGGGGGCAGCGGGCCTGGCTGGCAGGGGACAGCAGGAGTGCTGCCCTGGGGCTGAGAGACTGCGAACCCCGCAGCTCGGTGAGCCGGGGGGCGGTGGCGGGGAGCAGCCGGTGCCCTGCTGCCAGCAGAGGGAGGCAGACACCGCGCCCGGGCGGGGGATGCTCCGGCACGGCTCCGCCGGCCCGGGACCAGCGGCTGGAAGGGACAGGGGACATGGGCACAGGGGCTAAAGCCTGTGGAGACGGGGCGGCGCAGCGTGCCCAGGGACTGCTCCAAGCCCAGCTGTGTCTGAGCTCTGAGCCGTAATTTCGAGATGTAGCCCAAAGGTTGTTTCTGACCCTGCAACCAGCCCAGCGCGGCACTGAGCACCAGGACAGGAAGGTGCCAGCTTGGCCCAGGGTGCTTTGGGGTCTGGGAGATGTGGATCTGCCCCGGTGGCTCTAGCATCCTCACTGTATGTGCATGGAGCCTGTGCCATCATCCCCAGGAGCCCGGTCCCTCTGGGATCCCGGCCTCATCCTGCCTCCATGAGAAGCGCTGTGGCCCCTACAGCTGTGTTTCTGGGCCTCGCACCCCACAGTGGGTGTTGGTCCTGGGGGTGCCGCTCCTGGGGCACACCTGGTGCTGCTGGTGCACCCACCATCCATGCCGATGTGGGCTGTGCTGGGAGCTCCCTCACGTCCGTCAGCACTGGATGGTGCCTGGGTGTGTCCCCGGCTAAATTTAAAGGACTTTGTGGTATAAATATCCTCGGTCATAAATAAACAGAGAGGCTAGATGTTTATCAGGGCCTTCCTGGCAGCCTCACTCCAGCGTGCTGGGCACCCCACGTAGTCCCTACGGTCCTCCCTGGGCTATCCCCTCTGCCAGCAGCACAGCTGGGTCCTGCACTGCCTGATGGGGACGGGGGACAGGGTCCTGTTCATGCCATGACCCTGCCTCAATCCCACTGGGCCCCCACAGGAAAAGGTCCAGCAGGTGCTGTTGCCCCTCTGGAGATGTCAACTTTGGTTGTTTGCTTGTGGGAGCAGGAATGGCCCCAGCCCTGTTTGCCTGATGCCCTAGGAACAGCCTTGCGTGAGGACAAAGGGCAGTGGGGTTGGCATTCTGGCACCTGTTGTGGCTCGCGTGGGGCACCACCCGCCTGGCCCTGGGGACCTGTGCCACTGCTGCTGTGGCCCTGGGGACCCTGAGGCACTGCTGGCCCAGCCCCAGAGCTGGTGTGTAGGGAGTCCCCGGGCTGTGCTGGCACTGCCCCTTGGGGACAAGCTACCATGGGGCCACTGTGGAGCAAGGCCAGAGCCACAATGAGGAGTGAGGCCAGGACCACAATAGGGGGAGGAGCCAGACTACAATGTGGGATGGAGCTGGAGGTGCTGGGGCCAAGTGAATGGGAGGTGAGAACCAGGCAGAGGGGCAGGAGCAGCCCCACAGCACTGGCAGGAGGCTCCTGTGGCCCCAGCCCTGGCCCTGCCTGCCCACCGTGAATGTCCCAGCACCGCTGCTGTGGAGTCACCCCATGCTGTCACCAACATGTGCACACCCAGGTGCATTTGCCTTCTCCCAGCTCCTCTGGTGGGGAGCTCTGAGGCTCTGAGGATGACCCCTGGGAATGACAGTTTTCTATAGGAGGTACAGCCTCTCTGCAGCCCTTGGGACAGCATCAAGGCCAGAGCGGCAGCTCTGTGCCTTCACCTGCCCATATCTCTGTACTCTGGGCCAGGTTTTTGGCCTGTTCCTCCCAATCCTTCCCCAGCTGCCCATTTCCAGCCCCTGTCCTGCACCCTGCACCTCTCAGGGTCTCCCACCACTCACTTCCACCCAGTCCTAACCAACCTGCCCAAGCTGTGCTGCATGTCCCTCCACTGCATGGCTCTCAGCCTGAGGACTCTCCAACCGTTGTGCTGCACATGGGGGCTCAAGCATTCCTCTGCAAGAGTCAGCAGCTCCTCTGCAACCCATAGCCGTCCCAGGAGCCTGGGGATGCTGCCTTGAGTGAAACCCTACTAAGCTGTGCCATGCCATGCTGTGGGGTCCCATGGGGCTGCAGATACGCTGCGCAGACAGCAGGTTGGCCACACCTTGCAGAAGTGTGAGGGAAAACCTCTGGCACGTCCGCTTCTGGTAAAAGGTCACCAGAATTTGCCTGGAGCCCGTCCCCAGCACTGGCAAACTCTTTCTGGCTGGCTTGAATCCATCCTCTTCACCATCTGCAGCCCGGGGTTAATGAGTAGCTCCAGGGTACACAACTGGAGGGTCATTAAACAGCAGTCGAACAAGCCAGAGCTGCCAGCAGCACTTGAACAAAGGGGGCTGATTCACTATTTGCCCTGCAACAATATTTACTGTGGCTGGGAGTGAGGGAATGTTTGTGCGGGGCAAGACGGCAGGGGGACTGCCAGGGGAGGGCAGCTGCGCTGGGGAGAGGACCACACATGCCACTGCAGTCCTACCTGCTGCAGGCAGGCTGCCTGGCATCGCCACACATGCCCTTGGCTCGGTGGGGTGTCCCCATGCTCCCCGGTGTGTCCATCCACCCCAGGGAGCTGAGGTCACCGAGCTGCATGGGACCAGGCTCAGCATTGACCTCCTCCAGCCTGGCAGCCTGCTCCAGCATCCTCGCCAGACCATTGTCCTCAGGAACTCAGTCTGTTCCCAAGGGAGGCAGAGATCTGGGGACAGAGGGCACAGGGATGGGGGTACCTGGCTGAAGATGGGGAAAGCTTCCCCGGCTCCACCCAGAAGACTTCTATCCCCAACCCTGGTGTGAGGCTGCTTGTGGCTCAGGGGTAGCTGGGAGGGATGCTGGGGGGTGACCTCTGTTCCCACTCATTCTCGCCTGTCTCCTTTGCTGTTCCCAGAAAGTCAATGAGGGAAGGTTGCTTGCTGATTGGTTCACTACCTAATTAGCCCTGACTGAAGATGTGTCATGCACACAGTCTATATGCTCATGCTCATACATATGTGTACATGCACACACGTGTCTGTGCACACTCAGCAGCCCCAGGGCTGGGACACCCGCAGGGGAACACGCTGCTTCCCCTGGGAGATGCTAAGACAAGAGAGGTGTTCGGCAAAGGCACTTCTTCATGCCAGGGCCTGCCATGCAGCCAGCTTCCCTAATGCAGTGGTGATGGGCTGGGGCATGCAGGTTATACTATCCCCATGAGCACTCGAGCTGCTCCAGCTCTCAGCCCTCTCAGCACTGCCTGGCACAGCCTTTTCCCACAGCTCATGGCGCAGCAGCCCACCTGCACACCCCTCCCTGCCCCTCCGGGCCCTGCAGCCTCCTGGGCTGAGGGTGGAGGGGGGCAGATTCCTTTCCAGGTGGAGGATTTCTCTCCTTGGGAGCAGTGAATTATCCCCAGCCCATCGCATGCGATTTGTCTGCCTCTCCACCCGCCTGTCTGCTAGGCTACAGGCACGGTGCCCACCCTGTGTCCTGGGAGCACTGGGGTCCCACTGCAGGGTGCTGCTTGTGCACACCCTGTGTCCAGCCTGGACTTCCCATGTCCTTGCAGCCTCACAGGGTGCAGGACCCCAGCAGGGCTGAAGCGTGTCTGAGCACTGACTGTGTGAGCTTGGCTAAGGTGGGGACCTACACCTCTGTCCCCAAAGGCCTGAGAGCACCCTCAGCACCCACAGCAGGGTGGGAGCCAGTCCTGCTCCTCTGCCTGCTCTGCCTGGTTGTTGCCAGGTACAGCACCCAGCTAAGCCCATGCAGAGCCAGACCCTGTACCTGGGTCCCAGCAGCCATGGGCTCGAATATGTGTCCCCAGTGGTGCCAGCTGATACGTGCCCCCGTGCTGGCCCCTGCATGGGTGAGCAGTGTGGTGAGCAACTGGCTCCATTCATCTCTGCACCCCATGCTGCTTTGGCCTGGACTGATGCAGGCTGGAGCCCACTGTCCAGGCATCCATTCCATGCTGAGTACACTCTGGCCACCAGAAATGTGGTGTCCCAAGACAGGACATGATGGTGGGATGGGTATCCCAGCTGCAACCAGGATCCCCAGGCCTGGGGGTGACAGTGTTGGGGACACCCCCACAGCCCACACACTGTGGCTGTGCAGCTGAGCTGTAGCCAGGGTCCCGGGTCCCCAGACAGGCTCCTGCAGCTGAGGCATCCCCTTAGCACAGCACTGCAGGGGGGTGAGAACGTCCGGGAGTTGCTGAGTTCAGCCCTTTGGTACCCACTCTTTGCCCGGGGCATCCTCATCCACCTGCCTCTGTCGGGGGCAGGAGCAGAGGCGACAAAAGCCTGTCATTACGCAGCCCAAGGAAGCCTCCCTGTGCCCAGAGCAAGCCCCCTGCCCTGATAATCACACCCCCTCTAGCCAGCCCCTCATTCAGCCCTGATGAAGGGGAACAGCAGGGGATCCAATTAGAGCCCAAATGACAGGCTGGGGCAGGGATCCTGCTCTACCTGTCCTGGCCCTGAGTGAGCATCACTCACAGAGTGAGGGCCCCAGCGGGCCAGCATGGGGGACAACAGGGACAACACGGGCTTGTTGGGGCATTGATGTCCGCATCCTTGCCCTAGACACTGCTGTGATCCCCTGGCACTGGAGCCAGGCCAGGGCAGATGCCGCCCAGATGCTGCTGCAGGGGATCAACCTATGCTCTGCATGTCACTGTGTGTGCCAGGCATGTACAGCCCCATGCACATGTATGTGCAGGTGTGCTAGGCTCTGCCACCCTCTTGCACCCAGGAGTAGGTTCCTCCAGCAGTGCAAATTGCTATTGTCCCATCCGGGTCAATGCACTTGCTTCTTTACACCACGGCAGACCCTGGCCCTGCCAAGCAATCTCCACTGGCTGTGGTGGGCAGAGCTGTCCCCAGATACCCACTCCAGGGTAAAGCCTGGCCCCTGCCACACCCCCATCCCTGCACCTCCACCCCGCTGCCCCCTGTCCCTGCAGCCCCACTCTGCTGCCCTGCATGGACCACAACAACTCTTGGGTCTCCCCAACATGGCCGCCCCAGCTCCCCCACCGTACTCCCCAGGACACCTGTGGCACTGGATGGGACTATGCGAACTGGGCATACCCTGGCTCTGCCAGGGCATCTGGACTCGACAGTGGCCCCAAAATCTGGGTCCCCATAGCTGGTGGATCCTCATCCTCTGGGTGCTGGCAAGGAGAGTGTGCAGGGCAGGCTTCAGGAGCCCAGGAGGAGAAGGGTTACGGCTGCAGCAGGACTCGGTTCCCAGCACCTTCCCAGCAGGAGCTATGGGGCTCATTAACCAGATGGCATGGCAAGGATGGGAGGGAATTCATTAGGGATGGAGAGCTGAGCTCACGGGCCCAGCCTCCTGGCACTGTGGGGTTCTATCCCCGCCAGCCAGGATCCAGCCTCACTTGCTCAGGGAGGAGACTCCAACTCAGCAGTGGGGCTCGCCAGCCTCACTCCGCCATCCCATGGGCTGCCCCATGCATGCCCCCATCACTTACCTCATGCTCTTACACCCAGCACCCTGTGCAGCAGCTCCCAGAAAGGCTTGGGGTGAAGGGAGTCCTTCCATCCCTCCAGTGGGGATGCAGCCCCTGGGTCTGGTGAGGGTACCAGGGGGAGCTTCTAGCCCAGAGGTCCCTTGTGTCCCTGCCAGGGGTTTGCCCCATGGGGGCCTTGACTGCCCCTGTGCTTCTCAGGCAGCCCCTGCTCCGTGTGGGGAGAGCTGCAGGTAATTACAGACCCTGGCAGCAATGCTAATCACCAGTTGTGGGAATAAACGGAGCAGGTCGCGGTGCCTGGGGGCCTCTACCTCCCCGGCCCTGGCCAAGAGCCTGTGTCCTTCCCAGCATGGCCAGGAGTCCCCTGGCTGCTGGGGACCCTGAAATGGGTCTGGCACTGCCAAAGTGCCCAAGCCCCACACTCCAGATCTCCCTGGAGAATGTTCTGGGACTGCGTGGGGCTGGGCAGGGCTGCTGGCTTTGTGCCTGTGGCTTCTCTGGGGCTTAATCCAGCATGTCTTTTCTGCCATGCTCTCTGCCTTGGCTTCCCCATGTGCAGAAGGAGGGGTGGGTGAGCAGGTGCATGAGCTGTCCTGCTGGGGCAGGAGTGGTGGCACAGCCTGAGGTGCCCTGGGCAAGCTGTGGGGACAGCGAGGCACAGCAGGGCTCAGCAGAGCAAGCGGCTCCCATGCGCCTGCCTGTGGCCATGGCTACACCCTCTGCTCAAAACCGTGTCCTCACCACTGGCACAGAGTTGCAGGCAGCTCTGGGCGGGAAGGGGTTTTCCATGGGCGAAGTGAGTTTGGCCAAAGGTTTGGCCTCTCTCCAAGGACGACCATCCCCATGTAGCTGGTACTATCCTGTACAGTGGGAGAGCCCAGCTCACTGGACCCAGCCCAGCTTGGCTCTGCACGCCCAGGTCCCAGCCCTGGGCAGCCCCTGCCCTCCTGCCCAGCCCCTATGGGTGCCTCATCCTGGGCTCCTGCACCAGGACATGCCTGTCCCCACCAGCACCGATCCTCCCAGCACGTCCTCCAGCTGTGGTGGCAAATGAACGGCACCCGTGCTGCCCGCCCGGGCCTGACTTGCCCAGCCAGTCCAGCCGCCCCAACCACCCGGTGGAGGGGCGGCAGGTTTCTCCATGCGCCTCCCAACCCTGGCGTGACTCAGTGCCCGCCTGCCGCAGGCGCTCGCAGCCCCACTCCTTCACCGCCCGCTCAACATCACCCAGGCAGGGTGGCTGTGGCATCCCAGGGAGCTGGCCAGAACTGGGGTGGGATGCTGGAGCCTGGGGAAGGGGCTGGGGAGGCAGGGCAGGGGCCAGGGTGATGTGTTGCCCCAGCTTGGTGCTCCAGGAACTTGCCCATCCGGATGGGGAAGAGGCAGGTGCCAAGCAGCCATCCGGGAAATCGCAGCAAGACGCAACACGACTGGCCTGACAGGCTGGGAAAGAGCCGGAAAGAGACAGCCTGGCCCCTGTGTCACGGCTTGGAGCCACCTCTCTGGGGAGAGGCACCGGGAAGGGCTCAGGGCGGCTCCCCAGCCACCTGCTCGCACGAGAGCTCACCAACCCGCTGCCAAGTGAGCTGGCGGTTCTCACCGGCACACCATGGTGCAGGGAACTGCTACCAGGGACACTTGCATGTGTGTGCATGCAGCGCAGGTGGACAGACATGCACCCTGACACCACGTGCACCTTGCAGTGCGCACCCCTATGTATAGATGCATGCCCCCCCACTGTCCCCCTCGCAAGCATTGTGCACATCCCTGCATGTCCCGTATGCATGCACAGGCCTCCCCATACATGCAGCCACCAAACACACTGTGCATACATCAGTGTCCCCCGTACACACATGCACCTCTGCAAATGTCCCATCTGAATGCACACGTACCCCTCGCATGCATGCACACCCTGCACAAGTATATACTTGCCCTACAACAGGCATACACACCATGCACACCCACCACATCCATGCATAGCCCACCCAGACCCCACACCATGGATTCCACCCCCCATGCCCCATGTCCACACCCGTCACATACGCAAACCCCCCACATGCCCACACACCCCACTCCTCCCCCTGTCCCGCGGCTCAGTTCGGGTTTGTACGCACCCGCATGCCACACAGGGACATGGACACGTGGCGCACTCCCACGGACACCCCCAGACCACACATCTCCACGCTCCTGTACATCCCCCATGCACACCAACCACCCACCCAGCTGCTCCCCGCCATGGTTGTCCCAGCATGGGGCTGACAAGGTGCTGTGACACGCCAGCTGCCTGGACTTGTCGTCCACCCACGTGGCCTCCACCCACGTGGCCACACTGCCCTGGGCTCAGCCATGGCCCAGCAAAAGCCACAGCACATGTTGGCACCAGCATGAGCCCACAGTCCTGTGGGAGGGCACCCAGGGTAGGATTTGCTGCCATGCCGGAGGGTCACACCTCACCCCAGCGCTGGGCCAGGCCTCAGCAATCCCCGGCACAGCTTTGCTGGGCCCCAGAGCAGATTTGGGGAGTGCTGTGCCAGGAGGGATGGGCAGGTGGTGGGAGAGCCACTTGTGCTCCTTGTGGACAGTGAGCCAACCTAAGGGGCTGCCAGGCGGGATGTATGGTGGGGGCCCCATGCACCCTGACAGGCAGGGGGCTGCAGGGAGACCCTGGACACCCCCAACCCATGGCTAGGGCAGGAGGCAGGGAGGGTGGCAGACCCAGGTTGCTGGAGCAGGGCAGGGAGCATCCTCACCCTGTGCTGACCCCACCAGGCACCCAGTGCCCGCTCCCTCTGAACCCTATCCCTGTGGCCTCCCTGATACCCCGGGCCACCAGCCAAGCACTTCCCATGCACCTGAGGCCTCGGTGGCAGCTACATTTGCAAGTGCTGGGCCATCCCTGGTGCCCGAGGGTGACACTCCTGGCATGCCCAGGTGGGGATGTGGGGCAGTGCAGGTGGCCGCGAGCAGGGGCTGGGGCTGGGGCAGGCTGGCTGCTGGCAGGGTGAGGTTGCTGGCAGCACCGCTGTGCTCTTCGAAAGAGTCAGGCGCGGTGAGCTGGGGCAGGAGGTTAGCGAGGCTGAGTGCAGTGCCCAGAGGTGGGGTGCTGTGGCCTGGAGCAACAGCAGAGGATGCAAACCCCTTCCCCAGGCTGCTTGGGGCAAAGGTGACAAGGGTGGCTGCTTCCTGGCTCCCCATGGGGTGCAGGACCCCCAGCATCAAAGCTTTCCCAGGGCGGGGAAGGAGCATTTGCCCTGTGCTGCTGGGGTCCAGGGCAGGGGAGGGCACCCCAGAGAGTCCGTACAGGGACAGGCACTGATTGCCTTGCGCGGAGCTGTGCGCAGGCGCTGGAGCCAGCACAGGCTGCCGGCATGGCCGGGCGCGGGTAAAGGTTTTGGCAGCAGAGGTGCCGGTGACTCAGAGCTGTGAGGAATGTGGAAAATGCAGCTTGGCTGCCATGCCACGTGAGATGCAGGCAGGGCCAGGCCTGCCAGCGCGGCAGGGCTCCAGCGCCGCGTGCACCACGCTGCGCGCAACGACGCTCGGCCAGGGCAGCAAGTGCGCCCTGCTGACGAGGCGCTGCGAAGGCCCTAATTAAGTGTGGGGGTGGCCGGGATGGGTTCAGTTCGCCCTCCTCTGCAGTGTTAAGCAACCATGTGGCAGGATGGCACAGTGCGGCCACCTGCCCAGATGGCAGCAGGTGCTGGCTGGGATGCTTTTGAGAACCTAGGGGCCATGGGCTCAGCCCTTGCCTGCCACAGCCCCACTCTGGGTGACGGTGGCAGGTGACAGCTCCACTGGCTGAGCAGTGTGAAGAAAAGCTGCCTGAGTTTGCAGGGTGGTGGGGTGTGGGAAGTGGGGACCCAAGCTCCAAGCTTGTGTGTCCCACTGTGACATGCCACTGCCCTGGTGCCCATGGATGCTGTCTGTGCCCCCACAGCCCTCCAGGCCCTCCAGCCCAGCCTCAGCCCTCCCCAGGTGTGTTTGCTCCCAAACTGACCTCATGCTGCTGGAAGAAGGTGCCCAGGAACCCCCTAGTCCTTCAAGGTGTTGTTTGGAGGTGGCAAGAGCTGCTTCTCCATTGCCATGTGCCTTCAACCACCCCGGGCCAGGCAGAGGAGAGCCCTGGAGACCAACTATTGCTGGCAAGACCTGGAGTACCGGCATTTGCAGGCGATGTTGCGTTCAACTGGAGATGGAGAAGACCCCACAGCAGCAGATGGCAGCAGCTCCTGGGCACCCATGCTCTCCACCCAGGGCAGAGCCTGTGCATCCCTCTGGGCAGGGCCAGCATGTGCCCAAAGGGAAGAGGCCAAGGGATTTAATGCTGCAGGGAGAGAGAAAGGCTGCAGAGAGGTGGGTCCCAGCTGGCAGCTTTCCTGGAGCATCCCAGGAGCGCAGGCAGGACTTGGGCTGGTAGCAGGGGCAGGAACAGGGCTGGCCACAATCCAATTAACCATGGTGTTCAGTCACCGGGTCAAAAGCCAGCGGAGTGAGGCCATCGACAGAATGCATGGCAGAAGGTGAGTCCAGGCTGCAAAGCGCAAGGGGGTTGTTGGCACCTTCTCTTCCACTTGTGACTGTGCCAATGACCCCCTCCTGGATCAGGGACAGGTCCTTGGGATCCAGGTGGGATGAAAATAGTGCCCAGCGATTTGGTTTTGGGGAAATGGCCATGTGACACTTGCCTGCTTATCCTTGTCCTACCAAGGGATGACTTGGAAAGGTGAAGAGACAGGGCAGAGGTGTTTGGGAACCAAGGAGTACTCGCAGTGTGGTGGTCTCAGGGCCAAGGAGGTGTTTACAGGCAGGATTGGTTCAGATGCCTGGAAAAGGGGGTGGGAGCCAAGAGGTGAAGCTGTAGCCAGGGTAGGGATGTCTGGGGGCAGAGGGCACCCTCTGGATCACAGGCAGTGAAAGGCGGGAGGGCAGGAAGCTGTGGGGTCAAAGTGAGTCAGGTGCGAGTCACTGCCAAACAAAAGGTGAGATGCTCGGATAAGAACCGCAGCTGACTCAGAGTTTCCACCTTTTCCAGAGGGTGACCACGGGACACAGCCAGGGACTAGCTGGGACCCCACTTCACATGGAGCCAGTGCTGGGAGGAGGTGGTGACTGCATCCTGATGCCTTTGGGACCCCAGATCCCAGATCTGATGGGGCGAGCAGCACCTGCTGTTGCCCAGGGTCCCCATCCAGCTCTGATGTCCTGTGGCGTGAGGGGTCCCCAGTGACGGGGATCCCAGCAGGAGCCCAGCAGCCAGCCTGGGAATCTGGGCTGAGAGCCCATATCTTCCTGGAGTGCCCAGGCAGAGGCTGTTTGAATTAAATAGGAGAGATTTCCCCCTTATTAGCAGGCTATTAATCACATTCAGTTTTTTTAAATTGAGCTGTTGCACAACAGGTTGAGTAACAGCCTAATAACAGGCTGTAAATCTCAGTTTGCTCTCTGGGAGATTACAGATGTTAATAACAGATAATGACCCACAACTCACGAGCTGCTCCTCTCCCCCGCCCCTTTGATCCCTCTGCTCTGCCCCTCACCATACCCAGCCCCCAGGATGGAGCAGGGCTGCAGGGAAATCCCCAAAAATGAAAACTGCCAGCTAAACCCCTGCAGCACCATCACCCAGCATTGCTGGGGGCCAACTGCTGGGGCCTGCCTGCAGAAACCAGCCCCTGCTAACCCAAACTCCTGCAGCTCCCTGCCACTACCCGTGCCCGGTACTCCTGCACCTCTCCAGAGCACTGTTTTTGGGGTCTTTGGCTCCCTGCGCTGATTCATGCAATCCATCTTTAGCTGTGGGAGCACAGGGAGCTGCGAAGCATCTATGCATCCACAGCTGTGCTCCTGAAGCCTGGGGGTACCATCTGGGAGCCAGTGCAGGTCCCCTGGAGCCCAGGTACCCATGGAACTAGTGAGGGATGGCTGGGGCAGGCAGGGCTTGGCCCCTGCTCTGCCAACCCCACGTCAGCCTGCTGCCAGACCCTAGGCATAAATCTCTCCATCCCATGTCCTCCCTGCTGCCATCACTGCAGGGGTCTGGGCTTCACGTGTGGTCAGGGTCTGTTCTTGGGCTTTCTACTACCCTGCACATAGCAAGACCAGAGCACATAGCATGCTGCAAGTGGTGGTTGGTTGCACTGGGACAGACACCCACTTGCTGCAGCAGCCACACAGAGGAGCTAACCGCTACAAAACCTCCTAGGGAGGTTTCCAAAGATGATCCCCTCCCCACCTCCAGCCTGCTGCCCCAACTCTACCTGCCCTCTCGACCTAACGGCCCCTTCCCAAAATGGGGTCTGACTACAGGGACGCACCACTACATGACTTTCTGTCCTCCCTGGGTGCATGCACACGCTGCCTGTGTCCTTCCTCCAGGACGCGTGCACCCCTGCAAACCCCAGAGTGGCCAGGCGAGGTGTTGGCTGTGCAGGGCTCGGCTCAGCCCCAAGCACTGCTCTGGGGACAGGGACAGCCCCACAAAGGCTCCCTCTCTCCCTGCCCATGCATGAGCTGGGAGCAAGGGGATGGAGGGACCCTGCGGGAGGGGTTGGATGTGTATTGCCCCCAGAGGGTGGGGAAGGGGGGAAAAGGGGGTGGGGGATGTCTTTCTCCTGTCCCCTATCTTGGGTCTGGCACCACCGAGCCAGGGCATGAGAGCAGGGTGACAAGGGGTGCCTGGCTGCCCAGCTGCAGGACTGGTGCTGCCTTTGCCACAGAGCATGAGGTCTCTCCATCTCCAAGCCCAGGGGATGTCCCCCACAGGTGGCAGCCATCCTCACCAGCATCCTCCCAGCACCCCGCAAGATCTGAGCCTGTGGCCACAGCTATGGGGAGGGCACAGGGGCTGGCAGAAGCCAAGGGATGGGGTGCAGGAGGAGTTGCCCAGCAGGCAGGGCCAGCGGGGCAGTGAGTCACCACCAGCTTTCCCTGCTGGGGTGGTTCTGCTGCAGCTGCCCAGCATCCCGCTGCACTCCCCGGTCACATTGGGCAGCACCGAGCAACTGGCAGGCATGGCAAAACCCGCTTCCCTGCCCCAAGGGCTCCTTCCCCAGCATGCAGGGGACTCCCAGCCATTCCAGGATCCTGCCCCCATCTCCAGTGAGCCAGATCAGATGTGGGGCAGGCAGCGGTGGTCCCTTGTGCAGGCACCTGATATTCCCCACCCTGCTCTTTGCAAAAGGGTGCAGATCATTTCAGGGTGCTGGGTGCCCCGGTGCAAGAACTCCTGCTGCGCTGTGCTGGCCCAGGCAGTGTGTACACATCAGCACCATATGGCAACAGTCACTGGCACCAGTGCTGGCACCACCAGCAGGGTATGGAGAAGGATGGGGAAGCAGCTGTGTTTGCTGAGAGGTGACTGCTGGCCGGAAGCCGCAGACCAGTGCCCTGGATGGTGTTGAGCCAGCACAGGCAGCGCAGCACCCCTGTGCCACTGGGTAGGTGTCCTCATGTCCCTCCAGCAGACCTGGGACACTGCTGTAGATGGACACTAGGAGAGCTTGTCCAGGCAGGGCTTGGTCTCCAGCAGCTGCCTACAGTGAGGATTATACAGTGCCCAAGGGGACTCTGGGGTCCTCCCAAGCAGGAGGAGTAGGGCCACCAGCCCGTGGTGTAGGAGTACCCAGCACATGCCTTTGGGTGTGGAGATGGCTCAGGTCTGTGCTGTCTGCAGGTGCAGCATGATGCCACCTTGGACCATGGGGCAGTGTCCTCTCTACACTCAGGGGAGGTGCTGGGGGGGAGACCTGAGGCATGCAGAGAGGATGAGCAAGGAGGAAAGCACTTTCCCAAGAGGAGTAGGTGCTGGCTGATCTGCAAGCATGCCTCAGGGCATGCAGCGGCCACAGCCAGGCCACCCTGGGGTGCTGGCTGTCCAACCCAGCCCTGCCTCCAGCACCTGGCACCCCGCTAGGTGGATGCTGAGCGGTGCTCTCCCTGCCCGTATGTGGCACCTGGGCTGCTGGTCCTTTCCCTAGGGACACCTCACAGCAGGATGAGGACGGTGCCACTCCCTGGTGCAAGGAATGTGGGCCAGGGCTGCCCCAGCCAGTTTAATTTCGGATGTTGTTAGTAACCCTGTATGTGAGTCAGGGTGTTTGTGGGTGCCTCTGCTCCACACTGGCCCTGTGGCCCCCTCGGGGGGATGGCAGGGGCTGTGCCACCTGCCTCAGCCTGACCACCACTACCTGCATAGGGACAAAATCTCCTCCATGCAGCCTTACAGGGAAGGAAACCTCAGTAGCGGGGTGCCAGAGAGGGGTGCAGGCAAGGGCAAAGCGGTGACCCCACGCAGGGAGGGCTGGTCTTCATCCCTGTTCCTTGGGCTTCCCCCGCAGTCGGGGCTCCCAGGAGCGGGGTGACAGCCACCCCGGCAGTGATGAAAGGTGGTGGAGGGTAGATTTGTGGCCGGGAGGCTGCTATAAGAGGGTCCGGGACCTTTGATATGCAGAAGCCTCCGGCTCCGCTGATTACATTAGCGGGTTTAGTGCCTGAGCAGGCACCCAGCCCCGGCTATCAGGAGCAGACAAGCTGCTAAAGGGCCCAGCTCCCATTTTAGATGCAAATGACCCTGCAATTGTGGACTTGGAAGGGAGAAGAATCCCAAAATCACCATCGGGTGGAAGCAGACCTGGCTGGAGACAAAAAGGTTCCCAGGAGGCTTGAGTGGCCCCGTAATGGTCCCATTCATGCCTCAGGTGCAGGGCATCACAACCTCAATGCCTTCCCGGAACCAGCCCCTTTATGGGAAGGTCAGATTCCCGGAGGAATCTCCCACCATCCCCTCCACCATCCCGGGCTGCCAGCGCGTCCCCCTGCCTGCCACTAATGTCCCCAGGGCAGGCGGCTCCTGCCCCAGGACCTGGAGCTGGGCTCTGCTCCCAGCTTTGAAGTGCATCAGATTGGGCTAATGGGGAGGTGCATCCACCAAGCCCGCATCCAGAGGGGCTGGGGGAGGCAATCCCCCACCCAGGGCAGTGGTGGTCCATGGGAGGTGACCAGGCACGGCTGGAGCTCCCCCGGTGTCCCCTGAGCCCCGGCATGCCCTGAGCCCCTGTGCCCGTTGTGGCCCCATTTGCACCAGGTGAGCTGGAGCAGACTTGCTGGGTCAATCCCGGATTTGTGTCACTTTAGGAGCACCCTGGCTCCCTAAATCCATCCAAGCACTTGAAGCACTTGGAGCAAGCCTGGGCTTCTGTCCCAGGTGGGATATGGCAGACCCCAACCCCCTGGGGCAGTGAGGAAGGCTTTCCTCCTCCTCCGCCACCAAGCACCATCCCAGTGCTGCTCTACTGACCCCGAGGCCACCTCATGCCCCCACCCCACACCTGTCCCCTAAGCTATTCTGGGCTCTCACTCAGGCAAGGGGATGGTGGGGGGCTGCCTGCCACCCCACGGCTCCACACCCCCACACCTGGGCTGTAAGCCTGCAAGGGTCCACAAAGGGCTTGGTGTGGGGAGTGCCTGGGTTGAGGGGTGGGCTCCTCCCTGCATGATCCCTTGCCCACTGCTGCACGGGCAGCTCAAACAACAGACCCACAGAGACCCCTGCCTCCATGGGTTGCTCCACAGCCCCACAGGTCTTGACTGCAGCCCCATAGAAACTCCCCTTGTCCCCCAGCAGCCCCAGCCACAGAGCAGGAGGGGTGTGGAGCCAAGCATGAAGGACAGCAGTGGGACCAGGGTGGTCTTGCAGCTCCAACCCCCCAAAGATCCCCTCTCCCCTCACCAGATTCTGTCTTCCCCATGGCATAGGCATGGTTGTGCCATGGACTGCCCCTCCAGCAGCCTCCTCACCATCACATGTGCCATGAGTTCAGTCAGTTGTCATGCATATCTGTGAGGGGAGATGGCTTTAGGGCCATCAGCCCTGGGAAAGTCACCCACTACCCCTGCATCCCTTAGTGCATAGGGTGCCAGGGAAGCAGGAGGGGCTGAACTGGCATGGTGGGGAACAGGGGACCTCGGGGTCCTGTGTGGTCACTTGCTCACGGTCACCACTGCTTTCCAAAACAAGGAGGTGGGTAGGCAGGTGCACAGGGCATGGCCTCTGTGTCTGTTCCTCCAAAACCGCATGGCTCTGCTTTGATGTACATGGAAAATTCCCTGTTTGGCCGGGAATCTGGGGGGCTGGGGACTCCAACTCCAGCTACGCTTGGTGAGGAATTAAAAGCGTGTTTTGTTGGAAAGATTTTTTCCTCTCCTGACTGGGGAGGCGACATCCAAACCTTATTTTCCTTTCCACACTGGGACACGTGCCAGCAGGGCTGAGCAGTCCCCGGGGAGCCACAGTACGTGGCTGTGCCGAGCCCCTTACCAGCACATGGGACGTAGCGGTGGAGCAGGACCAAGGCACAGCGGGGAAGATGGAGCCAGGGAAAATAGAGGCCGCTAGAGGTTGGGTTTGGGCTCGGGGCTGTTTGCCTGTAGCCTGAACACGCGCCGAGGTCGGGCAGGGAGCTGGCTCGGCTGTGGATTTTAAAATAGCACCTCATCTGCCAAGGACCCTCCTACTCTGCCACGGGCTGGGTGGATCCCGGCCTTGCTGTACACCTTGTGCTGCTGGTGAAGTGCTGCATGCCTGGCCGGCTTTGCTCCAGCGCCGCAGCGGCTGTGGGGCCGGGA
Organism: Phalacrocorax carbo; assembly: GCF_963921805.1. NCBI lineage: Eukaryota > Metazoa > Chordata > Aves > Suliformes > Phalacrocoracidae > Phalacrocorax > Phalacrocorax carbo. Next base: position 51,398,272 of record NC_087518.1, on the reverse strand, counting down.
GGCAGGGAGGGGTGCGCTCGCTGCTCCTGCCGCACACCCTGCCGTGGCTGTGCACCAGCCCAGCACAGGGACAAGCAGCCCACAGCCACCCCTGGGGACTGTTCAGCTGGGGGATGCTTCTACCCAGGCACCCTCTGGGCAGGCTGCTGGGCTCTAGTCCTGGCAGCATGGTGCCCTGGACCTGGCTGAGAGGAGCATCTGCATCTGCAGGCATCACCCCAGCAGCTGGGGGTCACAGGGACCGTTCATCCCAGCGTGGTGCTCTCTGCTTTGGGACCACGCTCGCTGGATGGCAGTACCCCTCCTGCTTGCTTCCTGCGGGGCACCAGCTTAGGGCAGGAGCAAACTGGGGTTGCTACATCAGGACCACCCAGGGAGTGGGGAGGAGAGTGGGGTGTGCGTGCTGGGGCTGGGAAAGCCCAGGCTTCCCCCTAATCCCTCCTCCAGGGGATTGTCCCACTGTCCCATCACTTGTGAATGGCAACAGGGTCCCCCCTGGAATAAAACCTTGCGAGAGCAAAAGAGCAAGGAACCTGCTGCCCTGCCAGCCCCGCAGGATGCTCGAGGATCGAAGGCTGTGATAAGGATATTTGTCCGTGTTTTCAGATGCGGGTGCTGCCCTGGAGGACATCAGCAGCCAGGCACAGGCTCTGCCAGAGCCAGGGTGCTGTGGCTCCCACTTGACCAGCTGCAGTACCACCAGTGCCGCACACGCATGTGCAGATTCAGCTGTGGACAACCCTGGGAGCTTCCTGGGGGTTATACTCGTGTCACGAAGCTTCAAAGCTTGATGACTGCTCCAAGGCAACCCCTCTCCATCCCCAGAAATGGCTGCAGTCCCAGCAAAAGGGAGGGCAGGATTCGGGCTCTGGGTCTGCAGCGATCTTTCTTCATCCCTCTCTTACCTGTCCGGATTTCTCTCTGTCCATCCTTGGACCAAGAGCACCCACACATTCCCTCCATCCCCACTGTCCCCAGTGCATACCATCACCGCCAGCACTGCCAGGGTAGGTGAAGCAGCTCGTTCTCTCTGAGTGACTCATGCTGAAATACATGACGTTCACCATATTTCAGGGCTTTTGGCTTGGACGAGAAAAACATCAGGGCATAAGAAAGTTTCTTTGTGAGCTGCTCTCAAAACACTGGAGGGACTTCTCCTCCCACTTGCTCACACACTACTTTTTTTTGAGAAAAGTAGCACTTTAAATTATAAATCATTTTGATTGTTTATAACATGGAAAATAGACAATTAAGCAAAATATTTTGTCTTGATTTATTAAAAAAAAAAACCCCGAAGGCCATCCGGGTACATCCCAAACAGGTCTTGGCTGCATGCAGCAATCAGCAAGTGCCTGGCCCTGTAGCTGGACACGCTGCCTCAACCACCTCCTCCCCCCGCCCCGGCCCCTCCAGCCGAGCCTTCGTGTAGGGGGCCAGGGAGCCACGTGGCGACTGCGCCCACTTGCCGCCTGCCTGCAGGGCCATGCCATGGCCGTACCCGGGAACGCTGCCTGTCCCAGCGTGGCTGTCCTGGCAGCTCGGCGCGGTTTCGCTGCTGCGTTTGCTCACAGGGTTATCTGCTCCGGAGCTGGTGTTGGTTTTGGCACGCAGCGCCGGGACCACACCTACTATTTAAATACCACAGCCAAGAGCTTGGAGGGGAAAAAAAAAAAAGGGAAAAAAGAAAACGAATATGAAATATTTGTTGCGGTTTGGAGATACACACACACATGCACACACAACACAAACACACCAGCGTGGCTCCGGGTCGCTGGCAGCCGAGGAAGGAAGACTCCAGCTAAGATTGTCTTCAAAACCACGCTGGCAGCAGAGTCTGCTGAAGGGAAACCCTTTGGGCCAAAATTAGCCCCTGCCGCATGCCAAGCCAGAGCCTGCACTTGCCCAGGCTGGGGAAGTCGGGGCAGCCCTGGCAGTGCAGCCGGGGCCAGGGAGCCATGCCAGCCCTTCCCGGGTGGCTGCCCTCCTGCTGGGCTGTGAAGAGCTGGGGAAAGGGTGCCAGGGATGGAAATCCCCAGGGAGGCACCCCTTGTAGGGATGGGAGGGTTTTCCCTCTGCAGCACCTTGGAATAGCGGGTCCTGTCCTAGAAATGCCCATCAGGGCAGCAGCCTTGCAGTGGTTCTGGGGTGGCTGGGAGTGAAGACAGGCAGTGCTGCCACTCAGTGCTGGCATGGGATAAATGGGCATCCAGCAGCTAAGGATGAGCTGGGGCTGGAGATGAGGAGGACAGGAGTCCCATGGGAGCAGCTGGCTCTGGCCACCCCCCTGCCTTTGGGACAGGAGGTGGCATCCTGGACACGCTTGGTGACATTGTAACTCTGCCAGTGGTGCTGGCACTGTGGTAGATGGGAAGTGGTGCCATTTTCCCCCATCCCTGCTCAGCTCACCCTCTTGGGGCAGGTCCCGCTGCCCCCTTGCCTGGTGTTGGCCTCGGAGAGGTGGCTGCCGGCGTAAGACTGCAGCAAAGTGGCCCAAGGGGTGCTGGGTGGCCATGCTGTGCCGTGCCATGCCATGCAGCAAGGCCTGCCGAGGCGGCTGGAGCAGGTGGATTACTGCCACCTTCCTTTCCCCAGGCTCCTTCCTGGAGAAGCTTTCTCGATGATCTCACTGGATGCACATTTCTAAATTGTTTGGTTGATTGTTTCATCATCGGAGGTCAATTAAAGAGAAGGCGAGTTCCTGTCGCCCCACTCCGAACCCCTTCGATGCCGGAGCCCCAGAACAAAGGGAGGAATTGGGCTTGGGCTCGGCCAGCTTGGATTCCCATTTGATTATTTCCAACAAGGGAGCGAATCTATTTTGGAGCCAGTATTCCCAGGGGATGAGCTCACCAGCGCAGTGCAGGAGCAGGGCTGGGGAAAAAAAAAAGCTGCAGCCTTTTGTAATGTGTTGCAAACCTATTTACTACCAGGGAGGCTGGGTAATTAAATGCCACTTCCTGGAGCGGAATGAAGCAGCTTTATGTAATGCCGGCACAAAGGGGTTTGCTCCCGATGCGAGGCAGCCGCTGCCTCTCCTGGATGCTGCCACACGCGTCATGGGCGGGAGGATGCGCTTTCGCGGGCTGTGTGCATGCAACTGCACCGCGGCACCTGCGTGTCGCCAGCTTCGAGCCGGGGCCGACGTCCCGTACTGGAGTGGGTGGCCTCGGTGCAGCACGTGTCCTGGGGGTGCGGGACGGCAGCTGGGCGGCTTTTCTGTGCAATGCTCTACGGGGTGTGATTTACACCGTCAAGGTGGCTGCGGGCAGATAGCTGCATGGGAGGAATAACAAAATCAGATGTCCTGGGAAAGAGCTTCCACACAGAGCAGGATGGGTCCCAGGCTCCCTGCTTGTCCTGCTGTCCCAAGGGCTGTCCTCTGCTGCCTTACACCAGGGCTGTGTCCCCATGGGTTCCAGTGACTCGTGGTGCAGCCCGTTCACTCAACCCCATGCCGCAGCTCCCGTTGGAAAGTCGTTTCCCCACCGGCACGGCAGTGCCTCACGTACCATGGTCACACCAGTGCCCAGCCTCTGGGGCTAGACGGGTTTTCTCTGGGCTGGGAAACGGCATGGACCTGCGTGGAGCAGGGCTGACCGGTGCTGGGCTTGGTGCTTGCACTTTCCCTGCCTCTGTGCACAGTTGAGGTTTTCCCCACCCGCTGAGAGTCTGAGTTCATTGGAGGCTGATTACCTTAGAGTACTGCTGGGAAGGAAGGATGGAGGCTGCTTTGAAAAGAGTGGCAGAGATTTCTACCTGGATTATTTGAAACTTTTGTAGTCCAATAGTCCAACTGCTCGTACACGATGTACAGCTATTAAACCCCAACGCACAAGAGAAGGGCTATAATGCACACATCCCCTGTGCTGTGCAGCTGTACCACGCTGCTTGCTGTGAAACTCCCCGTGCAACCTGCTGACACTGCATGTTGGGGCTTTTTTTTTTTAAAGATCAAACCAGAGATGTTGGGAAAAATATCCTGCATTCCATCCAGCCTTCCATGTTGCTCACAAGGAACGAGAAAACAGCAATTCCTCCTTTTACCCCTAGAGATGCTGGGATGGCACAGATCTTCTCCAGTGCTGTTGTAGGTGGCAGCCAAAGAGAACGACTCCCATGGCTGCGGTCTAGACCTGGCTGCTGTGGCTGGGGGGGCTCGCCGGGTCAGGGGGCAGGATGTGGCCTTAGGCTGGCACGTGAGCACACGTGTTTGCACGTGAGGCCGCTGCTGCGAGGGCTGGCTGGGCGCCTCGAGCACGTCGCACTGCTAATGGAGGCTGCAGCATGCATTACAGGTTGGGACATCTCTTGGCACTGCGCCGGGTGTGATGTCCCCTCCAAGCGGCAGGATACCCCATCCATTGCAGTGCTGGACCCTGTGGCTCTGTGCAGAGCCCGGTGCTTTGAGCTTTCCTGTACCAGTGAAAGTTAAGCAGCGGAGGAAAAACGTTGCTGTATGTTATAGAGGAAGAGAGGTAAAAAGGGCAGGAAATTTGCACCATGTCCATTTCCCCTTGGCCCCTGGCCGCTGCTCATTCCGGATTCGGGATTTGCGTAGGCAGAGTTAAAAATAACAGGGGTATATAAAGAAGGACAGAGAGGGCTGCGCTGGCCCCGCAGCCGCCGGGGCACAGCCAGGCAGCAGGCAGAGATCAAAGCAGGATGCAGTCCAGGCGGCACAGTGGGGCTGGGAGCGCATGCAAGGTCTGGGGGTTGCCGCAGTGCCATCGTGCCATGAGTTGGGGTCCCCAGCTCTGCCGGCTTGGCAGCCTCCCTGGGTGGGCAGCTGGGCAGCACCCATGGGAGATGGGGCCACGTATGTTGCTGTAGGCAAAGACATACCCCTGAGCCCTGTCCCTCCACAGCCCTGTCCCTCCGCAGCGTTTACTCTACGGTGACATTCACCGGGAGGGACCTGACCCAGCTCTCCTGGCCAGAGAGCTGCATGGGGAGCCTGGATGTGACCCCCAGCCAAAGCACCCCCTCCTGGGGCTGAGCTCCCTGCCAGTGCTGCTGGGGTGCTGCCTGCCTCCCTGAGCCCCTAGTGGCCCCGAACTTTGGCGGTACATCCCAGTGCTCCCCAGGCCCGGGGCAGGCAGGGCGGACACAGCAGCTCGCTCGGCCGGTGCAAACGAATCTGCCCTCTGTGCCCTGATAACATTGTGTTTGTTGCAGAGCGGGAAGAGCCTGCCAGCACACGATAAGAGCAGATGACTTTACTCTGGACCCGCTCCGGATTGAATTATGCTTTAATTTCATTTTCAGTTCCTCTTTTCTTTTCAGGAGGGGAAGGGGGCTTAGGGGGGTGCAGGCAGGTCTGGGGGCTCCTGGACCCTTGTCCAGGCAGGCCAGCCCCAGACAGAGGGGAGGACAGAGAGCAAAACCCGGACAGATCCGCTTTCTGCTCTCAGGAACAAAACCCCAGAGCATCACAGCAGCCCAGAGGGTCCTGCTGCGTGGGTCCCCACAGCACCTCTCCATGGAGTGCCCTGCAGAGCTTTTGGGGCTGAGGTTTTGCCTCCCACCGAAGCAGAAGCTCTCCGGGCTGTGACACCATTAACTCTGTTGAAGGGGCTCCACGGTTCCTGTTCATGAGGGAGCAATGGAGGTGCCCGAAGGCAAGTCCCAGGGTTTACTCCAGGCCCCCAGTTCTATCTGACAGAGCACAGTGGGGGATGCAGTGCAGGTGTTTTTCAGTCCTCAGTGTTTCATGGTGTAGGGGACTCCCCTGAGTCTACTGGGGGTCCCACTGGACAACGCAGGCACCGATGCCATCTCTGGCAGTGCAGTGGGGCATCACTCCTCTGTCTGCCCCAACGCATGCTGTGTGCCATAGGGAGGGTGCCGCAGCACTGTGGCAGTGTTGGCAGGGCTGCCGATGCTCTCGGCTTGCTGAAGCCATCTCCAGCACACCACGCTGGGCATGGCACGCTCCTCCGCTGCCACATGTGCCAATAGCTGGGATAACCATTAACCCTTTCCTTTTTGGCCATTGCCTGAGCAGTCAGCCCTTCCCACCCTCTGTTTGTTCTCCTGCTGGGCTGCTGTTTGATCTCCTGGGATGCCAGCAACTTTACAGCCTGCCATAGTGGCGCGGGAGATAATACACGTTTCCTAAATGGGCTTCTGTAAACAGCGGGCTGTGCACGCACCGGCTGCTCCCGCTCGCCTCCCTCTTGGCTCAGAGGAGGCTCCTGTGGCTGGGGGGCCGGCAGGGCTGTGGCGGGGACCCTCCTGTGCCCACCCTGTGCCTCACAGCAGGCAAATCCCTCCCGTGCTGCCTTCCCTGTCTCCCTGTGTGGTTAGGGCTGGCAGCGCTTGTGTTGGTGTGGTGCCTGGCGCAGTGTTGCTCCCTTCCGTGCTGGCCCTCCCACCATAGCATCAGTAATAAGAATTTCCTGGGGAATATCCCACATTTGCAAGAAACATTGCCTGTAAAAATGAACCTGCCTGGAAAAGGGGAAAACCAAGTGGAATTCGTGTTTGTCTCCTGTAGCATCTGCTCTCACTTATCTATAAAAGTTTGGGGCAGGATCTGCCTTACTACTAATTATTATTTGGCCAAGAAACAAATAATGGGATTAACCGGGGACTTAAATAAGCTACTCTGGGGGCCAGGCTCTAAGGGATTTTGAGTGATACCCACATGCTTCTTTGCCACTTCAGAGGTGACTTTTTCTGAGGAAGGACTTTGCAGCCCATGCGTTTTGACCTGCTGGGTGGCATTAATAAACCTGCTTCCTTGCTGGCAGCCGGGCACACAGGGCCCAGGCAGCGACCCAGCATGTGCTCTGGAAACCAGGGCAGGGATTCTTGGTAAAAGGGGGAAGATTTGAATCGTTGTTGTTCCACTGGATTACTGAAATAATTTATTGCAATGCTCCACCCTTATAATTAAAGCATGGTGATGAAAGCAACTGGTAGAGTAACTTTGGATCCAGAAGCAGCGTGTGCGTGTGTGTGCGCGCACCTCACCTTTGGTGTTTATATTTGTTTTTTTTTAAATTGACTCCTCGCTTCTGAATAGTGAAGGCAGCAGCCCCAGTTCTTAGAAAGGTATCTGGGGATGGAAAGCCCCAGAAAGCAGGGAGACAGGCTCCAGGAGATAAGGGCCATTGCTTCTTGACAAGCTCAACAGTAGCAGGGCCATTCCTGGTATTGGCTGGACAGGGTCCAAGCGGAGAAAGTCTCACTATGAGCCAGACAAGGTGGTAGAGTTCCCCCAGAGAGGCCTGCCCGGCACCCCAGGTCTCCATGCCACGTCCTGACTTGCTGGCATGGAGCAAGGTACTTGGGTGTCTCCTGTGAGGTGGGACATCCCTGTCCCCTCATGTCCCCCGCTGTGGGAAGCCCTCAGGTGGACAGCACTGTCCTGGAAGCTCCATGAGGTGGGCAGGGTCAGCCAGCTGGCCCGTGACCCCCACGGTAGGGCGGTTGGAAGCTTGACCACGGCACTGGTCCCCAGACAGGGCAGACAAACGTCCCGCAGGGGCTGTGGGCCGAGATGAAGCGATGCAGGCAGGGTGCCAGGCCCCCTGGCAGGGTCTGCGGGGCAGTTATCTCGGCTTGCACACGCACCCTGCGTGCGGCCAGATGGGAGCTGGTGCACTCTGGGCTACTGATTGCCTCACCGACAGCACCACTGCGGCGGGACGCGGCCTCATGGGAGCTGTTACATGAAGCGAGTGGTGTGGGGGCAACACAGCTCAGCCATCCCCGGCTGACACAAGCACTCGTTGCGACGGCACCTCCGCTCGCTAACGCACTCGGTATGCCCCGTGGCGAGCGCTGTGTCCGGCTAACCAGCCGGCGCGCTCTCAACTCTAACCCCACACTAAACCTCCTTGACACGCTCCCGCTCGCGTCCACGCACGCTGGCACGCAACGCAGCCATTGCCCCTGCCCCACTCGGGGGATCCCCAACTCTGTGATTTACAGCCGCTCTCCCCATTTGCGGTGTGGGGCAAGGCGTCAGGGCACCAATGCCCCAATCACGTCGTGGGGACGGGCAGGAGGGACCCTGGGCTTTGCGATCCACAGCGGCACCCCTGCCCCTTTTCCCGCCGTGGGGCGCGGGGACCCCTGCCACGCCACGGAGCGCCGCCAGGGTAGGGGCTGCCGCCGACCCCCGCCCGCCGGGGCAGCCCCGGGAGAGGGGGCGTGACTCAGGCGATGGGGGAGCCAATGGAAGGCGTCGGCGGTGAATATCAATGCGGGCCGGGCCAATGGGAGTGCAGCCATGCTGTTAACAGCTTAGGGGCGCGGGGCGGCCCGGAGCAGCGCTGTCGCCGCCGCGGGGAGCGGAGCGGTGCCGGGCTCCGCTGCACCCCCAGCCCGCTCCGGCCCCGGTGTCCCCGCCCGGCCCGCCATGGCGGCGGCCGTGGACGAGAGCACCCTGCCCTCCATCTCTACTTTCGCCAACTTGCTGCCGCTGGAGGAGCGGCCCGCCGATATGCTCCATGTAAGCACCGGGGCACCGGGGAGGGGGTGGCAAGGGGGGGGGGTATGGGGCAGAGCGTCTCGGGTTGTGGGGCTCAGCCCGGCTGGTGGGGTACGGGCCCCCTCCCGCCGTCGGAGGGCGCCCCGGGGGCGGTGGAGCCGGAGCGGTGCCGACCCGCCGGACGGGCTGGGGGGAGCCGCCGGCGCCCCGAGCGGGAGGCGCGGACCGCGGTGCCCGAGCGGCGTCCGCCGCCGATACTGACGCCCTTCTTCCCCACAGAGGATGCTGCAGCAGGACGGCGCCGCCGCCGTCAAGCGGGAGGAGGACGACTTGGGCAAGTTCGTGGACTTGGATTTCATTCTGGCGCACACCAGCAGCGGCGGGCAGGGGCCGCCCGGCCCCAACTACCCTCTACCCGAGACCCCCGAGAGCTGCGGCACCACCTACGACAGCGACGGCTCCTACCCCACGCCGGGCAAGTTCCCCGCGCCTTACCCCGAGGGCCAGGGCCACAGCTACGTGGCCGAGCTGCTCACCCCGGACCTGCCCGGCCACTGCGACCTGCAACGGAGGGAGTACACGGAGCTGCGGGTGCCCGGCGGCGCCCCCTCCCACCACCCCCATCACCACACGCCCCTGCACCCGGCCCTGGCCCGCCCGCTGCCCCTGGACCCCGCGCAGCCCTTCGGGCCCCGCATCAAGAAGGAGCAGCCGGAGGAGCGCGCCTGCATGCTGGGGCTGCCTCCCGCCGCCGAGTACCTGGGGTCAGGCGGCGGCGAGCACAAGCCACGCGTGGCGCCGGGTCCCGGGCCGGGACCGGTGCCGGTGCCGCCGCTGGCCTACCCGGGCTTCGCCCACGGCCGCCTGGGGCCCCCCGAAGAGCCGCTGCCCGGCGCCGACCCCCACCTCCTGGCCGACCTGCCGCCCCACTATGCCGTGGCCCCGCACTGCTACGCTCCCCACTTCGCCCCCCAGCCGCCGCCGCCGCAGTTTCATGGACACTTCAGTGTTTTTAGGGAGCCCCTGAAGGGGCCGGGGCCGGGCCCGGCGGGGCTGCCGGGGCTGCTGGTCACGCCACCCAACTCTCCGGTGCTGGAGTACTTCCCGGCCGGGGCCCCTCCCGAGGACTGCAAGCCCAAGCGCGGCCGCCGCTCGTGGGCACGCAAGCGGACGGCCACGCACAACTGTGAATACCCGGGCTGCGGCAAGACGTACACCAAGAGCTCCCACCTCAAGGCCCACATGCGGACCCACACGGGTAAGGGAACGCCGAGGGAGGGCGGCCACGCGTGGGGGGGATGCGCAAAGGCGTTCTGGGTGGAGGGACCGGGGTACAAGGTGAGACCCGCGTGCCTGCTTCGGCGTGGTTCCCGGAGATGTGGAGGGGTGTGTGGAGAAGACTCCCCCTACGGGGACGGCCCCCTTGCTGGGGCCGGGTGGGGACATCCAGAGAGGCCCCGCAGCCGGCACAGGGCTCCACGGGAAGGATCCTGCGTGGGGCAGGGTGCAAGTGGGAATTCCCTCGGGAGTGCTCAGAAAGACTCTGTGGTGGCGCCAGGCATGAGGCACGCAGGGACCAAGGCACACAGTGAGACCACCTGTGCGACACCCCGACCTGGCCTCGGGTGCCTGAAGGGGCAGGGCCTGGGGGGCAGGTGGAGGAGCCCCTCTGTTGGGCTTGGGGGCAAACGGAGGGGGGAGACAGGCTGGGAGTGTATGGCGAGACCCCCCCGGCAGAGCTGGGACAGGGTGCATGTTGTGCCCCCCAGCAGAGACAGGAAGGGGAGCATCCACAGTTTGAAGTGGGGCAGGGGCGCCCAGAGGATGAGCCCCACGCAGGGCACATGGGACTGCCGAGAACATGGGGAAGGGCAGGAAGACAGGGGACAAACGGACAGGTGGGTCAGGCAGAGGTGCGTAGGGGACAAGTACACAGCAGGGCTCCCCTCTCGAAAGGATGGTGGGCAGGGATCCCTCCTGGAAAGGAGGTGCTGGGCAGGGGAGCACCGGGGTGAAGGCATAGGGAGGACAGGGACTTCCAAGCCCACTGACACCCCCTCTCCTCTACAGGTGAGAAGCCCTACCACTGCACCTGGGAAGGCTGTGGCTGGAAATTTGCCCGCTCCGATGAGCTGACCCGCCACTACCGCAAGCACACAGGGCACCGGCCCTTCCAGTGCCACCTCTGTGAGCGGGCTTTCTCCCGTTCTGACCACCTTGCTCTCCACATGAAGCGGCACATGTGAGCGGCGGGCTGTGGCCGGACTCGGTGTCGCCAGAGCCAGCTCATGGTGTAAATAGTGTCAGGCTGGGGACGGCACTGGGGAGCAGCCTGGCCGCCCAGCCCTCTCCGCTTGTAGTTGATAACTAGTTTTCTCCTCCTGCCCCTGCTGTGAGAGCTGGGCCCAGCTGAGTGGCAGGGAAGGGCTGCTTTGGGGGTGTAGATGGGGAGCAAAGCTGCAAGAAGTGTCTTCAGCCCCTACCTAGGCACCACCACTCTGCTCCCCATGCCTGGAGGGTCACCCCCAGCCAGGCACCTGGTGGCGGGGTTTGGGGCTTGTGCAGCAGGTATCTGTCCCCAGAGCTCCTGGCTTGTATTTGGCATCAGCTTAAAAACCTTCTTCCCCCTCTGATCTTGGCACCCCCATGGCTCCAGGGACAGTGGTGGCTGACTTCGGCCAGGTTTTGGCTGGAGACCCATGCCTGCTGGGTGTGTGGGTCATGGCGCTGGGAAGTGGGTTGCTGGTGTTCTCGGTTGTGGCCATCAGAACAAATGTCCGGACCCAAAAGCCCAGGCTGGACAGGGTGAGGGTGGGACCTGACTGTGGTTCATGGCTATAAAGGTTTGCAGGGGTTGGCAGCTCAGCACCATCTTGCGCAGGGAGCGGGGACGCTCCTGTCGCCAGCTTCGGACCCTGCCGGGCAGTCTGGTCCTGGCCATTCCCACAGTTTTCTGTTTGGGAGCCTAAAATGGCTCTCCTGGCTCTCGTCTGCTTTCATTCATCTTGTTCTTCCCCTTGGGATGACACCAGGTACTGCTGCAGCTGCCTTCCCCCTGCTGCTTGAAGTTTAGTGCGTAAAGGACAGTGAGTCCAGCTATGAATGCCCAGGTCTCTGCTATACTTGAAACTTTCGTAGAGGGAAAAAAAAAAACTCCAAAGAAAATGAGTCTTTTTATGTGCAGCTTCTGCAAAGCAAGTTGTAAATTAAACAAAGCAGTAATATATAATGTTTCTGTTTTTTAATATATTTTTTCTTCCAGCTGGGAACACAGATGAGTCTCGGCTTTGGGAAGTGCACTGTTCCTGTCTGTGTATATTGTTAATTAACATTTCTCTGCTTGGGCACGTTAGGTCTCTTGCACTCTGAAATGTTACTTTTCTTTATATGCAAACTGTTGAAATATTGTGATCTGCTGTATAATAAATAAACAAGATGTAAACATGAAAGAGCCAGGAGAGTTTACTTTAAAGCTTTCTTCTAAGAGGAGAGGGTGAGGCTGGGCTTGCTTGTCAGTAAATATTTATATCGATGTTCATTTCTGCTTAAGTTAGCTGTGGAGGATCGATGGGGAACGCCCAAGCCTCGGCATCTGAGCAGCATCTCCTGTGCAACAGCTCTTGAGTCACCCCACTTCCCCGTGCCTCAGTTTCCCTAATCTGCAGATGGGGCAATTGCGGCACTGGGATGGCGTGACTGGTCCTGTGGTGAGTCACTGCTGAAGGGAATGGCAGCCGAAACTGTACCGGGAGCCTTGCTGGTCCCGTCGTCTTCCTGAGCAGTCCTGTCCCACTGTCCCCTGCAGCAGGAGCTCTACAGCACTGGCCTTGTGGTCACAACCAGGAGGTCAGTGGCAGCTGCCTGGCCCCATGTGATGTCCCAGCTATCCTCCTGGGGGTGGCCTGGCAGCTTGGCGGGGTTCAGGTGCTGAGGTTTCCCTGCGTTAATAGGTGGTGACTCAGCACAAGCATGCTGGCAGGTCCCAGAGCTCAGCAAGCAGGTCTGGCTCCATCCCTCCCTCCCACGGCTGATTACCCGTGATGCACGCATCCCTCTGAAGGTTGGGGCTTGTCCAGACCTGACACCGTGCTGGCAGTGCAGGGAGCACTCTGTAAAGGCTGAGTGGTGTCCTGGCCCAGGGTGGTGGTGGCGGCTACCTCCTGCTGTGCTTACTACCACAGACCTGGGTGGCTGGCCAGGGCTGGGGGATGCCCTGGGGCTCCTCACCCTGCAAGAGGAAATGGGATGTAGCTGTGCTGCCAGCATGGGCTGGGCAGGGCTGATCCCGTTCCTTCCCTGTTCTCTGCTTGCAGCTGTGGAAAGCTGAGCTAAAAAGAGATGGGAATGGTAGAGCAGGACTGATGCCTCCCTGTGGGGTGGCTAGTGTTTTGGGGTCAGGCTGAGTGTCTGTGAGTGTCTCCAGGCAGGGTGGCAGCAGCATGGGACTTTGTGTTCTGCCTGCAGGCCTGGGACTGTGGGACTGCATCCACAGGTGTCACAGATCCACTAGGCTTGATCACTTGTCCTTTCCACAGCTGCCTCCACCCTCTGCTTGCCCTACTTTCTGAGAGTTTCCTGCATGGGGGTGAGTGTGCTGGGACACAAGTGACCTGTGATGGGGTACCAGGGGTGTCTCCCAGGACCCCTAGTACCCAAGGGGCTGATGCTGGCAGGGTGGTCGGATCAAAACTGCTGCCTCTTCTCCAGAGTCTTGTTCACAATGTCACATGGAGGGAGAGGGAAAGGTGTGGGCTGTTTGAATTAGCGATGAGTCAGGCTGGCAAAGCCAGATGGGGAGAGAGTGCGTGCCTGCATGTTTGTGTGTGTATAAGTAATCTCTGGCTTTGTGTTTTTATTATGATTATTATTTTTATTTCCAGGGGAACGATGAATTTCTCCAACCATCCTGTCCCACTGGAAAGGCTGGCTTTGCTGTCCTGTCCTCCCTAAGCATCCTGGGAGCCAGAGTGACAGTCCACGGCTGTTTTGAGGTTCAGCTCTGAGATCAGAGCGCAAACCAGTTCTTCCTTGCCTTTCATCATTGCTGTGCTGGGGCGGGAATGAGGCCCAGCTCTGCTGCTGTTGCCTTACATGGAGGCGAGAGCAGGGAAGGCGCTTCAGCTCCTCCAGGCAGAGCTGTTCCAGGATCACTCCCCTGAGCCTGGGGCAAGGCTCTCCTTTGGGCACACGACAGGCACGGCAGTTGCAGGGACCAGCATTGCTGTGAACCCTGCCTGGGCAAGGAGTGGCTGTGGTGGAAGTGGCTATTACAGTTAATGTGTTGTTAATGAAAACCACCCTCTTCCAATTGCCTGGGCCAAGGTGTACACTCCGTTGGAAGAGGGAGCTCAGTCCCATCCCCAGCAAAACCTGCCCTGCAAAGCAATGAGGACAGCAAGAAAACACCCTCGGCAGTGCTGAGGAAGGCAAGGTTGGGGCACAATCCTTGCCTGTGGTTCGTGCACCTGTGGTCAGCTGGAAAGTGCTTTGCCCCAGCCTGGCAGGGGCACGTGGAGACCCAAAATATGCCAGTCAACTGGGGGAGGACCCTTTTTTGCAGGAGATGTGGCACTAACAGTGTGTCCTGTGCTGGAGGAGAAGGGAATGCTCTGAGAAGCCAGGCTGGCTCCTGAAGGGCTGATTTACACATGTACAACCCCCGGGTCTGTGGCTGTCCCAGCCTGGGGCAGGTGTCGGTGTCCTGGATCACACGCTGAGCTGCTGCAGAGATGGTGCAGAGCGAAAGTTGTCTGGTAGGGTAATGTGTGGTGCCCACACCACTGTGCCCACACCTGGGCCATGCAGGCCCTGCCTTGGGACGTATCTCCTCCTGCCAGCCTGGCCTTCATTTTCTGCCTTGGTCACCTCATGGCAAAAAGGCCGCCCTGTGAGCTGTGGTGGTGGGTGATGCAGAGGTCCCTGAGCCCCCCTGCAAACCTTAAAGCTCGGTCCCATGGCTTTGGGGTGCAGACAAACTGGCACAGCGGGGAGGCAAGCAGGGAAAGGAAGGAGCAAGGCGTAGAGAAACACCTTCCTGTAGAGGGGTGAGTCATGGCCACAGCATGGCCTGGCACCTCTGCCAGCAAGAGTGGGGCCCTGAGGGTTCTCTGCTCCAGGGGTGACCCAGCTTGTGGGGTTACCCTGTGCTGCAGCCACAGAGCTGGCCCGGAGATGCAAGGCCATGGGGAGAAGTGGGGTTGCAGGTCTGGGAGGGCTCCTTGCCCAGGGCTTGACCCTGGGGTTGCTGCAGTCCATGAAGAGAGCGAGGAGCTGGGGAGGGGATGTGGGTGCTGGAGGTGGGATGTGTCCTGGCTGCTTGGGGGTGGGAGAGATGATTTGGGGCTGCTTGGAGGGGCTGTCACCTTTCCTCACCAAAATGCAAGGTGGGAGCTTGGGTCCCCAGGGATGGGGTGTCCCTGTGGAAGGATGCTCCCAGGGCTGGTGCCCCTCCTCCCAGTGGGGCAGTGGGAAGTGTCCCATCCCTGTCACAGGGGGAAGGTTCAGCAGCCTGTCCCCACGTTCCCGCCACTCGGGGTGGGCCAGGCGCCGTGATAACGGGGCTGTGGCTGTCACCGCACCCTTAGGAAACATTTGGCTTCAGGCACCTGAACCCACGGGGAAACGATAACTCCCTGGCTCGCTCACCCTGCCTGGACCCACACCTGGCACTATCGTGCCTTAGTCACACACCAAGAGTTTTTCCACTGCTGGGCCCCAGATAACCTCTCCCACCCCACTGGCCGCAGTGTTTGCACTTGTCCTCCTCCGCTGGTGCCAGGCTGGGAGACACACACACCTTGAGCCCCAGGCTGGAGGCACGCACACCTCTGGCCTGGGGCCACCTACAGCTATGCCTGGCAGCCGGGGCACAGGTGAAGGGCATGAGGAGCATCCTACCCCCAGGACCCTGGAGTGGGCAGGCGGCTGGCTGGGAGGGGGCCAGTGTTGCCCTCCTGCCAGGGCTAAATGTGGGGGGGCACCCCTCCCCCAGCTGCTGGGTGGCAGTGAGGTCTCCCAGGGTTGGCACCCTGTGCCCACAGGATGGCAGGAGATGGGGTTGCAGTGACAGGACAGCGACGCTGGCTCTTGGTGTCCCCCTGCCAAAGCCCTAGGGCACAGGACCACTGGGCTCCCTGCTGTTGCTGACTTTCCCTAACCTGCTGCATTCCCTGAGTTGTTCCTGTGCCCTGGCAAGGCAGGACCCCAGTGCTCCAAGGAGGTGACAGGCCTGGGCATGTTTCCCCATACAGGACTCTCATGGACAGCACCAGGGTGTGAGGGTTCACCAAGGTATCCAGCTTTGCTCTTTGAAGGCTGTGCAAGCTCTGGGATGCGGTGGCTGCTGCCCAGAAACAACATCTCTGGGTCCTTTTCAAGGCAGTGTTAATTGCTGCACTGCTGATCAGGTTAGCAAAAGACCCAGCTAATGTGTTTCACTTGCAGGTCTATACAGCTGCTGGTGGGACACAGCCCGGCAGTGACGCCCACACTCACAGAGGTGTGGGGGAGGTGGGCTGTGAACAATGCAACCCAGTTGCCCACGATCTCCACCTTTCATGAGGTTAAAATGGTGCTGCCCTGGGGAGATGAGCTTAAAACGTGCTGTGGGCTTAGTTTGTTGAAGAAGTGTGAGTTGATCACTGTGTACTGGGGCTGAGCTTGGGCTGGGTCCACTGGGACAGGGCTGGAAACTGGGCTTGAGCAGGTCAGACCTAAAAGTGGGGGATATAATCAAAACCCAAGGATGCAAAATGGCCACCTGTGCCTGGATTTTATGTCAGGACCGGTTGTGTTTTTGATAAGTGTTGTTTAACAATGTGAACAGACAGTGAACGACCTGTAAAGAAGGGGCAAAGAGAGAGATCCTATTTCTCTGGTCTTACAAAGCTCTCCCTAGAGCAGCAGTGCCAGGCTTGCCAGGCAGGCAGAACAGGGGTGAGTGTTAGCAGAGGCAGAGGAAGGCCGTGCTGGCAAAGCCCTGTCTCCCTCTGCAGACACACCCTGGGGGAGCATGGACACCCCCTCCAGGCCGCTGTAGCAAAAAAGTAAGGAAAGATGCTAGAAATGATAAGGAATGACCACATCTGCTGATAGGGAGAGAGCTTGGGTGGACATGGCAGATCTGAGAGCAAACAGCAAGGACAGGAGAAACCCGGTGACTGGCCTTGTGCTTGTGGGAGGAAGGGCCAGGATGCTAGAAGCCACCACTGGCAGCATGGGAGGGGACAGAAAAGGGGTTAAATGATTCCCAGCTCCTGCTGGGGCACACCAGCGCAGGCTGGGCCCTGATGTAGAGGTGATGCACCAGTTCCCATGGGAAGAGATTGCAAGCGGAATGGGAATGGCAGCAACTCCAGCACAGCCTGTCTGGCACTGAGGGGCTGCATGTCCAAGTCACCCAGTACAGCAGGGTTCAGCTCATCTTAGGGCAGCTGTGCAGATAAGAACCCCTCAGTGGCACCTCCTCTCCTGGGCTATCTGAGGTGGCTGGAAGATTGCTGTGGATCTCTGTGCCCCATGCTGAAACCACCTGCTTTGGGCAAACCTCCACCAGGCAGCCTTGCTCCTGCCTCAATGCAGCGGGAAGGTTATTTTCTCAAAGTGCCTCGAGGCCCTATGCTGCGGTTTCCTCCCCCTTCCCCATTCCTCCTCCCTCTTTACTTCCACAGGGAAGAGGACGGGACAGTCCTATTAATAAAACTTTCACTCCTGGCTGCCTGTGGCCTCAGGTAAGCACTGTGGCCCTGGAGCGCTTTGGGAAGGTTTCCTTGCCAAGCATGAAGGCGAGGAGTGAATGCTTTGTAAAATGAAGCCAGGCCAGGCAGCCCAAATGTGCCATGTAGTGCAGCACCCACCTGGCAGGCAGCCACCTGGCATGGCTGGCTCGCTGCTCGCCTGGAGAGCAGGAGGGTGCAACAACTGTCAGCAAGCACCCTGGCACCCAGCAAGGAGATCGGCAACCTTGGTATGAGCTCTGCGGGGAGCCGGGGTCAGCACTGAGACCCTGAGGAGAGCAAGGGCACTGCCGCTGAGCTGCCCTCTGCCACTGCACTGGGCAGTGGTGGGGTGGGGGGCGGCCCCACAGCCCCCGTGTTCCCTGCTGAGGCAGAGCCCAGCGACCCACTGCCGCGGCCCCGAGGGGACGGGCACCCTCAGCTTATCGCTTCGGGCACCTGGGGGGGTGGGGTGGTGGGAACACCCTGGGAGGCCCCGCGCATCCCGCAGCCCCCTGCTCCCGGACACGGGGCAGCCGCGGCCCAGGCTGGGGTGGGGAGTGCCCGGGCCGGGCTCGGAGACACCCACCGAGCCCGGGCCCAGCACGGCTGTGCTGCCACCTCCCGGCGCAGGAGCGAGCCCCGCCTGCAGCCAGCTCCCCGCCCGGAGCGGGAAGGAGGTACGTCGGACCTGGGCGGATCCGAGCGCGGCCGCTGGGCTGCAGGGAAGGAGGAGGAGGACTAGGCGGCGGCGGCGCCAGGCCCAGGGCGGCCGCGACCTGCCAGGAGCGGGGCGCAAATCCGCCATTTCTATCCTCGCCATCTCCATTCCCCTCCTGCCCCAACCCCCGGTAGTGCGTTCCCCAAATGGCTCCGGGCGCTTCCGGGCGCCTCTCGGCGGGAGCGGAAGTGGCGCTGCCCGGGCCGCTGTGGTGGTCGCACCGTCCCGGTGGCTGTGGAGCCGGCGCGGGTGGGTCGGCGGGTTGCGTGAGTGGGTTGGGGGCTGCCGTGTCTTCACGGCGGCAGCGCCGCCTTCTCCCGCCCGGCCTCCCGTGGCCGTGTGGGACCGCAGCGCGGCGTGTGCGGCCGCCGGGACCGGCCGGGTACAAGGGCCCGTTGTAGGGCCTGAGGGGACGGGCGGGCTGCGGGGGGTGGTGTGGTACATACATCCGCGTATGTATGGATACACGCACGCATGTATGTATGTATGTATGTATGTGTGCATGTACGCACGCATGCGTGTGCATGGGCTAGCCCCGACGGGAGGTGCCCGTTAACCCCGGCCCCGCGTTTTCCCCCAGCGCTGGAGGGGACGGACGGGGCGGCGGCGGCGGGAGAGGCCGGCGAGCAGGTGGAGAGATGGCGACGGGCGCGGACGTGCGGGACATCCTGGAGCTGGGCGGCGTGGAGTCGGAGAACACGGGTACCATCAACAAAAAGGATATCATCAACTCGGATAAGGTGAACTGCGACGCCCTGAGGGGCAGCTACTTGTTTTCGAGGCGCTGACTGACCTTGCGTGTTGTGTCTGGGGTGAATTCTGGGAAAAAGATGGATTAAAGCATGTTCCTACCATAGCTCGTTTATTTCGGGCTTCCTAGGAGGGTCTGGATATGCCTGGAGGGCCCTGCTCCTGGTGATATCTTGAAGAAATTAGAATTTTCTTCTGAGTAATAACAGTGAACCACGTGAGCCTGGCAAAACAGAATTTGGTGGTCAGAGAAGAGAGTTGAGAGGGAAGCGTTTGTTTACAACTATATCCTTGAAGAACTGAGAGGCTAATAGAACGGAACATCCTGCCTCAGAAGATGCTGAGAACTAGGTGATAAAATGTATAGTCAAAGAGGACAACTAATTGGGATGTTAATAAAGAAGTAAAACTAAGTGTCCTTTAGGTAAACTATCCTAATAATACTAAAAATCACACCCATAGGCCAGGACACACAGCCTCCCCCCCCCCAGTTTAAAGGGACCTGTACCTTTAAGTTGAAATGAGAAAGAAATTAATTATTAGCTGAGGGGTGTGAATATTATCTGTGACTGGCACATTTAACTGTATAAATGCCTTGTAGTTTCTCGGAGCAGGGTGCTGGCTTTATGGAGTTACCACACAGCACTGATCTTTGCACAAAAACGAAGTGAATAAAATACCTCCTCTCCATGTGCAGTTTGGTGTTTAGCACACCAGCTGAAGGAACCCGCTTTTTGGGAAAACACTGGGTTCCTGTGCGTTTGGGACTGTATGTGGATGGTGCTGTGGTGTTTGGGGCAGTATTTAAGCTGGAGCTGTGTAAGTGGTGGTCTGGTGAGCTGGGCCTGGCCCAGGGACATTTTCAGCCATCTCTAAAATTCCCATTTTGTGGAGCGTGAAGTGTGTTTACCATCTAGCCCACAAAGCAGATGGAAATAATATAACACAGTCCTGTGTTAGAAGACAAAAATCATTGTCTGACCTGATTGAATGGTAGATGTCTTCAAACCATGGGATTAGTCCCCATGTGGGGATGGTCTGTGGCTAGGGTTTGGGAGAACTGGGATGCCTTGCCTGTGGGAGCATGGGCAAGTTAGTAAGCTCTGTTAAGGATGTATGCCATCATGTGCTGCATTCTGTGTGGTAACATGCTACTGTATGTTGTTGGCTTCTGTATTTTAAATTCAGGCAAGGTCTTGGCTGTCCCGTGCTTTGCAAGGTGTGGGGAAGGTCAGGTCACAACTAGTTATGAGACATGGAGGTGCTTGGAAATGAGGCAGGGGAGATGAAGTCCCCAGGAGCTCTCTGGTACAGATAGTCTAATTTGAAGTAAACCCTGTGTATTTGTTTGGAAAAAACCAACAAAGCAAACACACACGACTACCCCATCCCTGAAAGTGCTTCCTGAGTGTCTTTGCTTGCCTCCGCTGAAATGTTTGTCGCTGAAGAGAAGTGCAGTGGTTTCATGACTGCCTTGCTGGGAACAGGACACACGGTATAACTGGTGTAATGGAAAACTAATGAGTTTCAGTAATTCAGAGGTTGAAATGTTAAAATGGCCATTTTTCAGCTGTTTTGGTGAATAGTGTGTTCAGTGAGCGGCTCATTGGCTGGATTCAGCCTGCAGCGTTGTGCCACTGACTGTTCAGGGTTGCGGGTTCTTTGATTTAGATGCATTTGTCTGTCAGCAGAGAGCTGAAGGAGAACTGGTGGCTGTCAGCCTCTCCTTTGAAGCAGAGAATAAGATGGGATTCTCCTCAGATTTACCTGTCTAGTGGAAAGAGAGAAGAAGGGGAGGTGCAGGGAGGGATTTGGGGAGGAGTGCAGGAGGGCAGCTGTGGCCGTGAGTGAAACATTCTGAATTTCTACAAAGTACAGAAACTAAATCAAGCCAAAGGTATAAGCCATTATGGCATAGAAAGAGCAAAATTGCTAGTAACAGTGCAGCACTTGCTCAGGAAATAGATCTGTTCTCAAGTAGAAAAGAAACAGATTGATGTCTTTAAATCACAAGAGAACTGTGAAGTACTTTCCAGTCCATTAGTGACTGAGGATGTTAAAATAAAAATTACTAGGCATAAAAACATTTAAATCAGTAGGACCAAGTAATTTGTTCTCAACTCCTAAAAGAGCTGGCTGAGCTGATCTCTGACCTGCTGATATTAACTTTTAATAAATCTGGGAACGTTGAGGGAATTCCAGAAGCCTGTGTTCAAACAGGGTGTGTGAAGACCCGCAGGTAACTGCCTCTGGCCTTACATCGCTCCTGGGCAAAGTGATGGACACTCTGGGAGAAAGGTGTTTGATTAGGAGTAGAAAGGTGCTAATACAATGAATGTCTGTCATGAAGTTTTATGGAAAGCAGTTGTAGTCAGCGCTGATAGATTTTTTTTTTTTTAAATGGGATTTTGAATTTGCTTGATAAAGGTGACTATGGATTTAATACGATTTATGATACAGTGTTAGTTTTACTATTTCAAAATATTCTCATTTAAAAGTTGGTAGCGATATTGTAAACAAGTACGTAAAAGTAGTGCCAGGCTAGTAGTTATAAAGATGGTACAGTTAGCGCAGAGCATTTGGTCTACTCGGTAAACTTGGCCCACTTAAATAAAGTGTACCTTGTTAATGTGGCTGTTACAGTATCTACCCGAATCCAAAGCTGATTGCTTTATAAACTTGTACATGTGATATGAGATGGAATGTGTCTTAGAAACCATCAGTTCTGACAGGGCTTCAGGGGCCAGATTGAGTTGCTTGCACTGAATCCCTAGTATGAAGAAACTACATCAAATAAATCTTCCCTGTATAAATGGGAGAGCAGAGGTGGGAACAGGGGTTTACTTTTATAGGTGATATCTGTAGCTTTGACATGGGGCTACAACAAAGGCTTGGTCACAACTGGTAAAAAGTGAAGTTGCTGCAGAACAAAGTGACAAAAACTAAGAGGGTGTGAAGACATTTCTTATTCTCTAAAAGGAACAGAATCACTTACTAAAATGCATTAATGTCTTCGCAGGAGGACAGTTCTTACCTAGTAAAAAAAAAAAAGCTTAGTGCACCAGCCCCTGAAAACTATTGCCAGATGTTCAACTTGAAATTTAAGTGCATGTTATCAGCAACAGCAAGTGTCTGAGTACTGGTGAGTGCTATCACTGAAAGTGGGCACGTTTTGTCTGTCAGTGTCTTCCACCAGGAGCAGGCACTTTCCTGGAGAAATTCAAGGTGTCTAAAACCAGATAAAAGTGAAAACTATCACAGGGAACCATATTACGTAGTTTAATGTTTCCCCAGGGATTGCTACTTCTGAATCTAAAATGCAATTCTTTTGTTTCAGAAAAAATCCAAGAAATCTTCAGAGACATTGACGTTTAAGAGGCCGGAAGGAATGCACCGAGAAGTTTATGCACTCCTCTATTCTGACAAAAAGTAAGAGCTTATGATCGGAGGCAGGGCAGCATCCGCTTGAAACCATGGGCAGTCTCGCTTTCCAGATCGATTCCCCTTTGTGTTTGGCCCATGCTTGTGCTCTCAGACAGTCATGGACAGTGTCTGTCTTCTCTCTTCTAAATTTGAGTGGTTTGTTCTGTGTAGGAGATGAATTAGGTATGGGCACAACAGTCTAGTACAGACAAGGTAGTGTTCTTGCCTTTCTGTATCTAATTCTTTTTTATCCGCAGCTGGGAATAGCACCTGCTTTTATTTCTGCAAAAAGAGTTCTGCTGCAGCCTGTATTTAGCTTGTTATGGATTGTGCCCTTGCCCCAGAAGTCTCTTGCATGGTTTGCTTTCCAGATGGTTCTGTTCAAACCTATCCGTGCTGTGTATTCTGTTCTCTGATGTGGGAAGCATTGCAGTCTGGGAAGTGCAAAACCTGGAGTAAAGCTTAAACTCCGGTTTTCACACCCTAGACGTTGTGGTGGCAGATCCCACCCTGAGTCTGAAAACTCTTAGGGTTTGTCCTGGGCTGCTGCTTGCTTCTTGTCAGCCGGTGCTTTTCTCCACCACAGGGATGCACCTCCACTGCTGCCAAGTGACACAACTCAGGGTTATCGAACAGTCAAAGCAAAACTGGGGTCCAAGAAAGTCCGGCCTTGGAAGTGGATGCCTTTCACCAACCCAGCGAGAAAAGATGGAGCGATGTTCTACCACTGGAGGAGAGCAGCAGAGGAAGGAAAGGACTACCCTTTTGCTAGGTTTAATAAAGTAAGTGGGAGCACTTTCAAGCAAAAGCTTATACATAGCAGCTGGAAAATACCCTTCATACAGCTTCTTGAATGTCCAGACAGAAAGTTGGTTCTTTCAGTGCATGAAGGCTGAGTTAGATTTGGCAACTGCATTTTAAATTGCAGCATGGCCTGCAGCTGTGTGACCTCAGACTATGGTGTCTCCAAATACTTTTAAGCTAAGTGGGCTTAGCACGTGGTCAGGGCTTGCTCGACCTTTCTTTCAGGTGTGCAGTCATTGATTTGGTAAGGAGGTACTATACCATCTAATACAGTTCCTAACCAACATCATCTCCCTGATTACAGGCTCTGGGTAGTAAAAGATATTCTATTCTGAGTGAGACATTAAAGTTTTGTTATTTTGCCCAGTATGAAAAAATTCACTTCAGCTTCATGACCAAAAAGCTGGCTTGCAACCTCTTGGCAAGATTCCAGCACAGATGCTGAATTACACTGCATTCCCTCTGAAATTGCTTCTGTGGTATCAGTGTGGTGCAATACCTTGTTCTTTGTGTCTTATATAAATTGTCACAATGTGTTGTTGTAATCTCCTGCTGTCTTTTGTCCCAGATGTATCTGCTTTGAGTGGCTGGGGCTTTCATGTGCATGCACAAAGAAAACGACATCAAGATTTATATTTCAAAGTCAGGACCTCCAAAGTTGGGAAGGAGCAGTGTTAGGGTGCCTCCATAATGTAATTTAACCCCCTTCATGATGTAAATATGAAGGGGAAAAAAAAAGTGTGTGATAATATGATTCCACAAAAGCTCTGCTTGTGGGTAACTGTATACAGCATTTTAAGTTTGTAACCCACAGAGCATCAGCTCTAACAAAGCCCAGCTTCCTGCAGAGTTAAGTGGTTGGTTGACCTTATATGTTAGAAGGCTGAAGCTCTGACTGATGCTTTTCCTCTTGCTGGGATGTTGGTAAGAGCCTCCTGTGGTATCTCTTCTCTGATGTCTAGGGTGGAAATCTGAAGCATGACTCACTTAGTCAAGGCACCTACCTAGCTGTCTGAGTGAAACTTTGGGAGTGTAATTGTCTCTAAGACTCTACTGCTGTAACAGTTTTTGGCTGAGTTCAACTGAGTTTATCAGAGGGGACCATGCATGGGTGCTGTAATTACATGATTCTTGCTTCCTTAACTTTATCATGTACTGTGAAATGACAGACAGAAGAGCCTTCAGCAAGGCTGCAACCTTTAGATTAGTGGCACAGACCTCTGCCATCTGCATGTGCACAATTACATAATTTAGGAGCAAGTTGTTACCCTTGTGGATCTGTGGTTGAGAGGGTAGAAGGTACAGGTGAGGAGTTTTGCAGATATTTGCTATGTCAGAGGAATTTTATTTACTTTTCCAGACTTGTCTGTGGCTTCTTTCTCACATACTTGATACTTCTGCCTGAACCTCTTACTCTCCTTGGCACAAGCTCGTTTTCCTGTGTAGTTTGTCCCACTGGTCACTGAGGCTCTTTAACCGGGCTCCCGTGCCACTGCCCAGTTCCTTTGCCTTTTCTCTCTGCTCCTAGTCTCCCACCCAAATCCCCCCTCTTTGTGAAATCCAAAATGTAAACTTAGGTTTCACAGTGTACACTGAAGCTTGATCCAAGGTGTGAAATAGGAATATAAAAGCAGCTTCACTGGTGTCAGAGCAAAAGTCCATCTCAGCTGATGTTCTGTTTCTGGCTACCATTAGTAAAGGCTTAGAGAAAGAGCATGAGAATGGGGCAAATATAGATAATTTCTTCTCAGCTTCTACTGGTCTTTGGCTTAAGGATTTCTTAACTTGGAATTTGTGTTTAATAATTCTTGCTAGGTACATTCAGGGCAGAAAGCTGCTTTGTGAATATCCCATGGGTATGAGTTCTGCAGGTTAATTTTGTATGGTGTGCAAAGGTGCTTTCTTCTGTTCAGTTTAAACTGCTGCCTTGTTTCATTTGGTGCCTCTGAGATCTTGTGTTTCATGATGTCCTTGCTATGTACTGTGTTTTCCATCATTTGACATACATCTGCCCTTCCGTGCCCTGTGTCACCCTTGTTGTTCTCAAATATACTTTCTTTTGAAATGGGTGGACTAAGCATTTGTGTTTCACTTCTGGAAGCATGGCGGGTTTGTACATTAGCTGTATTTCTCTTCTCCCCTTCCCCGAACATTTTTAATCTTCAATTTGTCTTTTCACCACTGCTGGGCATTGTGCTGATGTTTTCACAGAAGTGTCTCATGGCTCCAGGATCCTTCCTGAATAGTTTCAGCTAATTTAATGCCTATCATTGTGGGAGTTTGTAGTGTGAAAGCTAGGACTGAGAGGGTTTTTCTGGGCCATTGAATCCTCTTCTTGGCTCTTTCAGGTCCTGCACCATCCGGTCCCTTTCATAATCTGATCGTTTCTTTTGAAAAGCACTTGGATTTTCCTGCCTCGGTGCTTCCTTGGGAAGCTGTTCCAGACTGTCTCTGCTTCATTTCTCATTTCCAGGTTAAATTCTCCATGTTAAAGTGGCATTTCTTTACAAGTCAAATTCTTTGTCCTTACTTCACTTGTTCTTTTCTTCTTGTGGGTATTTGTTTCATTCTGTCTAGCATACTTGAAACTTGCAGTCAGGTTCCCTTTCAGACTTCCTTTGCTAGGCTCCTTTCTCTTCCAGTCTGCTGTGGGAAGACAAGCTCCCTACCCCATTACTCATCCTCATTGCTCTTCTCTGTACTTGTTCCCATTTCAGTTCATCTTTCTTGAACGTGGGTCAGTAGAGTTATAGTTGGTATCCTCAGCAAGGTCTTGTGGTGCAACTGAAACCCTGCCAGTTTCTGCCGGAAATCCCTCTCTGGGACTCATATTTGCATTTCCATGGCTGCGTTGAATTTGAATTTATGGTCATCCTGTGGTTGGCTCAAGCTTCCCATCTGATGAGTTCTCACCTTCTTACTTCTTGACAGTTCTCACCTGAGCAGCCGTGAAAGTGGCTGAGGAAGTGTTTGGGGGACTGCTCTTTGCTCTTGTCCCATTCTGTTCTCTGACCTGGCATCTGCCACCTTCCCTTCCATCCACTGCAGAGGGCCCTGCTGGCTCTTTTCCTGTATGTATGCTACTCTAGAAGTTTTTCTCTTTTTCATTATGTACATAGGGCATCCTTACAGTGTCTAATAGGATGGTGCTTATCCTGGTAGAAGTGGCACTTGAAGGTTGAGGTGCAGTATGTCCCCAGGAGATATGCTTCACCTTTATGCTTCTGTATCTAAGTGATGGACGAGAGGCAGTAGACCTAAAGAGATTGTGATTTGGAGGCTCAGAAATGCTCCTCTGGTCTGTATGGAGTTTATGAGGAGACACTTCTGGTGTAGGACTCAGGATGGTGTAGAGGTGTTGAAGCATGAGCGCTGTTCACATGTGCACCATGTTTTTGTGTCAAGGCAGGACCTCCTAGGGCTGAGCAAAGTTCAACTGCAGGAGTAGTGGGAGGGGATAAGGGAGGAAAGCACAGACTTGTTTGCACTTTTGCTTTACCATGCACTAGGACTTCCCCTAATAAAATAAGAATATTTACTGTTCCTTTAATACTGATGTGACACTTGTGTTCTGGACAGAGCCCTTGCAGAGCAGTTCCAGGCTGGGGCCAGTGGTGTGGGTTTGGCCTTTTAGGCACCTGGGACACTCTGAGAGCTGGACTGTCATTTGGCCCTGTGGTTCTGCTGGAGAAAGGGTGGGTGAGGAAGGGATGGACTAAGTTGTTTGCCAAGTTTACGGCGCTCAGTTGTACAGCACCCAGCCTTTCAGATCTTCACAGCACTGTTGGCACCAAACATGAAACAAGTGGGTCATGTATCAAAGCAGGAGGTGTGCTAAAGGCTAGGAACCACTGCTTCTTGCTTTTCCCGTTCTTCCCTTACAAATGAGCATGTCCCAACCCAAGTAGGGTTGACTGTCAGAGCAGTTTATATCAAGGTATCTGTGCTGCTATGTGAGAGGAATGCAGGGAGGCTGGCTGAACCTTGGTTTCACTGTTATGTTAGTCTGATAATTTTGAAACCTATTGTCAGGATGTGGGTTGCTGACCTCTGCTGTGTCAGCTACCTGAAACAGGTTTCAGCCTCCCAGGGAGTAGTTCCTGGTAGGCTCCTCAGAACGTCATGTCTGCAGCTCTGAGATCACACATTGCTCCTTATCAAGTCCCCTGCCTGCTTGTCATGTTTCCTACCAGGACCCATTGCTCAGGATCTTGGCAGCCCCCTCCTGTCAGTGCACTGCTCTTGTTCTTGGCTCAAGTATCTCAGCCTCTACCAGCTGGCAGTGAGAAGGGCAGTGCTGCAAGAGAGCTGCCATGTTTTTCTTTTTCCTGCATAGACAGTACAGGTACCTGTCTACTCAGAGCAGGAGTACCAGATGTATCTCCATGATGATGCGTGGACCAAAGCTGAGACAGACCACCTATTTGACCTGGCTCGGCGTTTTGATCTTCGCTTTGTGGTGATTCATGACCGCTATGATCACCAGCAGTTCAAGGTGAGTCCCAAGGGCCAAGGTGCTGCTAGAAACTTGCTGCTATGGCAAGTGCAAGGCTTGCTGCATTGTAAAGACCAAATTACCCTTTATATCAACTTAATTAGGGGAAAATAATGAATTATTGGCAGCAAGGAATATTGAATTTCCAGCACGGGGCATTGCTGCTTGCTTTGTTTGTAATTAAATCCACTGTGACTTGTGCTCATTCCATGTTGTGTTTTATTAGAAAGTTAGGTTTGTGCCTGCCAGCAGAACAACTCATTGTTCCTTGAAGATAAGTTAGCTGGAGAGTTTGTTTAGCTGAGCAGTATAGGTGTCCCGGATTCCAGTCTAGGCCCTGGCAGAAGGATCTGCTAACAGTCCCTCGGGATTGTGATTTTTCCCTGGTGCTGCTCCTGACTTGTGGTCTGACTTGGTGCAAGCTTCTGTCATCTCTGCTGTGAAGCAGGGACCATCAGTGGTCTGAAGATGCAACCCTCGTGTCATGATCCTAAATCTCCTGTAACTGCTGGTTCCCATGTCTTTTGGTGCCTTGAGGGAACAACGTGGCTCCTACAGAACAGCTCCAAATGCTGGAGGTTTTTGTTGCCCTCTGAAAGACTTGTGTGAAGAGCCTGTAGCAAAGAGGAATAACAAGCCTGTCCAGCTGGGCAGCCCAAACACCTTTGGCACCTGGAATAAGGGAACACAGCTCAGACTCTATGTAACAATGGGCAATGAATTGTTGCTGCTGATACCTTCTTGGTTATGGCTTAAATAGCCATTTCCTGGAGCAGCTCAGAGGAGACCTCCAGTACATTTGTCACAGTTCCCTGTTCACAGGTTTTCTCCTCTTGAGACAAATATCCTTGCATTCTTTTATCTGGGAGTGCTTCACTGCTGTATTTATTGTCTCTAACCCTCAGCTGTAATGTTGGACCGTCTGGTGGGTGTTTTTTAAAGCAGTAGCTGTGAACCCATGAGAGTTAATTGACACAGTTCGCTGAGAAACTCACCCTTCCCTGTGGTTCCACTGGGACTGGCAAGGCTCCTCTTAGGCACTGTGTCTTATACCCTATCTGACATCCTTCAGCTGGTGGTCCTTGGCTACTGCATCAGGTTTTGCTTGGTTCTTTCATAATGTTGTCCTCCTGTGACGTCTTCCACAGAAAAGATCAGTGGAGGACCTGAAGGAACGGTATTACCACATCTGTGCCAAGCTGGCTAATATTCGTGCAGCTCCGGGCACAGACCTGAAAATCCCAGTCTTTGATGCTGGCCATGAGAGGCGAAGGAAGGAACAACTGGAAAGGCTGTACAATAGGACACCAGAGCAGGTAACCTGGGGAAGAGAGCATCACTGCTCCAGAAGATTTATGATAAGTTGAATGAGTGGGTGGATGACATAGGCCAGGGGGTGGGAAAGGGAAAGACTGGACAAGAAAAAGGCAATACCTAAGTACTGCTTCTGTTGTTAAGTTTGTGTCATTCTAAGGGATATGAAAGGACAATAATGGAGAAATCTGACTACAGGAGAGAGGGCTAGGTGAGCAGAGTTATGGTCTCTGGTAACTGCCAACACCTTCTCTGTTACACTTACTAAACTAGTCCTCTGAATAGAAACAAATTCTCAGATCAGTGTCCCTGAGTCCCACCAGGAGAGAATGATTTCTTTTAGAGGAAAAAAATCTTGTGAGAAAACATCAAAGACTGTAAATCTGCATGTTTAGTTCTCCTCTTTGTTGAAGCTGTGTAACAGGCCGAGGGTTTAGAGGTTAAGGAACTGTGTGTTCCCCAAAGGCAGGGGGAGAGCCTCCTTTTCTATTAGTAGTTCCCTCTAATGACAGGTTCACATGTGTAATGACTCTGCTTGTCCTTCCCACATTGACTGGTGTGCTGATACTAGGCATAGCTGCTCTAAGTTCTACATATCCCCCATGGCTGAGGAGGGGAGTCAGGTTTTCGCAGCACTGCATTTACAGCTACAGTGTATTTGGGCGCTTTTACCCTTCTATCTGTGCTCTTGCCCTCCTGGTCTGGAGGAGGGATTAATCACTTATGGATGTGCTGAAGGGTGCATCATGGATGTTGCCACACAGTACCTGCAAGTTTGTAGACTGGAATTTCCATGGGTGCAGAGTAAGGCTATGGAAGATAATGTGCTCTGCACGGTATTAGGCAGGGGAGCTTAAAGACATTCCCAGGCTGGCCCAGTGCAGAGTTGTTATCGGTAGATGGCCCCCTTGCCTTGCTAGGCCGCCTCTGCTGCTCTGATTGCCTTTCCGTGCTCTGGTCTGCAGGTGGCAGAAGAAGAATACCTCATCCAGGAGCTCCGCAAAATCGAAACCAGAAAGAAAGAGAGAGAAAAGAGAACCCAAGACCTGCAGAAACTCATCACAGCTGCTGACACCACCACGGAGCAGAGACGCGCCGAGCGCAAGGCTCCCAAGAAGAAGCTTCCACAGAAAAAGGAGACAGAAAAGCCTGTAAACATTTATCTGGTTTTTTTTCCTACTTTGTGCTTTGGCTGGGTAATATGGTTTTCCTTCAACAATCCTAGTGGGATCAGGCCCTCAGCTTTTTAGGGGGAAGTGGCTGCTGGCTGGATTCTGGCAGATGTGTTTTTGGTTACATCTTTTGGAAGGCAGAATTGTCTAAGGTGTCCATTGTCAGAGTCCTCTAGTGTGCTCTCTGTCTCTCTTCCATTTGAAAAATGCTGGTTTAAGTCTTGTGTCCCTTTCCCTCCCTGAGAAATGGGATGAAAAGGTACCAGCCATTCATGCCTCATGAAAGGGAGGAGCAGGGAGACAGATGGTTCTCCCAAGTGTGTTCTGGTACTGCTGTGCAGGGTTGTCCCACAGACCCATTGTCTTTCACCTGCCTTCTTTTCATAGTCTAGGTTTTCCTTTCCTTCCCCCCTCCTGGGTCTTAGCAGCATCTCCCCAAGCTCAGTGCATGCCCCTCTTCTGATCCTTAGCTGTGATCAGAGCAGCCCTGCTGGGGGACTCCTGTATTCTGGGAACTATTGCTTCTTATTTCTCCCTCAGCTGAGCTAAAGTCTATGGAACCTGGAACACAGGTTTCAATCAATCAATTTCAATTGATGTTACCTCAGTTTCCCTTTCTGGAAAGAGGACAGTGTGGACTGAACTAGGAACTTTAGTAGGAAAGGGCTGTTAAAAAATCTCAGATGTTTCCAGTGATTCCCTGGGAATTCCTGTCCCTCCACCTTGTGAAGAGAGAGCACTTGTGTCATTGTCCTCCAAAAGGGAGAGAAGTAGTGAATTCTAGACAGTTATTGCTTGATGAAGTGTATCTAATGGCCACCACTTTCTTAAAACTTTTAAAAATTTTTTTTCATTTTTTGGGATTGGGGGGGTTGGGCCCCATATAATAAATATGTGTTAAACTTCCCTCCACCCCCCAATGAATATAGTATCTCTGGGCATCTTGTGCGTTGAATTCCCTTGAGGGTTGATCTGGTAAAGCTCACCCATGGCTGGCATACTTCCCTTTAAAGAAAGCAGATGGTGGTAATGAAAAAAGGGTGATGATGGAGAATGGGTCTGGGAAGATGCTGAGGATGCCAAGGTGAGGGAGTCCAGTCCTAAATATTGCCTATTGGCTGGCGCCTGTCTGCAGGCATATAGTGGATAGGCACGCCAGGGTGGGCAGAGAAGCAGTTTCTGTTGTTGCACTAGCATCATTTCAACCATGACAGAGTCCATTAGGAGTCAATTACCAACTATAGCCAGGAAATGTTAAGAAAAAAATTGCATTTTAACTAAGAATTTGAATTGGGAGCTGCATCAGCATCATTTCAACAAAGGAAAATCATTTACCAAAGAGTCAATTGAGGTTGAAGCGTTTACAGCATGTACAGGCACGCAAGGCAAAAGAACCCATTTAATTGCTTATGCGCTGAGTGCAGTCAGAGTTGTCTTGGCTAAGCCAATGATGCTGATTTACCCTCACTGCTTCTGTCAGGGCGTTCAGCAACAGGCTGGGGGGCAGAGTTCAGGGAGTCTGAATGCCAGCCTTCATCCAAAGGAAGCAGAGAAGATTGGTTTTTGAGTGCAGCGCTCTCTGTCTAATAATCCAGGCAGGAAGACTACATCCTACCAAAGATCAAAGTGATGCCTGCAAGTTCATGAGCCCTGTTGGTAGTTGGAGAATACCTTTTCCACCATAGTCATGTTTAGAAATCTCTTCCTGGGGCCCCTGTTTATTGGACTTGCCACAGATAAAATAAATCTTAATGCCTGGCCACGCAGAGCAGTTTGCAAGGTGCCACCCCAAGACCAGGACATACGGATAGCTGATAGAGATGTGAGAGTCATTGGCAGGGAACTTGACGAATTGAGTCACTGTCCTTCAGCATCTCTTATGATCTTGGGGCAGCCCAGGTTGTCTCAGTCCTGCCTGGAACAAAGAGCAAGCTGCAGAACCTCTCTGCAGAGAAATGTGGGAGCAGCAAGGCAAATGCTGTCTCCAAAGAAATCGGGAGATTTGAGGTGACTCTTCCTTCTGGAAAAGCGTGATTGAGCGTGCGTTTTGCAGAGATTGTGGCTATTATAGATTGAAACCTGACTATCACTGACCCATTCACAGGACCCCACACCATTCAGTGCTCAGGACCCTGCAGATAGTCTGGTTTAATAATTTCAAAGTACGCTCAGCTTGTGCTTTGCTCAGCAGCACAGATTTTTAAGGGATTTAATTATTTTTTTTTCATTTAGTTGAAATGCAACTAAATGGTCTACTGTCTAGCAGCAGCATTAGAAGTTTGCTGTCTTACATTACTGTGCTTGAAATCTGAAGTGGGGAAGAAAGAAAATTGTCTAACGAGTGGACAGATGGCAAAATGTACATGAACAGCAGGCCTCCTTGGAGGGGTGCAGTCCTTACTTGCTTGTTAGTGGGCTCATGTCTGTACAGTCAGGGGTTTCTCAGCTCATTCCTTAGAGGACTTGCAGTCAGAAGCCAAGATTTAGGGAAGTCCTGGGCTATTTTGATCAGTGAAATGGGCCTAAGTTAGGTAAGAATGATATTGTGTAAATATACATGTTAGTATAACGAGTACCATCTAGGGTTTGGGTTTGTGATTGGGTGGATGGGTGTAAGGATCTTTGTAGAGTAGTGCATTTAAACCAACCAAGCAAAAATGCTTGAGCTCTCCAAAGATACCTTGATATTTTTTCTCAGTGAATTGCCTGGGATTTTCCCACTGAATCCCATTGCTTGGGATTTTCCTCTTGCCTAAGCTCTGACATGTGGCTGTGGCAGGTGGTTCTCTGTCACAGGAAACAGTGTTTCCCCTTCAGATAGTCTCTATGTGAAATCTTGTGTTTCTTGTGTTTCCTCTGTAAACACATCCTGTTTCGATCTCTTTCAGGCTGTTCCTGAGACTGCTGGCATCAAGTTTCCTGACTTCAAATCTGCAGGTGTCACGCTGCGAAGCCAGAGGGTAGGCTGTTGTCCTGGTCCCCTGGGACCTCTGTTAATGTCTTTCTGTCTGTCTGTCTGTCTCCTCATCTATTCTCCTTTTATAGCTAAAGAAAGTTGAGTTCTTGCCTCTAAAATAAGAAAGGAATTCCATAAATGTGGAGACTCAGAAACCTGGAATGCTGGCTCTGTGAAAGCCAGCTCATTGCCTTGCAGGGGCACCTGAACTTGCTGGTCTTTGTTACTGGTGTACCCACTCTGCTGGTAGGCACATGCGACGGGCCCAGATAGAGCTGCCTAGTCCAAACAGAGCACGCAGCCAAATGTATTAGGCCTCATAGAGCATGGGTGTCAACAGACGAGAGGTGCTTTAATAGCAGGATGCTCAGGTTGTGACTTGAAAAGGAGAGACACACATAAACGTATACAATTTATAGCCTTCCTATTTCCATTATCTTCAGAAAATATTTTGGGGAAAAGCCCCTTTGTTCATTCTGTCACACAGATACCCCTGAGAAAAGAACTTTCTTGCTGTTTTATCAGCAAGACTTGACGCCTGTCTCTTAGCGACAGATTTTGGGGTACTGAGTAAGTTAAACCCACCTGGCTGACTGAATGTTTTCAGGGGGGTTTTGATAGCAAAATCCTTTTTGCCCAGTACAAGTACTTTTTGTTTTTCCTAGCCAGATAAAACAATCCTTAGCTGCGTTATTGTAGGAAAGGTGGAGAAGTAGGTTCCTTGCCTGGCACCCTCACTTGGCATAGTCATTTTCTAGGTCGCTTTTAAAAGCTGTTTTATGGGATGTTCTTTTGATGTCAGAATAGTTTTAGATCTTGCTGGGAACACCCTGGGGCTGTTAGTAGAAATGTGTTTGGGATCAGGCTGCTTTGACGTACAGGTATGTGTGCACATTAGAGGTGGTGTGCCTCAGCAAGGTCACTGCTGGGGGACCCCTTTAGTGTACAGGTGCCAACATCTGCAGGCTACCTGTACGAGTGAGGGGCTGCAGCCTTGACAAAGTCAAAAATCCCAACAAGTGACAGGCAAGACTGCAGTGCATGCGTTGAGATTTATGGAGACGTGGCAGATGTGTTCTCCGGCACTAAGATAAATAGAGTAATTTATGGAGATTGATTTGGATTTTGAAAACTAATAAGTGATGGTTGATCTTTTCTGTTTTTTTACCCTCCCTGTAAGAGAAGCTGAGCAATAACCTGTCAGGATGGAACCATCTGGCAAAGCCAGCAGCCTTTTCGTGTGCCAAACAGGCAATTCAAAACCAAGCCTTTGTGAAAATGGGTGCTGCATGCTTCTCCCTGTTCTCTAATGCTCGCGAAATGCAGCAATAAGCTGAGGCATGGCAGTCTGATTCAGCAACTTTCAGCCTGCAGTAGCCACACTCCTGGGATGACCTAGAGCTACTTCCCATGCTCGGCTTGATGAAATTTTTAAGGAGATAAATGCTGTTATTAGAAGTACCTGTGGTTTGCAAATTGAAAAAGATTGCAAATCACTGATCTAGATTAAAAAACAACACTTTGTTGCTTGGGAATGTGAAACCAGCCTCCAACCCAGCAAAAAGAATTCATTTGTGGCTTTTAGTCAGTCACCTGGCTTCCTTATTCAAGTCTTCCCTGTTTTTAAAACAGGAGCTGATAGACTCACTTGCTTCACATACGGGCCATGGGGAGAATTAATTACATGAGGTCAGTACGGGCCTTTTGAACTGGTAAGAGATGCTGAAGTGTGAAGTGGTATAGAGTTGACAATCCATACTAATCTGAATTATTTTACTTGCGGGATTTATGTGGCAAACCCTCTACACGCCAGTGGTGTGGAATTGATAAGGACGGGAGCTGACTAGGACGAAGTGAGGAATTGGGATGCTGTGCTGGAAACTCGTACTCTGGCAACATCTAGTGTAAGATGTTTTGCCCTGAGCACATTGGAAAATGATTTCTAAAGGCTTGTGACATCCTGCAGTAAATTCTTTTGCCTGAGGACCTGGAGGGTTCCTCAGCTAAAGGCTCCTACTGCCCTCCTTTATTTTGTACTTTGCTACCGTGCTTTATGCTTTCATAGTTAGGCAAAGTTGGATTTTGCGCTGAGATCAGGGACTCAACCTCTGTCACGTGTGAAAAATGTACCGTATCACCCCCAGGATAATAGCACTTAAGCTTTGATTAGGGGTGGTTTTTTTTTCCTTTTTTTTCCTGAGGATTTATAATCAGTCTGAAAACTTGAGTTAAAATTAATTTATAGAAATGAGTCCTTGAAGAAAAGTTAGCAATCTGTATTCAACTTAATTTGTTCCTAGAAGTTTTTACGACAATAGCTGTGGCTTTTCAAATTCCCCCTGTTGTTAAAACTTACAAAATCTTATGCACAGAATGAATTTGAAGACTTTTCCCCCCTAGGATTAATGGTCACTTATGGCCATTATTCTTCATAACGGAAAGTTTCTCCTTCAGCAGACACTGAAGAGTAATCTCCAGTGAGTTCAACAAGCTGCCTTCTATCACAATGGCTTCAGTCTCCCATTGTTCTCCATGAGTCTGTGGCCACAGGCAAAGAAGGCCACAGACCCCATGCCCTTGCTCTGCATGGGATTTCCCCTCTGCCTCTTGGCAGCACAGACCGCAAGTTTCTCTAAGGCAGTAGGCAGTTGGGCATGATGAAAAGCTTCATCTTAATTCAAGGCAGTGTATTGCCTTGGTGCCACTGGGAACAGGAGGCAGTAGCAAATGTTTTGGAAGGGGGTAAGCCTTTCATGAGTTTCTTGAAACAGAATTTTAGACCTTTGCTGTTAGTAAAACAGTGTTATGAAAATAACATCAGAAAAGTATTATTAATCCTAAGTGTTACTTCTGGAAAACTTCCTGTTATACCAGGTCTGCTCAGCTGGGAGGGCAGACAGCCAAAGAGCCAGAGGAAATGAGAGATGGGTAGGGAATTTGTACAGGGAAAGGAGAGGAAGATACTAAAGGGAAAGCAGGCAGCTATGAGGAAGAAAAGCTTTGCTGAGGATCTGCCTGGAGGAAAGGAAAATGAGAGCTGTTGAACTTGAATCTTTTCCAGGACCCAGTCAAACCAACAGTAACCGCATGTTTGTGATCTAGGCATCGTGTTGCTTCTGTAGGGCAGAGTTGGGTTTGTTTTGAATTTACCACAGTGCTTCTGTACCATGCCATGTTCGGCTTTCTTTTAAGTTTTAACCTTTGATTTGACTTTATTGTGTTCGGAGCACTTGACTTTGGCATACTTACATCTCTTCAGTGTCTTTTAAGTTGCTCATCTTCTCTCAGCCTTCTCTGCGAATTTTAAGTTATGATTTTGTTAATGCTGTTGAATTGCTGCAGCAGTGCTTTTAAGAAGGAAGGTGATGGACAGAAAATGGTGGATGTTTGTCCCTGCTCCTGTGCGTTGAGGTGTAAGTCTGTGTCCTTGCTCTGTTGTCATGGGTTTGGAAACAAAGGAACTGGAAGAGAATTGTTTGAGTGATGTCTCATCTGGAAACAGAACAAAACTCTGGGATGAAAAGGAGTTTGTAGAGATCTCATTCTGCAGAAAGGACTGAGGGATGCTCCAGCTTAGTCATTCAAAGCTGGCCACCTCCCCTCGGAAAAGGCTTCAGCCAGCAGCCTGACTCCATCTGCTAACTGGGATCTTGTAGACAAATTGCCAGTTGGACCAATTAAAAAAAAGGAGAGGAAGGAAAATTACAAGTACAGCTTTAGTACCCATTGATTCAAATATTCACACTCACCAGCTTTTAAATATTTACTAGCCTGCTGAGCATTTTTAGCACTGATTAATGAGTAAGAATTTACTGTGGTTGTGGGGGGAATGTGTGTGTGCGAGTTCTCTTCCATTTGTTTTTTCTTGGAGTGGGAACTGAGTGTTTCCTACAGCTCCAAGGTGAATGCTATTTCTAGAGGAAGATGGGGTTGTATGTATATGTTTAGACGTGTTTATTCTCTGTATTTGATCTGACCCACAATTAAATGGCCAAGCACGGCGCCTGTTTACTCTACATCAGAGGCTGTTGGCTCTGTTCCTTCCCTGTCATTAATGCAAACCCAGACCTCATTGGCTGTGAACATGTGAAACATCTGTCTGTCCTCCTGCGATCAGTACTGTCCCTTCAGAGGTTCAGCTTTGGAAGCAGTTTCATGAAATATCAGTTATTTTTATTTGGATTTGATAAATCTAATTACTTGAGGCAATTAATAATTTATTTGTTTTGTATTGATTGCACTCCAAGGCATCCTGGCATCAATCTGATGGAGATCAGCACACCCTTATTAGTTAGGAAAGTTTATGTTTCCAGATCTGAACATCCCATGGATTAGTTAGCTAAGATGTGCTTGTTGCTTCTGCTAGTGATTTTTCATTAGCGAAGTTGAAGTAGCGGAGTTGTATTAGCACTCTACAAGAGAGTGGATGAGAGTGATTTCCACGGGGAGCCTGAAAGAGGTGTAGAAGGAAAGTAGTAGTGTCATTTCTGTGAATAAAAGTTATGAACAAATGATGCAGGCTGGATCGAAGTCATGTTGTGGCATTGCCATCTATTTGTTGTATTACATGCCCTTTAATTAGGGCCAAGAGAGTGCTGGTGCATTTCCTAATCAAACTCCTGCCTGTAGAGAATGAAATAAGATGAAAATATTGGAGTATTTATTTTTAGAGAACAGCAAAGGATACAAAATCTTGAATGAACTAGAGAAGGTGAATCCAACACTTCTCTTCCTCTGTTCTCATTCTTAGCCAAACTGAAAGGTGGTTAATGTTAAATTGCATGAAAATGCATCCGTCACCTTTTTCATGGAGCTCTTTGGTGTGGGAGAGCATCTGGACCACAGCCTTAGGAGGCTCTCGGGTATAAAGAGAGCACTCTGGTTATGGTAATGGGGACTTTTAAAATAAGCTGTAGTTCTGGAAAGGATGCTCCATGTTTCTGCTTCTGTTGAGTCATTAGGTACCAAACAGTGTCTGCAGTACAAGGCCTCGGGGACCTTTGTCTGCCAGTCCTGGACTGATTTGAGAAGCTTTTACTACCTTTGTGTGCCTGTAGTGACAGTCTTAGGTGTCATTCATCAGGTAATCTGACTGTATGTAACTTTTACAGAGCACCATATGTATTGCTTTTTTTCTTTCATTAGCGTAACCAATATAATGGCGTGTAATTAGTCACTGTGGTTTTTTGTATTCGTTTAAGTGTAGTTTCAGTTAAATATTTTAAGGGAAAGGCAACATCAATTCAAGACTAGATGCGTGTTTTGCCACAGTTTCTTGGATTTGTGTCTGAACTGGAAGTCTGCAAAATGTTCTTGTACTATATGAAACTATCCTAAGTTCCCCCTCCTGTGGCCTGTCTTGGGGCCCTCCCAGTGATCATAGCACACTCTTCTGTCGTCTTGATTTGTTTCAGTCAGATGCAGCTCAGAGGCTGCAGCCATTTCCATTTCCTGCAGCTACCTCTGCAGGTCTCAGCTTGGTTTCCGCACCTGTAGTGAGAGGTAGGGGTAGGACTATCTGGCAATCTGCAGACCTCTGAAAGCAAAATACCACAGTGTCATACTGTAGGGTCATACTGGAGGGTCTTTTATGACCATCCAGTAAAAATGTCCCATGCAGTTCTTCTGCACCATGCATTTTACTGTTTTTCCCTACACAAACACTTCCTGTAGTCCTTTTGCATTTGGTTTACAGGCTTGCACTATATTGAAAGCAAAATGTATTTAAGGGCAAGGAAATCTCAGGGCTGATAAGTGGTAGATAATACTTTGCTTTCCAGAAGGTGACTATCTTCTAAATGGCAGGCAGTCCTGGCAAGGTGTGAATTCTTCCTGTCTTCTCAGGTGTCTTGTTTCTTGTCGCAACCTGTATGTCAAACTGGGAGAAAGCTGACTCTTTCCAGGTTATCAGCCATCATTTGTGTGGATTCCAATTCATTCTAATTTTAGGCCATTTGTGCTGGGTCAGAGCAATCTGTAGCCCATTCCTAGGGGGGAAAGGGTGGGAGAGTATAAAAATCTTGAAGACCTTGTTACCTGCACTGATGAAAACCCATCATGCTGAGACATTGATGCTCCAGGACCTTTGGTTTCTTTAGGAAGATTCTCTTAGCGCTGATGCAAGAGGTGAAGCTATAGATGCATAACAAGGCATTAATGTTTATAGGACCAGTGAGCTGCTAGTTTGCCATATGCCTGAGCGTGCTGTGCTTCTCTGGGATCTGTTGGCCTCCCTCATCCTTGACAAAACTTTCATGAGGTATATTCCTCTAACAAGTAAAACTCATTCCATTTACTAGGAGGATTCAAGTACAGAATTTATATTTTTTCACAATTGATTTGGGAATTTGTGAGGTATGTCTAACTTCAGTCCAAAAAAACCCTGAAACAACCATTTACATAAGTTAATATAGAAATATTTTCTTCTTAAAGGATTGGTTTATTTAGCATTAAGCCTCATGATGGAGCAAGTTGATGGTCATGGCCATCCCCGAGTGGTCGCTGTGTGTTTAATGTGTTATATAGCACAGCAGAGATGGCGTGTGTGACTCTGTGTGACTCTTTATTCTTAGCTGTTCTAAATCTCAGTCTGACAGATCAGCAGGCACTGGTGTTAAGACATGGGGTCTGTGGCTGAAAGCTGCGGCAGGGGGAAGCGTGTGTGTTCACTGAGGCAGAGAATACCTGTGCAGTTTCAAACTTCTCTAACTTTTGCAAATATCCATTGCAGTTTCCCATCTGCCTTCCATTGTAGCATTTTAGTTCTGAGCAGTTAAGGACTTCAAATTTCCAGAAACGTGCACGTTCATACCTGAAATTGAATTTCTCTGGGTATTTTTTTTTTATTCCAGAGCTCTAAGGCTAAAGTACTTAATATGGTTCTTTCCTTCCTTGAGTCTTAAAACTGTGCAGGAGTGGAGGCTCTCCGCTCCTGTAGAGTAGAGCCATGCAGCCAGGGAAGGGTTGACCTTCTTTCCCCACCTTAAGCCAGAAAATGCAAAAAACATTATTCATCTGAAACTTTAGCACTCCTTCCTGGAAATCCACTAAGCAATTCAGTATTCTAAAGATATCCATGAAGAAAGTGCCTAATGAGAAAGTTTTCTTGCTGCTGAAATCCATGAAGAAGGTGGTTTTCAATGTCAGTGAGCTGTATTATAATGCTGAACAACAATACCGGTGCCGGTGCATAAAACCTCGGTTTATAGCTGTACAGACACAGGTCAGGTGTGTGGAGTTTTTAGGATTAACGGTTTTAGGACAGTCATATTGTTCAGGGTTGGGGAAGATTGAGCTTAAAGAGAAGGTTGTCTCAAAATTGAATTAAAATGAAGTGCAGTGCCAGGGAGGGTAAATGTGGAATATACAAATAACCATTGATTTATTTTAAAAACCTTGTGTTTTGGTGATAGACCAAACAAAAGTTCTCAACACAAAAGTAGGATTTTTTTTTTTTAAGTTGTGAGCACCAGAAATGGAGCATTTATGAAGAAATTGATAAATTGAGAGCAGGACATCTAAGATGACCATATAGATATAATCATACGTGGGACCTAGCTGAATCTGTCTGTCGATCCTGCAGATCTATTCCATTCCTAGTGAAGATTCCCATGACAGTCTCTACCTGCCAGGTGGTGATGCTGTAAGACATAACAGGGGGCTCTGTTGCAAGCTTTGCTGTTACTTAGACTTCATTACTCCTCCAAAATATGCTCAAATACATTTACAGCTATGCTTAAAAGTATTAACCTAAATCATGAAAACTGAATGGCACACAAATAAATGAACCAAGTCTGTTTGGCGAGGCTGTATCTTCAGTTATTTCTTATCATGTTTGTTCATTTAATGAATTTTGCCAACTACCAATTAATTTGCGGTAGGCCTCCCAGTCATTAGTGTGAATTAACAAGGTTTTGTTGGTGGAATGTCTTGACCATTAAGTAGAAGTCCTGTATCATTCAAAACCTCAAGGGTACTCTACGATGAGACCCTCTATAGAA
Source organism: Phalacrocorax carbo (assembly GCF_963921805.1). NCBI lineage: Eukaryota > Metazoa > Chordata > Aves > Suliformes > Phalacrocoracidae > Phalacrocorax > Phalacrocorax carbo. Next base: position 51,357,483 of record NC_087518.1, on the reverse strand, counting down.
ATTGAACTGCTCAGGGCCACCCCCAGTCTCTCAACCCTCACTGTGGAAGTGTGGCAGATGTTCCGTTCATCTGTTTAAGGGGCATGGCCCAGTTCCTGAGCAATGCCGCCCTCCTTCAGAGAAGAGCAGACCGGGTCAGTACCGGTGTGCTCCGTGCCTCTCAGGCCAAGTGCGTGCCAGCAGAGGTTGTGTATCCCAGGATCAGGCAAGGCTCCTCTCTGCATAGGTAGGCTCTGGTACTGTGCCTTCATGGTGTTGATTCACACAATTTTCTGTAGCTCTTTATTTATTTTTCTCTTGGTACACGCAGTTCATGTGTTTAATGCAGGTTGTTTATAGCAAGGACAAAAGATTACAGTCCTTAAATCAAAAAACGACACAGGTGTAATTATAAGCGCAGGCTGGTGTTGCAAAGAGGGCTGTAGGGAGAGGTTGTCAAAGGAGAAGAGCATCCAAAATATAGTAACCTCAAAAATCCTGGCTAATCAGTTTTCTGACGGGAGCAATCTGTTTCCCAGGTATTATTATTATATGGGGACTTTAAAGATAATAAATAACAATAATAGTCTAGTATAAGGAAGGAAAGAAAAGGGCAAATGCCATTCACCTCGGAAGCTGTGGTTGCTCACTAGAGTTCTCTGAGGAGCATAATTTTCCTCAGCCCTGCAGAGGACTCGATCCATGACAATACCAAGAATGTCCCAGGAGCTGTGATGTAAGCAATGAGATTGTCCTGAGTGGTGTTTTCATTAATGCAGAGGTATGGCCTGCAGAAACCACATATCCCAGCGCACGCATCTTGAGCCAGAGAGCTGTTATCTGTGCCATTGCCTGGGACCTGTGGTCCCTGGTGGATTCCCTTATTCCTTAGGAATGGGGCAGGTGATACACCACTTCCAGCATTCTGGTGCATCTCTGGACATCTACTTAAAAGACCAAAACAAAGAAGGGCTTGCAGAAGTAAGCTTGGGCTTAACAGAGCTGTACAGGACATGAAGGCTTCTCTTCTGCAACGAGGCAGCCCAGCTAACGGACCCTGGCTAACAGATTATCAGCAGCATTTGAGTAATAGACTGCTCATTTAGTTTTAATACATTTTGCATAGAGAGCAATCAGCCTTCATCAGTCTTAGAGATGAATTGGCTTAGCCAGCTAAATTCTAAAGATATTAGTCCGACAGCAGCCACATAAATCATAACATTTTCTTAATGATGGTAAAATTAAAATATACTCTTGCTTTGAGAAACCAATGAAGCCTTCCTGTTTGCAGGCTAGATCCTCCAGCCTGAATTAAAAGGAAGCTTAATTGATGTGTTTTTAAACTAAACTCGCAGACCCACTTGTCCCGAGCATCTCTAGTGTTCCTTTCTTTGAAGTTAAATTAATTTGTCCTGCCTCTCCCTGCTCCATCCTCTAATCTTCAGGAGTGTCAGTGAAGACCTTGCCTCGGTAGTCATTGACCTGTGGGACATGAGCACTACATACACAACTTCACAGGTTGTGAATTTCCTCATTTCCAATTGTTCAACCAACAGGATTACCCTGGCAAAGCCTTCAGCTATGTGTTGCCAGTAGTTCCTTGAGCTAGTTAGTGGAAGCCTCCCAGGAGAAAAGCGTGTGGTTTTCCTCTAACCAACAAACCGAGACTTCCTGCCAGTCCACCTAGCCTAGCTGGGCATGAACTTTTCCTGTTTCTTGTCCTTTGTTCCTGAAGCTGGCTTGAAGTCCAGCATGCTTTTGCTAGCTGGTGTTTAACAGAAGGGAATCTTGCCTTTAGCTAGAAAGACTCTGATGTTGGCTGAGGAGCAGGGGTGCAGACAGACTATCAGGGCTGTGATAATCCCCCAAGTATTGTGTGTCCAGAGCTTTTCAATGAGGAGATGCTGGGCTCTGTTAACTCTGTGTCCTACAGGTTAAAGATAGCACAGTCTGACTAGGTCAGCCCATACATCCCCCTGCTGAGACAGAGCTGAGTACATTGCCCACCTTAAATGTTCTGTGTGATCCCTCGTGGGGCAGAACAGTTTTCTGGACCAAGGCCTCTTGCTGTCAGGAATGTCTTCCTGATGCTCCAAGCTAACCATTCTGTCTCCTGCTAAGCTGTGCTAAGTGAGCTTTCCTCCTTTGGCATCCTGCTGCTAGGTGCAGCATGGCACCCACCAAATAAACAGAACCACCTCCTGTCCCAGTGTTCTGGGATGCCTTATCTTAGGGCTCTACTCTGTCCGGCTGTTTTTCAGCAGAGCCTGTGCAGGTAGTCTGTTCAGCAGAGCTCCTGGGAAAACCTTTTTTAGGAAGGTTCTGCTCAAGTTAAGACTCTGGACCAAAGGCTTGACTGAAATCCAAATACCCGATACCTTTGGCAGCCTTTCTTTTTCTAAAACAATCATTTTGTGGTCAACTGTAAAGATTCAGTCTCTGAAGTACGAAATTCACTGCTATGCAGAAACCCCAGCTTTAAGCCAAAGACTCTCAAGGTATAAAAAAGAGCAGAGGTGTCCTCTAGCCCTTACCTGTGCTGGCTGTCTGCACAAAGGTGGGTTTTCCTTTTTCCCTGGTGCTCCTTTTGGATCCTCTGGATCAGGTTGGTTTCTTAGAAATCCTCCCCTGATAGTCCTCTTGGTCCTTTGCTGGAGTCTTAATTATGTTGTTAATATCTAGCAAAAGGACTAGGTGCTGCTTAGTGTATACTGTGAAAGGCCCATTCCCCTGGGGTGCTTTGTGGTGTCCATACTCTGGTTTCTTGGCTGAAATGATGTGGAGAAGGCAGGTTTTCCCAGCAGGTCCTGCATTGGGGTTGTGGAGATGCTGATGGGACACACTCAGCTGTAGCTGAGTTAAGGTTAGCGCTTTCACCATTTGGGTATGTGCATGCAGTGCTCCTGCCTTCAAAGGAATTAAGGAGTTCCAGATGGTGTCTCTTGTCATTTTGGTGCTGGGGCAGTGAATAGTGTGGAAAAGATGGGTCTAATCTGGGAGACAAACATTGGGTGCTCTGTTTTGGGGAACTTCAACCTGTGGCTCTAGGAAGTAAGGTGACCATGGGACCCTGCAGTGAGCAAACCTCAGAGGCCAGTTTTAAGGTGGAGTAAAGAATGGCTCTTCCTTCAGGTCATTCCCAGCCCAGTGTTGCAGGCTCACGGTTGGTTTGGCCAAGGCTGGGGCCACTGATCAGTAAGTGGAGGGCAGGATGGCTGCAGGATGCTCTCATCTCTTGGCTATTCAGTGGCCTGCTGGGCAGCTTGGGCTGGCAGTGGTGGTCCCCGGGTAGAGGTGTGAGCTCACCTTCCCAGGGTTGCATATGGAAGGACAGCCTACGACGGTGTGCAGTGAGGTGTTTGACACTGCGGTGTTGAGAATCATTCCTTTCCTGGTCCATCTTCTAGCATTGCTGAGGAAGGAAAAGGGCTTTCATTCGTTCTTGGATATATCCACAGGGCTTGGAAACCTCTTCTCCCTACCATATTGTGCTAGCTGCATTTGTGCTGCTTGTAATCTAATAAATGCTTGGTCTGAGCAGCTAGCACTCCTGCTAGAGCCCAAATGAATGCAGAGGAAGGACCCTGCTAAGTGTATGCATTCTTCCTCTCCTGGCCAGCTCAGATTTCCTTTCATAGCTCACATCTGATGCTTCCTCTCTCACCTAGCCCCTTAGCTCCAATGTAAATGTGTGTTCACACTTCCGCCAGTCAAGTAACTGTGCTCTCTCTGTCTCTCCCCTTTGTTATAAAGCCTGCTCTGTAAATGAATCCCACAGGTCTGGGGCTCAGCAGGTAAAAGGAGAAGTGAGTCTGTTAGCGCATGAGTCTAATCAGGCCGGCTAAAGCGAATAAAGTAGGGCAGCATTGCACATTAGCTGCTGTGTAAATGAGCCCTTTGATGGGCTGGGCGCCGCGGGAGAGGGTTTGAAGCCAAGAAGAACTTTTGTTGTTAATTCAGTGACACATGGAAACTGTAAAACAGCGTGTCTTGCACACACACGAGAGAGAAAATAAAAGCCCTCACGACCGGGCTTTTCAATACCTGCCCTCGGACCTAGTCTGAAAACTTTCAGCCCCTGTCTCCCTCTCTTACCACTTGATTTTCCATTCTCTCCCTTTCTTTTTTTGTTCCCCCTGCACTATAAAAAGAAAAGCTCTCTTGCCTTTTGAACTAGACGGCTGTGAGTGAGGGCTATCTCTGAGCTGTGTGGCTCTGTTACCTTTGTGTTCCAGATGAAACTGCCAAGCTCGGTGGGACAGAAGAAGATTAAAGCCCTGGAGCAGATGCTGATGGAACTCGGAGTAGGTGAGTAAAGGGGGCACGCGAGAGAGAAAGAGACACACAGAGCTAGCCTTTGTTCTCGAGATGGGCTATTTTTTCCCCTAGTAATACAGCCAGTTTCTTGAATAACAGTATGTGAATGGTTTTTAAAATATTTTATGTGTTTAAAAAAAAAAAAAGAGAGGGTAAAAGCCAGAACAAGATGCACAGGTTTTTTTTTTTCCCTCCCAGTAGAAAAATGTTTTAAAAGAGCCTTTGTTTCTCTCTTGTTTGGGCCTTTTTAACCATCAAGAGAGGCAGCACAGTATTAGGAAGGCAAATCTCAGCCTTGCCGGGAGAGGTACTTCTAAGTGTGTTAGTGACCACGGCACGCACATTGTTCAGGGCTGCCCTGTCTTGCTTTCAAGCTTCGTTTCCTCTTAATTTACTGCTCACAGTGGCAAGTCCAAAATGCGTCTGGGACTGTTCATCCCCCCTTTATAGGTTGCATGCTGTGTGAAAATCTGGAGCATCTCTGCTGAAAGGCGAGTAAACACACATCCCTCACTCTTGAACTCCAGTGTCTTAGTAGCAGAAAGAAGGGTTCACTTAACATGTACAATACCCACTCGTAGCTAGAGGGGAAGAAGTGCAGCTCGTGGCTAGCTGCTGCCCTCCATGCAGTGGGTACAGTTTGCAGGTACTACAGGTCCCAGCGTGCAGTGCCCCTTGATTAGACACCTGATGATCCCTTTTCCCCCCACTGTGGCTGGGGGGATTTTTAAAAATAGAAAAAGAAAAGAAGAAGAAGAAAGAAAAAAGCCTTACTGGTCATTTACAAGAGATTACTAAGCCTGCTCCCAGCACTGACTTCTGTTAACTCTTGTTAGTGTTTTGCGCCAACCAGTTTATGGCTTGATATGTTGTCTCAAGAGACTGTGTGCAGTTTTGAAGGCCTCCTGTGGCTGGTGAAAGCGGCTCAACCAGGATGGTTTCCCCTTTCTGGAAACTTCTGGTTTAAAAGTAAGGGAGTTAACATCTTTGCTTGCTAGGGAAGCCTTGGGGAAGGATGTGAGTACTTCTTAGAGCTCACTTTCCACGAGGGTAAAGAGGGGTTCCTGACTGCCCACTCCTGCCTGACAAAACACACATATCTGGAGGATTTCATGGTGCTCCAGCCCTGCTGTGCCTTAGAGTGCAGAAACACACCTGGGCTTTGTGTGGGTGAACACAGTGCTAGCAGGATGGGGTCGTGTGGGCAGCCCTGTGGACTGGGGGCCACTGCTGTATATCAGGACAAACACGCAGAGCTTCATCCTTTTCTCCTCCAGAACATGCAGCTCTTCCTGGTTCTGTGTGGGTGTGTGATGGGCTGCAGCAGAATGCGTGGTGTGCGGGGGTGTTCTGCCAGCGCCTGCTACAAGCAGTTCAGGTCTGCACTAAGCAGAGCAATTCTCTGCCTCAGTCCTGCCCTGGGAGGAGCAACAAGAGAGGCAAGGGAACTCGGCCTGTCTGCCACTTGTTGGTGAAGGTGTAGGGAACAGCAGGAGCTCTTCTGTCCTCTGCAGCAGTACGTGTGAGGACTTGTTCCCAAGGCTGAGCTCCCTTCATATGACCTGGTGGGTAGCAAGGTTCAGTCGTCTGCTCTGACCATTGCCTTCCATCATCCTTCTCTTGCAGAGTCCTGGACTTGGCAGGTTTACCCTTAGTCCTTGGCCAGAGCCAAAGGACAGGCTGGAAATTCAGGCCTCCAACCCTTAGGGATGCCGGTTGCTAATGATCCATGTGATGGGAGTGAGGCTCCTGGCATATCTTTGTGGGAGTGAATGGGCAGCCAGGGCCTTTCTAGGGATTTTCCATTGTAGGGTTGCAGGTTTGGGCATTTAACAGAACCTGTTTTTCTCCCTAGATCTCAATCCTATGCCCACAGAGGAGATCGTGCAGATGTTCAATGAGCTGCGGAGTGACCTGGTGCTGCTGTACGAGCTGAAGCAAGCCTTTGCTAACTGTGAATATGAGCTGCAGATGTTACGGCACCGCTATGAGGCCCTGGCCAAAGCTGGTAGTATTGGCCCCCTCAGTGCGGAAGGCACCCATCCAGATGGCCAGGCAGGGCTCGGCATCGAGGAGGGCAAGGGAGATGCCAAGGACCAGATCATTGATGTAGTAGGAGCACCACTGACCCCCAACTCGGTGAGAAGGAAGGTTGTGGGGGCAGAACAGGGAGCGCTCAGGTCTCCAACGCAGATGCCCTGACGAGTGCTGGGGATGCTGCCCTGCTCTCCCTCCAGGCGTGCCCATCAAAGGGAGCACAGCACGCCTCTTCCCCCCAAGTCCCAGTGCTGCTCTCTGGGCTTGTCTCCTGTGCTGGACAGTGTTCTTGGTGCTATAGGTGGGGTCAGCAGGGCGTTCTACATCCTGCATGCAGGGAGATGGCTTGACGTGGGTGCCACCGTGGACTGAAGCAGCAAGGCTTTGGGTGACAAGAGCTTGCACTAGGGCAGCAACAGTGATGCCAATACGGCTGCAGGCCTGAGGCATTTCCTTCTAGACACAGCCCCATAAGGGTGGTTCAGCAGAGGGGAGTGAGTGGGGAAAGCAGTTTTGAGGTGGTGAGTCGTGATCTGCCCAAGACCCTGGAGTCAAGCAGTAGCCCTGCCTGGAGCAGGGGGCTTGGGAAGGAGAGAGGTGTTTGAAGAGCAAAGGGGTGTTTTTGTGCCCTGCTTCCAGTGCTGAAAAAGGAAAGCCAGCCTAGGGGCTCTTCCACTTCAAGCCCTGTGACAATGTCCTGTGCATGTGCCTCTGCAGGATGTGAATCACCAGCCTCCTCTCCCTGCCTCTGTGAGGGTAGGCTGCCCAGCCCCTCACCGCTGCCTCAGGGCCAAGGGTATGCCTGGGGATCAGCTGAGGTTGCTTTCCCCTCTGTGCTGTCCCCTGGCACAGCTGAGCTGAACTGCCTGATAAAAGCTGCCTGTCTCCACACAGTGGCATCCCCGACGCCTCACACGTACTGCCCCTGGTAGCGGCACAGACCTTTACTTTCTAAAATGTATAATGTATTGCAGGATATTGAGAACACCTTATCTGTCAACGGCAGAGGCGACGCGTTAATCTGGACTTGAGTAATGTCCTATTTGATTGTGACAATATGGAGTTATAAGGAAGCATTCTGCTGAGACAGGTTCATGTTTGCAAAGGAGTCTTCTGAAGTTTTTTTTTCCCCTGCTGCATTCGATCTGAAATCTCACCCCTCGCTGCGGTCCGGAGTGTCCTGGTTTGCAAACTTTTCGGGCTTATTCACAAGAAACTTGCTCTCCCTTGAGACTTTGCTTGTTGGGAAGGTGGGAGAGGTGGAGGTGGTGGTGGTGGTGGTGGCGGCCATGGCTGCAGGAGGGAGCCTATGTGTGTATTTCTGACCATATTGTTCCTCAGTGCCACCTCCTGGAGTTGGAAACAAAGGGGTGGGCCCAGGCAGCACAGAGAGGGTTAAACTGACCTGGTCTCTGACATATTTGAAAGAAATATAATCAAGTTAATTCACTGCAAGGCAAATTCAGTACCTAAAGGGCCCCCATGTTAAATACAGCACTGACCTTTACCGGCTGATTACACAAAGACGACACAATTAGATTAGTCCAAGACAAAAGGTCAAGCACATTCACACTGTGACCATTTCATGCTACCTTTTGAGGGGGGGAAAAAATTACATCCCAGCTGGAGGGGTATCTTGGAGAGGAGGGGAATGGGGCTGCTGGACCATGTTTTGCCTGGCTCAGGTATGTTTGGAGACTCAGGCAGGGCCTGGCACTGTGCTTGCCTTGAGTCTTTCCTGCGGTTCTGGGCAATGTGGCAGTGGGAGAGACCAGCAGCCTGTGGCCCACAACCAGTTTTTCCAAGGATGGACTGAGCTGAGTGGAGGCTGTGTGTTGGTGATGCTCCATGCCTTGCTCAGAGCTGGCAGGAGCAGCCCCAGTGCCTCTCACTCAGCATCGTGGCTAAAATTGGCCTCTGGAAGGTCAGCGGGCTGGGGTCAGCTCTGAGAAGGGGGGTGGCTGTTTGGCTGGTGGGGTGCATGCATGTGTTCCCGCCCTGCACAGTGACAGCCCTGCGGTGTCCCAGGCCCTGCTGTGATGGGGGCAGCGTGGGAGGCAGTGCGCCCAGGACACAGTGCTGAGAAAGCAGCCTGCCTCTGCAAGCACAGCGCTTTTCCCTCCCCCCGGGGCGCTTGCAGTGGGGGTAGCAATATTGGTGGTGCAAACAAGCAGCTCTCTGTAGAGCAAGCACAGCAGTGCTTTGTGGTGGCCTTTTCCTTCCCTCGCCTTCTGCAGCCCCGGCCGTGGGCTTTTGTGGGTGACACCTTGCCTTTTCCCTTGCCAAGGCCGCTTTGGCGGTTTAACTCTGCCATGCCAGCCTTGAACTCCCGAGTTCAAGTGTGTGCTTTGACACTGAGCTGCTGGGGGCTCTTGGGGAGTCATTTAATCTCCCTGCTTCAAATTCCTCTGAGTTGGAGAATCCCTTTGTGCTGTCTAGCACTGCCCGTCCATGGCACTCCACATGTTGGATTAAGCGTGGATTAGTTCAGCCTCCAAACCAGCTGCTCCCCTGAAGCCAGATTTGTTTCCCTGGAGAGAAGTATCTTGCTCCAGATGTTGGAGGGAGTGAGTGGCAAAGCCAGGAGTAGGACTAGGAGTCCTGACTCCCGGGCCCTGCCTGTATGCCTTGATTCCTTTCCAGGAGTTAGAACGGATGGACAAAGGCACAGGAGGGTGTTGCGATACTGGTTGTGGCAACAGCTGCCTGCCACCATCCCCCTTGGCTGGCAGTGGGATGGGGGACATCTCGGCAGGGGGTTTTAGCCCAGGTTGGGAGAGGCCTCTGCCTCTCTCAGCAGTGGGAAGCCTGGCACCGCTCTGCCCTGCTGCGTCCACTGCACGCCTCCTCCCCAGCTGCCTGTCCACCCTCTCCTCGGGGCTGCGGTGCCCATCGCTGACCATTAAAGCCGAGCTGGGATCCCCCCAGTGCTGTCTGCTGCTGACCCCGGTAGGGACTTTACTCAGGGCCTTCAGGAGGTGAAAGGTGAGCCGAACTCGGAACAAATTAGTTCCAAGCAGAAGTTCAGCCAGTTACTCCAGATTGGGTCCTTTGATTTCCGCAACTCAGACTCCACTCAGTGATCTGTAATGAGTGACTCTCAGAAATCCTCGCATTGCAGCACTTTGTTCCTGAGCTCACAAGTCAGCCCATTAATGGGTAAAGGAAAGGACCTTAAGTCTAAGAAGTCTCGGGTTCAGAGTCAGAATTATTTGACTTTTAAGCTTCCTTTATCTGAACTCCTGCTGACTTCTTGTTTTCTGAGCCTGTTTGAAAGCTAGAAGTTACATTGTTAAGATCAAACATTCTCTCTTTCCAGATGGAGTTACAATATCTGTCTTTTATATATATATAGTGTATATATACCAGGGTGTATATATATTCGTCTTTTTTTTTTTTAACTGTTCTTTCCATTAAAAGAAACTAGACTTGTAGGCTCTTGTAAATTATAATGTAAAACATTTTTTTTAACCAGACAGTTCCCAATTTTGCCCAAGGCAACTGGAATAGCTGTGCCACAGAAGGCAATAGGAAGGTGATTAATATGAATTTGTGACATATTTGAAAGATGGGTCTTTTGCCATATAAAGATTATCAAACACATGTGCTCTTCCCCATTAATTCCACAGCCCTCCCAGGAAAGCCACAAAGCCCAGCTCCTTTGTTTCCAGGGTGGGTTTTTGTTTTTTTAAATGTACTTTTCGGTCCCCTTGATTACCATGTATTTGACTTTTATAGGGCATCTGTTCACACTGCTGTGTGGGTTCTCTGGCCCTTTTATTTCCCTGTTAATCGGATCCCGCGAAGGCAGCCGTGCCAGGGCCTCTGACGAAATCCGTGTGTGTGTTGTATTTAACTTTTAGCCGTGCAAATTCCATGCTCTGTTTGCCGTCTGCCCGGTGCCCGGGGGGGACCGGGGGCCGCCTTCCCGCCGGGGGAGGCAGTAGGGCCTCCCATCACGCACGCTGCGCGGGGAGCACGCGCGTGCGGGACCCACAGGGCTGGAGGAGCAGGGACGGGCAGGCCGGGCTCCTTTCGGAGAGGTGTCAGTGCTGCCTTGTGCGTCCTGGGTGCTTGCCAGCCGGGGCAGTGGCTCTGCAGGCCTTTGGGGACAGGGGATGGCTGCAGGGCTGTGCACGGCGGGGACCTGGCCGCAGTCACCTTGCCTGTGCAGCCTGTGCCACGGTGCCAGCCTCTGCCGCTGCCTGCGTTGGGCTGCGCTGTGCAAGGCGGGCCTGACCCGGGGCTCTGGCACCGCCTGTCCCTGCACCCAGAGCACGGGGCACCTGCACTCAGAGCACGGCTTTGGCTGCTGACTTTGCTGCGGTCTCGGCCACAGCGGCTGTGCAGCGCTGAGCACTGAGTCTCGCTGCAGTGCAGTGATAGGGCTAGGGTCATGTTCCCCATTCGGTGCAAATGGCCCCATCTTTCCTGTGGCTGGATTTGGCCCTGAAACCTTGTCTGTGAAGGGTGAGGCTCACCAGAGCCTGACAGTCTCGCTCAGGCATATCAGTGTGTGCTGCCCAGAAAAAAGGTGGGTTTTTTGAGGAGCATGGTTCTCTGTCAGCTGTCTGCTCAACCTGGGTCACTTCATGGCAGGTCCGCGTCGTGGAGGAGCATTTCCAGGCTCTGCCCTGTCCCACACCAAGCATCCCCAGCGCAGCTGGCCGTAGCACGGAGCTGCTCTGCCCCTCCCTCAAGGCCCCACTCCTTAGGGCTTGTTCCATGCCAGCTTGCTTGGTCAGGGGTCCTGGGACCACTGGGCTGTTGCAGAGCTCAGCCCTTTCCTCCTGCTCACTCTCAGACCCTGCACCACAAAGGTGATTGTCCCAAAGTCCTGTCTGTGTCAAGGAGGTGACGCCCCCCTCAGGGGTGCCATCCCAGCCCTGTGTCGCTGCTGGATTAGCTCCGGCCCCTCCAACTCTTCAGGGCCGTGGCTCTGCCTTCAGCCGGGCAGATGGCAGTGTGGTCCATTGGGCACTGCTGGCTGCGATGCCGGAGCCCGTGGCCGACTCTGGGACGGGCAGTTGTTTTCCCTGTGACCTGAGCGCTCCCACCCGCTGACCCTGGGTTTTTTTTTTTTGTTTCCCATCTCCCTCTTGGAGCAGAGAAAGCAAAGGGAGTCGGCCTCCAGCTCCTCCTCCATCAAGAAGCTGAAGAAGCCGTGAGCCCCCTGCGCTGGGCAAGGAGGAGGCGCAGAGCTATGTGCGGGGTCAGTGCCATCCTGTCCCGGAGCCCCCAGGGAGGGCAGGCTGCCTGCAGCGGTGGGGCAGGGCAGGGGCCCTGCTGGGGCAAACAGTGCCGTGCTCCAGCAAAGAGCAGGAGCCATTCCCTGCCCAGCGCCACGGCCCCAGTCCCATCCGACCCCCAGAGCAGTGTGACCTCCAGATGCCTGCAGCAGGTGCTGGGGGGTGGCCTCAGGGCTGCGCAGGGCTCTGCTGGCGGCCGCCGCTCTGCTCAAGGCTGTGCATGGCTGCCCTGCGGCTGCTAGCGTTCGCTGCCATTTCTTCCGGTGGTTTTTTTGTGTGGGTTGTTTTTTTTTTTAAACATGCCAGAGTTTTGTGAGCCTCCCTGTAAATTCAGAACCTGGCACTTACACTGGAGCAGAGTCATCATTAGCCCTGGTGAGCCTGTGCAGAGCAGGAGATGGTGCGAGCTGTCTCTCCTCCACCCCAGGCAGGCTGGTGGCTCTCCCTGGACCTGCTGGTGTCGGCTGCAGTGGGGGTTGCTGCGGGGGTTGCTGCAGTCCTTGCTGTCTTTGGGGCCACCAGGCCCTGCTCTGGGCTGCTGCAGCACTGCTTGCGCCAGGCTAGGGAGCTCCCTCCAGCATCCCACATGCCCAGCCCCTGTGTAGCTGCTCTTCTCCAGTGGCTCTTGCATGCCCCACACCTGCAAGTGCCACCTCACCTGGGTGAGGGGATGCCCCTGCCGGGACACTGTCCCCAGCAGTCACTGTCAGGTCGGGTTCCTCCTCCTGCTGCCCTGCCCAAGGCAGGCAGACACCTCGCAGGCTTCAGTCAGGGGTGAGAGGGGGCCCTGGTCTCTGCGCCCCATGTTTTGCAGGGCCCTGGAGGGACCGAGGCATCGCTGATGCCAGCAATGGGAGCCTGGGTTCGTGCACTGCCTCTGTGGGCATGGGTGGCCCCGGCTGCGCTGCCCACTCTGGGCCGCTGCCTGCCTGCCCAGCCCGCGTCCCCTCTGTGCTGCCTTTCAAGTGTAACTGGCCATCGACCCACCATGACAACGTCCTCCGAGTCACATTCTCGCCTGCAGGAGTAAAGGGCAAAGGCCAAGTTCTTAGTTTTCATAGAAAACTAATTAGATGACTCCATCGAAAATAGGTCAATAAAGTTGATCGGGGCGGCACAGAGGGAGCCATTAAAACCCCCGTGACCTTTGCTTGGAGCAAGTGGGCTGGGGCTGCCCCTTCCCTCCGGGAGCTGCCCACTCCGTGCCAGCTGGGCAGCTGCACCCCTGTCACCCGATGGCACCACAGCGCTGGGCAGGGTCCCTCGGGCACCTGGGCATGGTGGCATTTCCAGCACGGCTCGGTATGGCTCCTGCGCATCACGGTGCTGTGCTCGCGCTGACTGTGCTGCCTGGGGCAGAGCCACACTGGCTCCAGCGGAGATGCTGTAAGTGTGGTAGGGGCCACGTGGGTACAGCGTGCCAGGCTGCAGGGTGGGATGACGGCTGCCAGTGGGACATGGTGGTGGCTGTCACCCTGCACCAGGCAGAAGGCTGCGCAGGGGTGCACCTGTGGGCACAGCCCAGCCGGGAGGGGCTGGTGGCACCCTTGGGGTAGGGCCATCCTGGGGCACAAGCGTTTGCGAGGTGGTGGGGGAGACTGCTGGGCCCACCCATGGCCTGTGCTGGAGAGCGGGGCAGTGCTCCCAGGAGCAGAGAACCTGAATCTCCCTTTCACAGCCAAAAAGTTTGCCTCCCTGGGGAGGATGGACGTGCTGGGGTGCTGTAACCCAGTGAGGGCAGCCTGATCCCTCGTACCCACATGGCACCCCCTGCCTCTGCCCCCCGCACACACTCAGACATGCATGGGCACAGCCCGGGCTCCTTTACCCCCAAACTTTATTCATGTGGCACATTTACAGCAAGGATTGGAATAACTAGACAATGAAAATGCTGGGTTTGCATTATCGGTTGGTTTAACTGGAACACCACACACCATGCAGTCATGTACCGCCAAGTTCAGTGCCTGTATTGCCCTTCTGGCTGCCGTCACCGGCTTCGCTCCAGGCCATGCACGCACGGGCCCGGGGCTGCAGCCTCCCTGCAGGTCAGCGCCCAGACGAGGGCCCCATTCAGCAGGGGCCCCGGGGCTGGGTGACAGTGGGGGGGACGTGCGCCCTCAGCCTGCCCCACGGCCCTGCCCTGGCCGGCCGGGAGCCCACCCAGCCGGAGGGGATGTGCTCGGCAACTCTCTCAGGCAACAAGCCAGCTGCTGCTGAGCGTCCATGGGGACCTGCGAGGGACACAGCATGGCCCCCAGGGACCGTGGGCATGTGGGGGGCCAAGCCTCGGCTCAGGAAGTGAGGGAGACTGGATGGGGTCGGAGGGGAGCGAGGTCAGGGGCCTGGGGCAATTTGCAGCTCCCCTGCTCGGGTACCTTGGGCCGGGGGCCAGCGCGCGCTGGCACGTCCACCGCCGGCAATGGACGCGGTGCTGCGGCGGGCCTGGCCCCGGTGGAGCTGGAATCGGTCGGCGGGGCCGGGGCAGGACTGGGCGTCCCACCCAGCCCTGCAAGAGGCACGAGCAGACAGGACGGGGACGGGATGGGACCTGGCTCCGCGCGGACACTGTCACCTCCCTCCTGCTGCCCGCCCGCCTGCCGGGCCCCCACCCCACTGAAGGGAGCCCTCCGGGGCCCCGCAGCCCTCGGTGAGGCTGTCAGGGGCTCTGCAGCGGAGAATACAGGCACTTCACCTTGAACATAAAGAGACGGATCGCGTTTGTCACATACAGGAGTCAGAGAGGGGTTAGTGTTGACTCAAAAAGGGGAAAAGGCGCGCAGGGGAGAGGCGGGGGGGCTGGCGGGGAGGGCGAGGGGCCGTCTCGACACTGCTGAGCCTCCGTGAGCGCTGCCCGGGCGCGGGCACGCGCCGGCCTCGCTGCAGCAGCCATCGAGGCCTGAAAACATAAAACCAGAGAAAAGAAAGAAGAAGGGAAGGTGGGGACGGCCCATGCCGGGGAGGAGATGGGGGATGCTCTGGCTACGGGGCGGGAGAGGGAGGACGGGGTGGGATATGGAGGGGGGGACGGAAATCGGGAGCCAAAGAAAAAGAACAAACTACGAGTCTAAAATGTGGTGCAAGCGCCCTACGCGGCTGTCCGCTAGCATGGCATAATGTCCGGAGCAGCCCAGAGAGGGAGTCACATCAGGTCTACACAGATTTGCCTTCCCATATATACAACCTCTACTGAAGTTAACAGCTGAAATTGAGATTTTTTTGTGTCGGTTCCTCTGGCCTCGGTTGCCGTTTTTTTTTAATGCTGGAGCCCGTCCTCCCCGCCTCGCCGGCGCCGGGCGCATGCAGCCCTTGCCTGGCTTGCCTTGGGGATCAAAAGGGTTTGGAGGTCTGCTTGAAGATGAAGCCTCTATGGGCCAGTGTCTTCATGATGTTGGCGATGTTCTTACAGTCGTCTGCGGAGAGAGCAGAGAGATGCTGGGTTAGAGCATCCAACGATCCAACTGGGAGCTGTTGGATCAAGCTCCGAGTCCCATGACTGGCTGTGACCGGAGCTGCGCAGCCTCCTGCATCCCCCATGGGAGGCCGCGCAGCTCCGGTCACAGCCCCGTATCCCCACCAGTCCAGGCACTCTGTCCCAAGTGCCTTGCAGTGGTGTGGGGTGAGTGCGGGCTCCCCATCACTGGCTGCCTGTCCCAGTACAGCCCCACACTGCACTGGGATGAATCCATGCCCGGGACCTAAAGGCTTGCCTGGGGCAATGACATTGCCCAGGCTGCTGACTGACACATCCCTGGGTCTTCCAGGCTGGTGCTTGCCCCACAGCCTGTGGGGAGCTGGCAGATGGGGAAGGCAGCGTTCTTGCAAGCTGGACCCATGCTGGCCCCTAGCTCGTGGCCAGCAGCTGCCTCCTTGCAAGCCCAGTGCCGGTCACCCCAGCCTTCTCTTCCAGCACCCCTGTTGCTTAGTGGCACTGGCCAGCAAAGGGGCTGTCCCCGCACTGGGACGGGGATGGCAGGTGATGCCAGAGCTGCCCTTCACCAGCCAAGCAGGGTCCTCTCCTTCCTCGCGCCCACCTGGGGCAGGTGGTGTGTGGCACCTGGCTCTCTCTTCTTGCCACCGCTGTTCGGGATCATCCCCGTCCCTGCCTGAGCCAGCCGGGTGGCCGGGCTGGTGGGCTGCAGCCATTCCCGGCGCGGGGCTGCAGTCGAGGCAGGTGCTGGGGGCCGGCCAGCAGCACCGCAGCCGCCAGAGCGAGCAGCGGCGGGGTGGTGAGCCAGGGAGGGGGAAGGCTTTGGCTGGTGTTATTTACCTGGGACTAAATGCAGGCACCGTTTGCTAAAATAGAAGCTGGGCTTAAATTGATTCCTGGTGTCTATATTTCATGTTGAAAATTGGCTTGTAAATCCATGTTTTGATCTATGAGGGCCGTCTCCTTAAGAAAAAGCAAGAGTAAATGTGTAATTTCTCCCTTGACAGCACACGGCGCAGAGGCGATCCTTCTTCCCGCTCCCCTCCGTTTCGGGACAGCTCCACTCGTTCCGATTACCACTCTTTCTTCCTCGCCCCACGCCTTGATGTCTCCATTTCATTACCGCCCGCCCATTTATCAAGCTGTTACCGTAAGGGTGACTTTGCCCACTTGCGTGTGGCAGCGGGGCCCGGCTGACACAGGGAGAGGGTGCCCCGGGAGGGGGGGGGGTGCAGGCAGGGCCCCCCTCTCCCCGCTGCTGCTGGATGGATGTTGTGGTGGAGGGAAGGCTGCATCATTACTGATGTGTAAATGATAAAGAAGCCTCCACATCCATCTCCCAACTGTAAATCCAGGGAGTGCTTTATAATCAAGCTACAGCGATAATAATGTGAAATTAGGTCTCTCTATCAACGGGAGGAGGCCTTTTAATCACGGCTTAAAGGGTGCAAACGCTGTTTATCATAATTGAACTGTATCCGGGCTAATTGTGGCCATATTTCACTGTCTAGGAGACAGCAGGCTGCCTGCTGACAGTGCCGCGTGCCGGATCGAGGGCCCCGCGCAGACGGGCAGCACTGCCCCGCTGCCAGGCGCCTGCCTGCAGGGCCGGGGCTGCCAGGCCGCCTTGCTGCTCCCCACCAGGCCAGCAGCCCTGCCCAGCCCCGCTGTGCCTGGTGACCTGGTGGCAAAGCCGTCACCCATCCTCCAGCATCGGTCGGAGATGCAGGGGGCTTGCCCCTCTGGGGGGACTACCCTGAGCTGCCAGGGACCCTCCTGCCTGACAGCCGGCAGCGGGAGAGGTCATGCCCCTGTCAGAGCCATGTGCCTCCCGGGTGTCCCCCCGCCAGGCCCTCTCATGGCACCCCTTTCTCTTGACAGTGTGCCAGGCTGGGGAAGGGGCTGGGCATGAGGACAGCCTGATGAAGGAGGGGTGTCCCCAGCCCCACTGGCTGGCACGGGGGCAGAAACGAGCCTGTCTCTCTGTGCCTTTCCTCTCTGCTGCCCGAGGAGGCACTGATGGCTCCAGAATGGTCCTGGAGATGATGGGTATCCTGCCTGGCCAAGCCACAGTGCCAGCTCCCACTGCCACTTATTCCCGCTCAAGCAAGCCCCTCACTGTCATTAGGACCCCCTGCTCCACCCCCCCCTTGCCCCCCCGGCCAGCTGAGCCCCCGAAAACCAGCATTGGACCTGCCCCCGGAGCCAGCTTCCAGTGGAACCTAACAGGGAAACGGTGGCCTGAAAGCCGGAGAAACGGAGGCAGGGGGATTGCAACTGTTTGCGGCCGAAGTACCCCCACCCCACAGCCAGCCCTGGCCTGGTCCCCCGGGAAAGTAACGGCAAAGCAAATCCTGGCCTCTGAGCTGTGGCAGGCGGGCAGCCGGCGAGCAGCTTGGATTTGAAAGCACGGACCCGGCCGCTGCCCTTCGCCACTCCTAGGCGTCCTGCTGCCCACCTCCCTGCCTGCTGCATCGCCCGGCTGGTGCGGGCCACCGGGACTTAGCTATAGCTCCATACTGGTGAAAGGAATGGTGTGCAGAGGCCTGGGGAGCGGCCAAATTGGCAGCGAGGCCTCACCAACTCCAGGCACCCTGAGTTGGTGCCTGGAGGGACCTTCTGGGACCACCGGCTGCTTCCTAAACCCCACCAGCCGTCTCCCCAAAGCCCTGACGTGCTCTCGCGCCAGCTGCCAGTGCTGGGAGCCACCCTGGGCTCCGGGCTACCGCCCTGCAAAGGCGGTGGGACAGCGGCGGACGAGTGCCACCCACACGCCTGCACCAGCAGTGCCGTCCTCACCGTCCCACACGATGCCAGGGCCCCTGGCAGCGGGAGCGCCAAGCTCATCGTAAGTCATTTAGTGAGACTTATTCCAAATCAGCACTAAGGTAAACACGCTTATTATAATTATCCATGTAAAAAAAAATCAACAACAGCAGAACAACTTTCTAATATGCAATTACAGCCATCTATTGATTTTACAATGTAATCCGCTCCGATTGATTTAATAACACAATTATAGGCTGGCTCTCGGGATATTAGAGTGGGAGATTTTCATAAACTCCAAAGCAAAAAACTAAGCGGCTTTTAAAACAACACAGTCAGATGGCTGTTTGGGGAATTATTAGCAATATGAAATCCTCTAAATCTGGCCGTCGTTACCTTGTGAAAGGAATTTCTATTACAAAAATGGCAATTGACAGCCTAAGAGAGCGCGAACAGATTGCTTTGCTGCTCTTTCAGTGCTTAATCCATCGCAAAGGTGACCACGGGGTGGGGGATGAGCAGCGTCCAAGGCAGGCGGGTGGGCACAGGCAGCTCTGCCCACCCTGCGCCCCCCAGCCCAGGTCTCCCTGGGGGCATGTGGCTGCGGTGGGGCTGCCCCAGCACCCGGGCTGGGACCCACCAGCCCTGTCCCACAAGGGTGACCCTGCCTGGGGCTGCGCAGGCTGGCAGGGCATGGAGCCCCCCACAATCCCTATCCCAGCACACCCGGCTTACTCCGGTCCCAGACCCCTGCAGGGGCCGCCAGGGTCCCCCCCCCGTCCCCAGGCCTGAGCAGGGGCCGGGGTGAAGGTGTCCCTGCGCCGGCGGCCGGCACGGCTCTGCGGGTGCCACACAGGCACGCACACGCACGCGCGTCGGCGCTCTCCTCGCGCTCGCTCCCTCAATGTATTCCCGACTTTATGGGCACATTTTTCTTGTCAAGCTGACAGGGTTGCTAAGTGGATTTCTCCCTGATATGCGGACGGATTATCACATTACTCCAATGTCCTACACAAACATATTACTTTATATTCAATAGCCCTAATGAATATAAACTGCTTTTTCTTTTTTTGGGGTGGGGGGTAATCTATAGATTTTTAATGAGGGCACTATTAACTCCCTCCTCTTTAAAACAGACTTAGGTGCAGCCTCTGAGTAGAAAATCAATGGTGTTATTGTAGGAATATTGTATATTGATATTGTAATAATAAGATGCAATTGATTTAGGGGTGTTGTGCGGTGTGTGTGAAAGGGGTCAGCCTGGGGTTATCCTGCCTCCTGCAAACGGAGCGGCGGCTCTGCCCTGCCTCCCTGCCCCTCGCCTTGTCCTGCTGCTCCCGAGCATCGCCCCGTGTCCCCCCGCGGTGGCCCCAGGATGGCCGGGGCCGAGCTCGCCCTGCAGTGCTGGGTCCCGGCTGCCTCCGGGACCCTCCTTGGCCAGGCTGCCAGTGCAGCGCGGTGTTGTGTGTCGCCCCAACCTCCCCTCGCCTTGGCTGGCTTAGCCCCACTGGGTTTTAACCCTTCTACCTGGTGTTTTAGCATTACCCACTGCAACACTGCACCACCTCGACACCCAGGTCCCAGCCCTCTCTGCGTCTTGCCAAGCTCTCGCTGCAGTGACAGCCAAGGGCAGCGGCACGTGCACATGTGTGGGGCGGCAGGAGCTCTCTTCTAGTTAGGGCTGCAGTTTGCTGCTGTTCAGCATCGCTGGCTGCCCTTGTCCTTGGAGGGGGATGGACACGCCCGCTGCACTCCTCTGCTGGGACAGAGGCTGACACCCCGCAGCCCGTGGCGCTGGGCTCACCGCCCGGCGTGTGCCCTCCCTCCGGCCACTGCAAAGCGGCACCGCCGTGAACCCAGGACGAGCTCAAGGATTTAGTCAGCAGAGGCTGGCCTGCCGCCCGGGCGTGATGCAGCCACCCCGTGGGAACGGGCTGTCAGGAGAAGCGATGCTCGCGCGGGGAAAGCATCACCTCCGCACCTACCCCAGGCACTGGGGAGAAGGGAAGGGGCTGTGTCCCCACGCATGCTGCCCTGCCGGCATTTCCACCACCTCCCCACGGGACCAGACCGCCTGGACGCCACCGCCACGGGGGCTCGGAGGGCCGAGCGCTGCCACGACGGACGTGCGCTGGGCCGAGACACTTGTGGTGCAAGGAGTGAGCTGTTCAATCCTGGCAGCTGCCTGGGCGGTCTGTGAAGGGCTGGGGGAGTGCAGGGCCCCCCTAAATGTGCTCATTTGGAGGCAGCCCCGCTGCACCTGTGCTACGGCCGGGAAGACGGATCACCCCCGGCCCGAGCTGAGCAGGTCCATATTTAAACTGTCCCCATGCTTTATGGGCTGTACAAGAACTGATGCTCAGGCGACGAGGGGCCATTTGTCAATGTTCTAATGGCAATCCCTGTTAATGAATAATATCACTGCTGCCTTTGTATAACAGTTCCCTGCAAAGCAGGAACAGGGCCGCCTGGCCACTGCCACCCTTCGTCTCCCCTCTGCCGACCCCAGGTGACAGCAGGCGGCCTTGTGACCGACAGGAGCTGTGCGGTCCCCACACAGCCCGGCAGTACTGCTGGTGTCCCCGGCAATTGCAAAGGGGAGCGCTGGGTGCTGTGTCCCCACAGTGGGCATCGCTACTCGCCATGAGCGGTCACATCCCCAGGAGGGGACAGCCATCGGGGCAAGGAGTGACAGCATTTGCCTGGCACGTGGAGCCAGGCCCTCATGGCCGCTCTCCCTGTCCGTACTGGAGCCTGGAGGGAGGTGTATCTGGTCTGCATCCATCCCCACCATGACATGCCGGGCGAGGTGGGGACACTGGGATGCCTGGCCGCAGCGGTCACAAGTATACAGCAGAGCAGAGAGCTCCCAGCCTGAAGGGAGCCATGGGAACACCAGGGACAGTCCTGCCGGGCTGCTCCCAAATGAATGGCCTCATAAGCCTGCGTGCGGGGCGAGGGGCTCTACGTGCCCCGCACAGCCGGCAGGTATATTAGGTGGCGCTGACAGTGACGCGCAGAATATTAAGAATAACTTACCTCATTATCTGCAATTACGTTACTGCCACACACCTCATTTCTTCACGAAGAAAAGAAAATTAGTTTTATATTGACTTCATCCCAGTGCCTCCCCTGCCCGCCCCGCCACTGAGTGCCCACACAGGCTCTAAAGAGGGTTTGGGCACCATTAATACTCATCCCTCCCGACCTGTTGCTGTCCCTGTTGCGAGGGGATGGGATACCCATCCCACCCCCTGCACACCGGGGTCAGTGAAGTGTCCAAATCCAGCTCCCCCTCGCAGGGATGCTGCAGCAGGGAGGACCCGTCTCGGGCAGTTCCCAGGCCTGCAGGGAGGTGACACCGCCGGGGGCCCCCGGGAAGCAGCCAGGCAGACAAGCACGGCGGAGAGGACCCATCCTGCCGTTCCGCCTGCCGCCCCAGGCACCTGCTTCCTCCCGCCCGGGCTGGCCACCACCACCCCATGGGTGATGGGCTGCTTCCTCTCGTCCCCGGCACTGGGGACTGGAAGAAGGGTGACCGCGTCTGGGTGGCTGGGGACACAGTGCCACAAGATACCTGGCTGCCGAGACACCCGCCAGCCAGCCCCGCAGGCTGCCGGGTGGCCCGGCGCAGGCAGTGCCATGCAGGGGGACCCCGAGATCAGGGGCATCCAGCTGGAGGGGATGGGCGGGTGGGGCTGAGCTCTCTTGCACCACCCTCAACAGCTCCTGGAGCCCCCGAGCCCGAAGGGCATCCACCCTGCTGGGGCCAAGTGTGGCGCAGGGTGCACAGAGCCCTTGGTTTGTCCTCCAGCCCCTGTGGCCGTCCCCGCTCATCCAGCACCCTTGCAGGCCGGCAGCATCCCCTGGCAAACAAAGCGAGCGCCGCCATCGCCCTGCTCCCGGCCACAGCCGCTCACCGGCCGGGAGGGAAGGAGAGCAGTGTGCGCAGCAATACAGGGAAAAAAGCCAATTTCATCTTTATTAGATGGAGATTTCTCTTTTAGTAATAAGCACACTTCAAATAATTAGCGTGTTTTACGTAATAATGAAATTATGGAAATGCAGGCCACTTATTCAAACAAGTCACCATTACCATATTTTTAAATATTAGACTTAATTAGAGTTTATCACTTCAGAGAAGTACGAGGAGTGGAGATTTTTTTTCCTTTACAAAAAAAATCCTCATAAAGTGTTTATTAAGAGCGGGTAAGAAGGGGATAATGATCTGTTTGGAAATTAAGGCAATCAAACATTTAATGCTCTGCACTCCTGTAGGCAAAAGCATTCAAATGAGTCAATTATACATCCATTATCCAGGCACGATTAAACAAGGCAGGACGGGGAATTTGTCCTCCGCATCATGCGATTGTCGCGAGGACTTATGTCCACTTAAAGGCAGCTAATAAAACACTAAACTTGGGGAAGAAGAGGAAGGGAGAACTGAGAAAAGGGAAGAAAGGGGAAGAGAGGCGGCGGGTCAGCGGGACCTCGGAGGGGCGAGGGAGGGAGGTGGGTAAGGATGGAGCCGTGTCTGCATCCCAGCCCTTCATAAATCAAAGTAATTAAGTTAACATGAAAATCAACTTCACCATCCCGTTAAATTACAGCATTTGCATATTAGGACTCAAATGAAGTAGGTAGCGGGCGAGGGGGGCGGGAGGGGAGGAGGGAGTGGGGGGGGTCAGGGGAGAAGGATGGGGGGGATGCACACCAAAAAGGGAACCATTTATTATGGTGAATAACTAATTTCAGAATTTATAGCGCTGGATTTTCGTTCCCGTGCCATTTATATTACAGAAGGAAATTAAGGGGCGGGCAGGAGGCTGGCTGGACATCTTTCTGCGTTATTGCTTGTCTGCCATTTGCAAATCATTATTAATTGTGGCCCGTGTCGCTGGTGCAGCAGGGCAGGGTGCCTGGACAGCCGGAGCAGACACACATATCTCTTCATCAGGACCCCAGCCGCTAGCCCTGGAGAGCCAATTACCCCTCCCTGATTGGTATCAGATAAGGAGGGAATTTTTACAAATTAGGGAATAAATAGAATTTCCACACGTGGAGCAGGGAGGGCTTGAGAGGCAGTAATGAAAAACGATACATCACCATCAGCCAGACAACCCTATTCATACGCCGATGCATTACGCTCACTACTCATAATCCCGCCGAGTGACAGACAGCCGCCGAGCCGGAGGGGAGCGCATCCCGCCGGCCAGCCCGCTCCGAAGCACGGCCGCCGGCCGCCAGCACCCTCGCGGCAGCCCAGGGAGGTCTCTCCGCCGCCGGCCCTGTGGCGCAGCCTCTGCCGTGGCCTTGCTGGCTGCACGCCGCCTGCTCGGCATCGCTCGGCTGTGCCAGCGGCGGGGACAGACCTCCTGGCAGGGGTTGGCGCCACGTGGGAGCCGTCCCTGCTCTGCTGCCCGCAGGAGGAGCCCAGCAGGACAAGCCTCCAAACTTGGCCCCGAGTTCGGTGGTTGAAGTCAGCAGTTGGACACCCGGCTGCGCCCCAGCCTCTCGCCTGACTCGCCGTGGGTAAAGCACATCTTCCCCGAAATTATCCAGCCCAAACTGTGCCCTCAAGAAGACTCCCCCCTCCCTTGGTGGCTCATGGCAGTATCCTGCGATTACAAGATCCCTACCTAATTTCCAACAAGGATTTGCCTTTTTGTACTATTCAGCCCCCAAATCAGCCCCACGGCTCGCAGCTCCGTGGCTCAGCCAGTCCGGACCAGGGGTTCCCTGTGCACCTTGCAAGCGGTGCTAGAGCTCGAGGACAGGGGAGGCACTGCCGGCTCTGACCAGCCGCAGGAGCAAAGGACGTGCTCCCGCACGGCTCTGCTCCATTGGGAATAGGCTTGGGTTAGGGCACCTCCATCCCCCCGTGAGCCTGCCGCCGAGGTAGCCCCAACACCAGCCCTCGCCCAGGGCAGAGCCCAAGCCGCCAGCCAGCTGCGTCCCCCGAGCCAGGGCGCCCACTTTCAGACCCTGGCAGCTCCTCGTGCCAGCACAGTCCTTTGCCCTGGGCTGCAACGGAGCTGGCGGGCCCGGGGGACACAGCCGGTCCCCAGCTAACAGGGGCCTGGCATGTGGCCCGCCTTGGAAAGAGCAAATCCTGGAAGTGTGGGGACCCCGCTGACATTCGGGAGCTCACTTTGCACTTACTCCCCAGAGTCGGAGCCACGCGCCTCCACACCCGTAATTAGCTCTCCCTTATGACAAGCACGTCACTAAACAAAATGCTCGGCAGGAGATCAATCTCGCCTGTAAGTCACGCAGCCTTTAATTTATTCAGCATACAATGTCGCTCCACCGCTGGCTTCCTGTAATTTATACCGTACACTGTCGTGTATTATTTAACTCGTCCGAGTGTTTTACAGCTTGCCTGAAAGTCGCTGTGCAAAATAAAGTCAGGGCTGGGGCACTGGCGAGGTGCAGGGAGGATGCAAACTGCCCCCTTGCTCCAGGCCTGGTACGAGAGCCCTGGCCTGGCTCGGGGACAAGGTGATGGTGACAAGTTCCCGCAGAAGTTGGTGGCTTAGGACGCCTCTCTCTGGGGCTGTGTGGGTGTGAATGGGAAGAGGAGGGGGGTCCTCATAGCAGCCCAGTAAACCGCAGGCTCCAATGCTGATGCTTCCGTAGAGGAGGAAGGAGGGAAGGATGGCGGTGGTGGGAAAGGGCAGCAGGACTCCCGCCTGCTGGGGTGACCAGCCGGACTTGGGGATGGGACAGGGCAGAGATGCTCTCGGCACCTACTCCTCCCAGCCGCACTAGATGTCAGGGATGGCCAGGCTGGTGTCTGCCCCTCTCTGCAACATGGATGGAGGGTCCCTGCCCACAGCCTCATCTCCTCGACTAGCCTGGGCAGACTGTAGGGCTGCAGGCAGCTGCCAGAAGGGGACGGGGCAGGCAAGAGAGGTGAGCGAGCAGCAGCACTGCTGGCATCGCCAGCCCAACCAGTACCAGAGCAAGAGAGAAGTCCAGGGGATGGATGGGAGACAGGATGCTGCTGCAGCCACGCTGCTGGGCCCACGGCCCATCACCACCACGGCTCTGCCCTTGTCCTGCCTGCACAGCCAGTACTGTCGCTGCCACTGGAGTGGGTCCCTGGGGATGCCGGGGAGCGCTGGTGGTAGCAGGAACCCTGCCAGGATGCGGAGCTTTGTCCCACAGGCAGGGTACTGGGGCTGCCCCATCGCCTCTTCTCCTGGAGCACACCCCGGAGCAGGCAGAAGGCAGGCAGGCAGTGTGCGGTGGGACGGCTCCTTCCCGGCCTCTCCAGCAGGACACATGGCAGCGGCAGCCAGGCCCTGAGAGCGGGAGGGAGGTCCTACCCCTAAACTGGGGCAAGGACTGGGGCTAGACTGGGCTGAGAGCCAGCTGGTAGCTGATGTGGTGGCTCTGAGCAGCTCACCTAGAGCTCGTCTTTGTCCATGCAGCTGGATAGAAACAGTCAGTGATGTAGAGCTGGATATCCTCCGCAGGGAAGGTTAAAACCTCTGTTCAGTGTAAAGTTGCCATATCTAAGCACTTATGATCACGATATTTATGGCTAGTTTATTCCAGGCTGTTAAAGGCCGCAGTAGTTATCTACAGATAAAGGGAATTCGGCTCCCCTGATGCCTTTTCTCCCCGTGGCAAAGGCATGCCTGGCCGGAGCCGGGTACTCATGGTGTGTAACTCACCCAATGGCCCCTGCCAGAGCCAGTGCCGGGGCCTGGCAAGCAGATGCTCGGCATGGTGGGGACATTGGCTCTGGTTCTGCTGTGTGGGAACTGTCGGGAGATGTAGGAGATGCTGTCTCCCTGCCCTTGACTGATGCCACTGGGGGCCAGGAGGTCCCCAGGCTGCAGAGAGAAATTTGGTCTGCCTTCCTGCTGGTCCCCAGCACCAGTGCAGGTGCCTGTGCCTCCTGTATCCCCTCTGCATGCCTCTGCCATGCCCTGCTCTGATGGAGGGTTTATTTAGGGAAGCAGAAGGTCAAACCACGCTGGGGATTTGCAGGGCATTTTGAGCCCTACAAGCCCCCCACTACTGCCTGGCCATTGGCTCTGCTCCACGTCCAGCTCCTGAAACCCAGTCCCACCACTGGGATTGGGACCCTAATTAGGGAGAAATTTCAAGGGAGAAATGAGAGAGTTTATAAAGCCAAGTTTCTCCTGCCTGTGAGTGACACGAGATGTCAGAGAAAGGATATAAAAGGCAAGGAAGGATGCAATTCCAGTGCCGCCGAGAGTGTGTGGCGAGTCCTAATGGAAAGTTCTCCTCCTCTTTAAAGCTTGGTCAGATGGCCTAGTTATTGCTTTAAAAGGACCCAGAATCAAACCGCAGCGCCGCACTCGAAGCCTTCAAATAAAGCGAGCTGTGCTTCTGCAGGTCCAGCAAGGCAGAGGCAGGAGATTACACAGAGAAGGGCAGGTCTCTTTATCTTGGAGGGAGACCTACCTATTTTTAAACATTAGCTCCAAATCAGCAGCTCACCTCTTTGTCTCACACAAACCCTCTCTTGCCTTCTGGAGGAGAGATCAAACGCCAGCCCTGCTGCCATTGTTTCTCTCCCAGCGAGATGGATGCGGGACTGTAATCTTCCCACAAAGCCGCACGCTTCAAAGGCATCAAAAGTGCTTATTAAAAGTCCTAGGAAACTAATTTAATAACATCCCAAAGGGCTGGAAAAATCAGCGCCAACAGCTCAAAATATAACCTGGTGAGGGAGATGGGCCCTTGCTTGACACGATGCCATCTGCAGGTGGCTGCACGTGGGGCTGGGGCGCTTCGGCATGCAGACCTGCCCTGCTCCCCGTGGCGTGACTGCCCTGGTGCTGCCCACCCTCCTGCCGGGGACGCAGCTGGGCGAGCGGGAGCGTGGGGGACCCTGCCCCGATGGCACTGCCAGCGCAGCTCTCAGGGGACTGCGTCCCCACCAAGGGCCAGAGGCATCCTTGCCTAGTGGGGAGTCTGTCTGCCGCAGCTCCCCTTGTCAAGCCGAAGAGCCCAGCACCGTCCCGGAGGCAGGATTTCAGGCTTGCTGCTGAGACACGAGAAGCACCAGGCGGCCTTTGCCGGCCATCCTGGCAGCTGCTGGAGCAGTGGCTTTGTGCAACGCTGACCCAGACTGCCCGGCTGGAGGGAGCTGCACACAAGGCAGACGCATGCCAGGCCCATACACGGTGCAGGCAGGGATGTCAGCCAGACCCACGAAGCCACGTCATAGAGACCCGTGCGCTGTGTGTGAGACAGACCTGCACATCGCCTGCAGGGATGGGCTGACGTATGTGCCTTCCTGCTAATGCTTACATGCAGCAGGCACGTGCTCACAGCCACAGCAGCATGAGGGCTGCCCTCCCCTGCATCCCCCAGAGCCGGTCGGTGCTCCCAGCCCGCGCCGGGCAATGCGCGGGACCCTGGGGCTGCGTCCCATCTAAACGTCGCAGGCTCCCGCAGAAAGGGGCAGGGGATGGAAATTAACGCTCCAGCCTCCGTCTCATCCTGCCCATTAGCGGGGCTGTTTTACTCCGGATCATTAAATATGTATATCTTATTACACGCCTTGTTACAGTATTGAGCTCTATTGACTGATAATAAATTCCAAGCATCATCCTGGTCATAAATTTATCTGGAGATGATGAAGACTCAATAATCTAGTCATGCAGATAATATGATAGGGCCTTAAAAAAGATCATTACATTATATGTCAAAATTAAAAGTGAAATACACTTTATTAACACTGTTTCCACACTCGGGGCCATTACTTGTTATATCCCCTCCTGCCCTCCCACCCACCCGCATACTGTCCCTCGGGTGAGCCAGGGAAGGTGAGATGAGGCAGAGCTGCCACAGCTCTACCCTAGCAGAGGGGTACAGGGGGAAGGCAGGTGGCAGAGATGGTCACTCTGGGACTTTTCAGCCTGACCCCAGGGATGCAGAGCTCTGCCCGGTACAGCACCGCTGCCCTGCCCATCGGGCAATGGCCTCTGAGCATCTCCAGGTGTCTCCGCAAGCTCCCAGGCCTGGTGCCACTCGCTGCCTACAGGCAGCCCTCAGCAGGCCCTGCCTCCGGAAGGAAAAAGCAGCTCCCTGCAGCTTCAGGTCTCCTGAGAAAGCTGCCCACCCATCGGGGTTACCCCAGCAGCTCCTACCTGACAGCACCTCTCACTTGGGCTCTGGCCAAGCTGCAGAGCCAGGACGGGTCCCTGCTTGTATCAGGCCACACTATGGTGTGGCACAGACAGCTGGGGAGCAGAAGTGGGGATGTGGGTGTCCCCTCCGAGAGAGGGGGGCTCCTGGCAGCCTCCTGGTGCCCTGGTGTGGGTCTCACCAAGCTTCCCCTTCGTGGGACGGTGAGGGCTGGGCAGCTCCCAGCCACCCTCCCTGGGGACCAGGGCTCGGCCCCCTCCTCCTGCCAGCCCTCCAAAGCCATTCCTCTCCTTTAACAAGAAGGTCACAGCCATTTAAACTCCTCTGATGAGGGCAGGCGGCTCTCGCCCCTCCTGCCTGGTGGGGCTGGCCTGGCCATGCTCCCGCCTGCGGATCAATGGCACGCGGCAAGTTTAAAGCGTCCCCCCCGCCCGGCCCCCCTTCCCTCCACCACCTTCCTCTCCAGACTCGCAAGGTGACGAGCGCTGGGGGGGCCCGCGGATCGATGCCGCGACACGGATCGGCTGCTGGGAAAAACCAATCGTGGAGCAGATGGAAACCGACTTCTTCTTGTATCTGCCTGGCTCTTGCCGGGATAGATTGGCTGGAGAAATCCGATGGAGAGAGGACACAAAGGGGAGGCGATGAGGAGAGGAGGAAAGGGCTGATAATGCTCCTGCCGCGGCCGCTCTAATCTGTGACAGCCCGAGGATTTGCTGAAAACCATTATCACATTGCTCTCCCTTCTCTTGTCCCTGATAAAGCCCCGGCTAATCTGTTTGTTGCAGGTATTGAACGAATGCATTTAGCGAAACAAGGGGTGTGTGCATGCCTTCCTGCCTGCAGAGCAAATTTTTTTCCCTGTGCCTCCGGCCTTGCTGGGAGGCGAAGGGGGAGCAGGGAGGGCAGGGATGGTTTTGGCAGCTGGGACTGGGCACCCTGCTGTGGGTGCAGGCTCTGCCCGGCCAGGTCATGCTCTGGGAAGAGGTGCCATGCTTGGCATGGGGGAAACATCTCCACTCACCACCCTCTGTGAATTTTGGGGAGGTTTTCTCCAGGCACTGCGTTTTGTCTTCATAAAGCAACTTGCAGAGGGCAGCGAGCGAAGCCCTGGTGCTGGTGGGCGACGTGGCAGTGCCGTGGCACATCCCAGTTGGGAGTCCTGCCGCAGCCCACCGCACACCCAGCCGCACTCCCGTGGGGCACAGCAGCTGAGACGGGGGGAGGCAGGGGCTCTGCGCTGCGGGAACAGCTCTCGGGCCCCCCGTCTGCTGGAGCCCAGCTCGGCTCGTGCGTGACTGTCCCGGTGCTGACCTCGGCCCTCCCCTTGCGAGAGGCTCTTTCTCCGGGGAGGAGAGATAATTCAGTGGCTGTGAAAGCCCAGACCTGGGGCTCCCGCAGCCGCCTGTTACAAACAGTTCTAGTGGAACATTAATTATAGTAATTTAGCCGTGGAACACTAACTGCAGCCAGTGCAATAGCATTCAGTACATTAGTGGCTATAACCCACTCCTTAAAAAAGACATTTGGCTACTGACAGCTGATAAAATGAGTTGTGAAGCATAACCAAAGGGGAAAAAAAAAAATCAGACGCGCTGGGAGCAAGCTGTGGGGCAGCCGGGTGGGGGGGCAGCACCCCACGGGGTGCTGGGGGGCAGAGGGGTGCAGGTGGTGGGGCAGGAGTCGGGGGGGGCCACAGCAGGCACCCTCCTGCCCGCCGCATGGCACACGGGCCAGCGGGTCCCCATGCCGTGGGCAGGGCTCGGCGAGGTGGGGGGCGCAGGGCCGCGTCTCGGCAGTATGTCAAACAGAAGGACATTTCCTTCTATCTCCCAGCCGCCGCCCCAGGGCACAATCCACCTACATTCAATCTTTACTCCACTACACATGTTTCCTTTCCAGCCTCGGATTATTTTTTATCATCAAATTACCGTGGCGATAAGATGGAGTAGATGTGATAGCGAGCAGAGCGCCTGCCCTCCCCTCTCCGTTCCCTGGCATCCGTCCTCCCTCCACCACCCCAGCCTCCCGGCTCTGAGCAGGCAGGGGGTTATCCAAATGTCAGGGGGTGAGGAAAGACCCCCTGGCAGCTGGATTCACTTGCTGGGACCAAACTGCAGCTGGCAGCAAGTGCCTGGGCGCGGATAGGCAGCAGTGGCTCAGGTGCCCACCAAGCTGGCTGGGAAAACTTTTGGGGTGCCCTGCTGTGGCGTGGGACCCTGCTGGCAGCCGACCTGTGGCAGAGCTGGACCCAAGCATCTGTACCCCACTGCTCTGCCGCAGCACCCTGGCTCCCCCACTGCACCCGATGCTCCAGCCCGGCACTGGACGTGTGGCAGCCCGGCGACACCAGCGAGGCGGCAGGGACACGGGGAGCCCCGGCGCAGGGGTGGCCGGGAAAAGTGTGGCCATGCCGTTACAAGCCCAAGCAGCGCCGTGAGGCCCTGGTGTGATGAATCCTCCCCATCTCCTTGTTTACTCCACTCTGCAACAAATGAGTCCCTGCCTGTCCAGGGATAGCTCATCCAGAGGAATGCTCTTTCAGGCCTCTTCCTCTAATCCCTATTAATTTAAATAATGCTCAGCCACTCTTCTCAAACTATTTATTATTTATCAGGTTTGTTTATTTGTAGCTAACAGGTAGCGCTCAGCATGCGTCCCCGGCACGGGGACAGGGGCCGTTCATCACACCAGCTCCCCTGCCATCCACCATCCGTCAATTACTCCTGCTTCCTTTAATTAGTAATGAGGACTAATATCTCTGCCTGGGATGGTGGCTGGAGCGGAACTTCCCTCCGGTGGCATCCGAGCAGCACAAGGGAGGGAATGAAAAATAAATACCTGTGCCAGCCTGCTGCTGCTGCTCCCAGATGAGCAGGGGTGCTCGCCAGCCCCCCCTCCACCCCTCCAAGGGCAGGTCCGGTCCCTGGCAGCTCCCCAAGGGACCCCCATACACCAGAGGCTCCTACCCAGCAGGGCAGGGGAGGTGATGCCAGCCAGGTCCCAATCCATGGGTGCCCTTTCCTGCACGGCAGGACCATCCCAGACCATGGGGGATCCCCTACCGAGCTCCAGCTGCTGAGCTCCGCATAGGTATTGGCAAGGGGAAGCCTAAATTAAATGCCCATTAGAGCCTCTGGCCTTGCCTGGCGGTCCTGGGGAGCTCTGTATCAGAACATGCCATCCAGGGGCAGCCTAATAACGAAGGCAGCACATGATATAAATGGAGCCCCTTTGATTTATTGACTGGGAGAAGTTTTTACACGATAGCCCATTAAGACGGACGGCTCTGTTTACAGCCAGGCCATCTAGCTATAGGGACCCTGAACTGGATGGTGTGTTTTGCTATTGCTCTTCAGGCAGACATCTCATTAAGGGGAACAGCATATGGAGCTCTCTGGATCTATACTTCACGAGTCCTGAGGGAGGCTTTTACCATTTTTAATAAGCGGGCAAGGTTAGCAAACCTGCAACGTGGTGACCTCCCCTCCCTGTGCGATGGATCTCCCTGAAACGCAGAGAGCTGGACTCACCAGGTGCGTGTGGGACTCCATAAATCACCTCCCCGCTGCCGGCCAGGGGAACCAGCCAGGGAGGATGGGAAGGGGGATCCAGACCAGGCAATGCCACTTTCTGAAACGCAGCGGCGGTGCGTGGCTCAGCCGAACGCGCCGGGGGCAGGCAGCTTGGCAGGGAGCAGTGCGGAGCGTGCTCCTGCCCATCGTGCCGGCAGGGTGATGGGCAGCACACGGGTGGCTCAGCCGGCAAAGGTGCTTTAAGGAGAGAGCGTTAACACGATAGCCTCAGTGCAGGAAACAAAACCCCCAGCTGGCTGTTGAGGGGGGATTACTCCGTATTCAGTAACACGGCTGTTTAGGAGAACAAGTAATCTCTGGCAAAGACCTCCGGCTCTGCTCCGATCTGATAAAGCCCTGCAGCCTACAGGCAAGCTGGCCCCTGCGGGGGCTGCCGGAGCTGGATGCCATAGGCCAGGCCTGCTGGGGCCAGAGGGAAGGAGGCGGAGTGGGGAAGCAGGCACGTGGGGCAAGCTGCCGAGGGATGGGGTGGACATGCTGCCAACAGCTCGCCCGGGACACCTTTCCGAAGCAAAAGGACTTGTGCGAGGTTTGGGTGCCTCTGCTCACACCCCCGGGTACAGCAGCACAGACATCCAGCCTCAAGGCAGCGGGTAACACACGCTTACGGGCAGAGCGCCCACCATCTCCTCCTGGCCCTGGTACACATCTGTGCGCCCACCCGCTCCCCAGCAACGACAATCTGGCCCTTGCCCATCAGCCAGCCCTTAAATCCCTGTTTTCACTCCTGCGGTACCAGCTAAGCACTGCAACCAATCATTGGCATTTAACGTACATGTCTGAAATTCACACCATGGAAAAACCTGCCAGAAAAGCAGGAGCCTGAGAACACGGTCATTGCCTTTCGAGAAGTCTGCCTGGCTCTGGTTGCGAAAGAGGGAAGGCAGAGAAGGACAAACAGACAGGCATAGTGGCATATTTGAGTCTCTTTCCAGCAATCCTCTCACAAACAGTCTGAGCATCTTTGAAATGAAATTTTGTAGACGATTAGCTCAAAATGTGAACTTAATTGCTTTTGGTATTTAAAAAACCCCATCAAATTAAATGGCCGAGATATTGAGGCTTAAGCAATGGCTGCTTCCAATGCACAGTAACTACCAGCCTCATTACTGGGCCGCCAATTCCAGCGGCAGAAGGCGCAGACCCATGCGACGTGACCGGTGCGGCTCTAACACTCCCTCCCAGCTCACAGCCCATGGGTGAGAGGATCATCAACAGCAGTGAGAGAATGGCGCAGAGCAAGGCTGGGACGGAGCAGCAGCCCAACAGTGTGCTGAGCTCCTGGTCCCCAAAGCACCCTTGTTGGACCAGACAAGCCAGACCTGGAGGTCTGGAAGCCCAGGGAATACCGGGTGCCTTTGGCTCGATGAGAGGAGTGATGGGAGTGGGACAGTCCTACACCGCAGGACACCTGGGTCCTGCTCTGCCAGGACATCAGGGTGACCACCACCGAGCTGCTTTTGTCCCCGTTCCTCAGGGAACCGGCGGTGCCCGCACTGCTCGCACTCGGATGCGCAGCTCCCGCGAATGACTACTAAGTGATGTGAGCTTGGCTGGTACTGCTTTTCCCTGGGGACACCCCCAAAGCTGGCACCTTGCACCTCTTTATGCCAGTGCTGCGCAAAGGAGCTCTGCCCCGCCACGCAGCCGGCAGCACTGCCACGCTTTGCATTTAGTGCCATAATACAATAGAGCGGCCAACGGTAGTGCTTTCACCTTACTTTACTTGTTTGTTTAAATTATTTACACTCCTCAGATGCAAGATTGCTCTCCAAAAGGAGCATCCTTTTGGCTGCTGCGGCTTTAAAATGACTTGCATCCATCACTCAATCGCTTTCAGGTCAAACACACGCTCCCGACTTAATGACCACATTTCCGCAGCAACAAATCTGTCACTGCTGTTTGTTTAAAGCCAACAATCTGTAGGAGCACTGTGTGCAAGGATTGAATTAACTCAGCATCTGAATGACTGCGGTGCCAGATCATTCAAATTGCACCTTTCCTAAGATCTTCCAGCAATGTTAATTAATGTTCCTTGGGTGATGTGTAACATGCTGCAGTGCACAGGGCTGCTGGAGAGAGCAAAGCCCAATCCCTGCAGGCCTGGGGCCACAGGAGCCAGGTTCCCACCTGCCCCGGCCCCAGAAGCATGTGTGGGGGCGTGTGTTGGGGAAAAAGAGGGGCTGGTGCCTCCCCCTTGCTCTGACATGACCTACTCTGATTTCCCCAAGTTTAGCGATTTGGCTGAGATATTCCATGCTGGATGTACAACTCATGCTGAATTTTTTTCTCAGGAAATTCCAGCCTGGACCATTAATACATTGCCATCAACAAGAATGAAAAATATGTCGCCATTTCCCTTAAATTCCAGCTACTTGTTGTTGCGGGGTTTTTTTGTGCATGCCCAGATGTTTTGGAACAAAGCCTTGAAGTCTGTCGGGAAGGTGATTTTGGGGCCAGGGAATGTTTTGGATTTCCCATCGGAATCTCGCCAACTTTGGGCAAAGCCAGTGCTGCCCGTGGCCTCGGGTGGCCACACGTGCGCTGACGCTCAGCCCCAAGCTGGCTCCCTGCTCCCAGCTGCTGCAACCCCCCTGGCACCCACTCCAGGCACCTGCGCGGGGAGCGGGAACCTGGCTCTCCGGGTGCTCGATGACTTCCCCAGGAAGTGCGAGGGAGGAAATGGCTTCATTGAAACACTTGCACCAACAAGACCTGGAGTCGGAGGGCAGGTGAAGCAGAAGGAAACGGTGATGGGGAGTTAGTGGGGCTGGTGGTGGTGGGAGCTGAGATGATACCAGAGAAATGGGGGAAGGGACCAGGACAAAGAAAAAAGGACAAAGAGCTGGGATAGGGATGGGGAGGGAGTCTGAGCCTGGCAGAGAAGGAAGGAGGGGGTGGGATTCAACCCGACCCCAAACCACCTAGGTCTCCAGCCACCATCCGCAGCCTCCAGCTACTCCAGCCTTTCCCCACCACAAGTCCTTGGTCCAATGTCCTTGTCCCAGGCACCCAGACATGGTCCCTGTTGGTCTGGGGCATTCACCTCTCCATGGAGCAGAACTGAGGTCTGCTGGGGGATCCTAACCCGGAGAGCTAGAGCCCTCCCCCAGCCTCCCCTCAGCTCGCTGCAATTAATTGGGGGACCGCTCTAATCTCTACCTGCCATTGATTTCAATTCAGCTCCAATTTTCTTCTTTGACCTTCTCTCCTCCAGACCCCGCTTGCAAACAGAACACAAATCCTCAAAGATCCCCTTCATTTTTCCCTGTGATATTCCAGTGTGCCCCAGTCCCAGGAAGGGGAAGGAGATAAACGATGCCAGTTTGAGCCTATATACACTCATGCACAGGGACAGACACACCGTTGCCTGCACAGACACCCTCCCTGGGACACGCTCACCCCAGCTCCGGCACGGAGAGGGAAGCGGTGATGCTCTGACGCCATCCAAACCACCACAAGAGAAAAGCATGACAAAGGGAATTCCAGATTATTTCCTCCAGGACGCCTGCCTTTTTTCTAGCAGCCACTGGATCCAAGGGGGCATGTGGGAGCTCTCCTGACTGTGCCTGGGTCTCAGCTGGGTTTGCATCCAGCACCTGTACCACTGGAGGGGTCTTCTGCCCACCTAAAAACTGGTCCCTCCATTATAAGCCCCAACCCTGTGTGGGCTGGGATGCTCCAAAGGCAAGTGGAAGGAGATGAGCTGGCCATGAGCTAGGGGAAAATCTTCCACTGTGTCCCTGTGGCCATGGATTGGGCACAGGGACCAGGAGTGCCTGTCCCCAGCTCCCTGATGCTCCTGATGCTCTATGCTGTGATCTGGAAGAGAAGCCAGCCACTGGGAAGCAGCTACAATCAGGTTGCAGTGTGCTGGCACAGACAAGCAGGGGAGGAGAGGGTCCTGGACAGCACCTGGGAGATGTCCCCCAGAGAGAGACATTGCCAGCACTGTGGGGAAGGGTGGAGGAGCTGTCAGGGGGGTATAGGATAGGAAAGGCATCATCCCTTAATGCTCACCCCTTCCTGGGTGGGGAACTTCCGCCAAGGCTCCTTTCTCAAGACAGCCTGGATGCCAGAATTTCAGCCTTCCCAGGGCCCTTCTTTTACTGGCAGCAATTCACTATGTAAAGAGGCTGGATATTTATAATTATGCTCAAAGTGGCCACTTTGAAAATCTATATGTCTCTAGGCTCCCTGTACATCATAATGTCAAGTCTGTGAATGGAGGCATCTGTCAGAGGCCTCACATCACAGACCTCGGAGCTGTGATAAACACTTGGGAAATGCTCGCTGAATCCTGTGTCCCACTGCTGCCTTCTGGGAAAAAGACTTGGTCTTTGAGGGGGTGCCTCCATGGTGACTCCTCCAGGAGGGATGCCACCGGGTGCTCGTGAGTCGCTGATCAGAGATGGGGCTGGGAGCAGGGTCTGGGATCCTCTAGCCAGAGCCTTCCCTGCTGACCCTTGCTGTCCCCTAGGAAGCGGGGCTTTCCTCCAGGTGGGACCATCCAAGCCATCACCCTGTCTCCACGCTGTGGACACACTGCAAAAAGGCAGCTTCCACCTCTCGGTATCTGGGAAAGCTCTGGTGCTGGGAGGGTGGTGAGCTACAGGGACAGGATACACCGCTCAAACGTCAGCTCCACTCTCAGTCATCAAATCCCCATCCCTCAGCCTCATCAACCCCAGGATATCCTGAGCCTGACTGAGAAAGACGAGGTCAGTGACAGAGGGGGGGTCTCAGCCCCTATTCCCAGCAGCGAAACCAATGCAGGGAGCTGAAGTCTCTTCTTCAGTACAGCAAACATCAAAGCTGACCCCAAAGCCACGCTCCGGCCCACTGCCCCACCGTGCTTGCGGGGAGTTTCTACCGCACCTCTCCTGGGTGGGGACTCAAAGCCCCCCCTTTTTGTCACCTTCTTCAGAAGTGGGGCAGGCGCCCTGCCAGCGAGATGCCCGCAGGAGACCAGGAATGCCGCTCTCTGCCGACAGCATGGCAAGAGGACGTGCAGGCTT
Source organism: Phalacrocorax carbo (assembly GCF_963921805.1). Classification (NCBI taxonomy): domain Eukaryota; kingdom Metazoa; phylum Chordata; class Aves; order Suliformes; family Phalacrocoracidae; genus Phalacrocorax; species Phalacrocorax carbo. The sequence goes on along the minus strand of NC_087518.1, from coordinate 51,320,960 downwards.
CGCTAACGCTTTGCCCAGGCTGTTCTTAAAAATTTATTACTCTGTTGCAACATGAAAAATAAGACAGAGAAGTAATCATTAGTATAACTATAACTCCCCGTGCAATAGTCCCACTTGTAAATTGAGATTTATGATTGCAGCTGCCGATATTTTAGAGGCCGGTGCAGGCAGCGGTGGCAGTATAGCCCAGCTACACGCTGCCCCGCCGCAGTTACAGTTTATCACAATCTGCAGAGATTATTGCAATGAATAATACACAACAGGCTGGCAGTGAAGAACTATTCCCGATCAAACGCTTCTGTAAACAACTGAATAAATAATATTGCTCAGCCCCTCTTTAGAGCCCTTGGAGACCCTGGGAAATCTCTCATTACTCAGCAGGAGAGGCAGCGGGGGGCTTGGAGATGCCATGAGGGAGGGACGCAGTGACTCTGGGCAGGCAATGGACATCCCAGGCACTGGCAGTTCCCATGCAGCCAGATTGCCCTGCCATTTTTTGGCAGAAAAGGAAGCTGAGACACAGGAAAGACCCACTCATAGTCCTGTAGCTCCATGGGCAGGGCTGTCACTGCTAGGAACAACCTGCTTGTACAGACAGGTGCAAGCCCAGACAGACAGGTATTGCTGTCCTCTCTTCTGCTTGGCAAGGCTTTTGCTCACTCCTGATATTACCAGGGCCCTGTGGGTGAGTTGTCAGCAGTAAAGAGCAGGTTTGGGGGCAGCCTGGCCTGCAGGCAGCTGGCCCTCATCTGCGGCAGGGATGGGGCAACTGGGGCTGAGCCCACCGGGAGCACGGCTCCACGCACTCCCTGAAATGTCAGTAAGTAATGCAACATGATCGGGGTTGTGCGCCAGCAGCTGTAGAAATGCCATTTCTTACACAGCTCGGAAGGATGCAGTTCAGCTTCACGATGCCCCGGGTTCCCCTGCTGCAGCGAGCTCCGGCTTGGCCACCACACCATGCTGCCAGGGGCATCAGGTCTGCAGAGACCCCCACCCAGAGGGTGAGCGGGGGGGACTCACCCCTTCCCCAGCAAGTATCACACAGAGGTGCTTTATTTACTCTCCAAACATTTATGCTCAAAATACAGTGAGCGGAGTTGGGACCCAAAAGGAGCTAAGGGAGAGTGATAACCCTCCTTAGGCTATAAACTAGCCATGGAGGGGTTCGCTGACATTTCAGAGCCCTTGCACCCAGCTTTCCATGGGGTGGGTGCTCATGTGCCTCTGCCCAGACACCCGCAGGCAGGGAGCATCCCCCTGCACCCGCGTCCTGCCTGCTCCAGGACCGGCTCCCAGGGTGGTTCCCTGCTCTCCGCAGGCTCTCCCCACGTCCGGGTCCTGGGGAAGGGCAAGAGAAGCAAAGCAGGAAAGTTTGCATCCCTGCATCAGCTGCTCTACAGCGCCTGTATGTGTGCAGGAATCGGCTCCAATTAATCCCCCCTCAGCTTGGCCCGCCCGCTTCATTACCTCCCCTTGATGAGAACCATCAGTGGGGCCTGTATGATTTTGCTAATTAGCCTCACTTCGTTTATCATTTCCATTTTCTCCCAGAGACGCTCGGCTTGCTGGGCGACAGCTTCATCTCCCGCTGAAACAATGCGGCCCCTTCTGTGCCTGTCTCACTTAGCGCTGTCACTGCAGCCATTATGAAATTGGGGTTTCATTTACACACTAATTAAACATTACAGCTTGTTCACAATTACAACATGGGGATGAGGAGGTAACTAATTACTTAAGAAATGAGCTAACATTTATCTCTGATTCCTCCCCCCAGCCCGCCGCCCTCCTCTCCAATCAAGATTAGAAATTGTTGTTCGACGGTGGCAGCCCAGCGGGCCCCTGCCTGCCTCCGCATGTGCCACGTCCCCTTCGGGGGGCTGTACCGAGACCCCAGCCTGGGGATAATCCATCAACCCCTGATTGTAGCTGGCATGACGGGGGGCCGCGGCGCTGCGCCAAACGGGGCTGCATGGGGACGAGCCATGATGCTAGGGATGCATCCATCCCAGCCAGCCCTGCCCGCTGCACGGCGTCCCTGGGACAGCCTGGCCATGGTGGCAGCAGGGACTGAGGTGCTCCCTGGGCATCACGGCCCCCCACGCCTACTGGGCTCTTGCCCATCACGTTTAATGTCTGGCTCTGTGCAGAGGCTGGGGACACCAGCACGCCCTCCATGGCCCTGCTGATGGGCAACTCATCCTGAAAAGACATTTTCTTCAGGGAGAAATTAACATTTAAAACTGAGAACCATTAGAGTAAATAAAGCAAGCTGTCACTCGGATCAAACAGCAACACCAAGGGTGGGCCTGGGACAGAAATGTGGCTGGGGAGTTGGGCCCTGGGGAACAGGCAAGGAGAGGAAGGGGCAGGTGCCCCTTCATTCATCCCTTGGGGTGGGGTGGCAGGCACGGGCCGGCTGGCACCCCACATTCAGCCTAGCAGGGCTGGGTGCTGCTGCCGAGTGAACGACAGCCTGCTTGCACGGGCAGCACGGTGCTGCCATCGCAGGCGAGGGGTCCTTGCCTTGTTGCAGTGTGGGCAGCCAGTGGAGGGTGCGGGCAGGGGATGGAGGGTGCAGGCAGGCTGCACCCAGAGCTATAGACGTGTTCGATAAAGGTGATGCAGACCCAGACTGTCCTGGGATGGATGAGAGACAGCAGCCAGGCTGCACAGCTGGTGGGAAAGAGGCTGGAGAGGCCGGGGATGCTGCTGCGGTGCCTGGACGCTGGTGCTGTGCCTGGACACTCCTGCAGGCTCCGGGGAAAGGCAGTGCCACTGCAGGGCTTTTGAAGCAGGAGAGACTCCCCCATAAACAGCCCTAAGCACTGGAAATGCTCTCAGAAAACATACCTAGTTCAGCACCAGGCAATTAAGGTTCTTTTGCAACTCTTAACCCATGATTTTGAGACAAAGAATTTGGCCTTGGCATAATTTGAACTGCTAATTGCTTTCCTGATCCGCAGACAGAGAACTGAGCTGAAGCAGGGGCACAAAAAAATCACCTTCCCTGCCTGGGAGAAAATTCAGAGCCGCTCTCTGGGGGAAAGGGGATGCTCTCTTCTTCCCTCCAAGCAGCTTAAAAAATAATGATCAGGAAACAGTTAAGCAAAAGGGGGGTGAACTGATGGTTAAAAAAACTCATACCACTTTATAATAATAGTAACAACTCATTCCCATAGTTTTTATCCTTCCTGTCTTTAGCCCACAAAAAAAAAAAAAAAAAGAAAAAAAAAGAAACCCTGAGCTAAACTACTGACACTGGCTGGGAGCTTAGAACTGCCGCATCAAACAGAGCCCTTGAATCTCCTGAACATAATTGTGCTGCCCTCTAACCTCAACCTTCAATCAGTGCAGTGTAACTATCTCATTTTAGCCTACAGGACACACCCCTCTGCTAACTAGCAGCCATATTCTTCTCATTAGGAGACTGCTCTGGACGGGAGCGCGGAGGCAAAGCCGTTGTCTCTTTTCCTCTCCCTCTCTGCCTCTGTCGACTGTTATATATGTACTTCTAGAGGGGGAGAGCATTAGCAGAGGGCTTTGTGGGTGCTGGAGATGGCCCAGCTGCCAAGCTCTGAGTCCCCTGGGCACGCAAATAAAGCCAAATCACTGGTTCTTGGCTGGAAACACACAAGGTGGGAGAGGGGACCCGGCCCCGGTACCCCTGGCTCTGGGCGGCTGGCTGTGGGGAGCTCCAGCTAATGGCAGGAGTGGGATTCCCAGCAAGATGCTGCTGCTGTGCTTTCTGCAGAGCAAGGGGCCGGGGGTCCTGCCCGCCATGGGCTCACCCCCTGCGCAGAGCCCCTGGGGAAGGGGCCCAAGGCAGCAGTGCCGGGCACGGGTCCCCTGCCCGCTGGGGCCAGGCTGAGCAGCAGCAGCGGGCAGGGAGACACGCATGCCCTAGTAAGCACAGGCAACCAGCAGCTCCAGCACTGTGCCTGCTGCCGAGGGGCCAGCAGGAAAGCAAGGGGCAATGCAGCGCTGGGGCACAGCAGGAAGGATCGCACAGAGGCAGTCCCTCTGGCTGGGCAGTTGCTCCCCTGGCACATTACAGGCCTACGTGTCATTAACAGCAAGGCTAACTAACGCAGGAAAACTTAGCCAGAGCTGCCAGATGCTCTCCATCACTGGGGGGTTTTGCATCACATCACTGGGTAGGGGTTTTTCCACGGTTAAAGATCAGATCACTGATGTGGGGGGATGAGGCAGGACACTCCTGCAGCCCACCTGGTGCAGCAGCCCAGCCCCGCTGATCCTGCTGCACCTCTGGGCCACCAGCCCAGACCTCTGGCCAAAAACTGATAGGAGTTCTTGAGCCCCTGCTTTATGCCACCCCCCCAGAGACCTCTGCACGCAGGGCAGACATGTCAGACCGCAGCACTGGACACAGCACCTCAGCCCCAGCAGCATGGACTGGTGGGCCCATCCTTAGCAGTGACCATGACCCTCCTGCCTCCCCTCCAGGTCCTGCACACCACTGGCACCCAGTTCGGGGCCCAGGCTAGGAGGAGCTGCTCGGGCTCTCACTGGGTTTGAAGAATCCAGCTTCCAAGCTGGAGCAGGACTGTCTCAGGACTCTAGGGGACAGAGGGAAACACTGCCACCCCAGTGCTCTCCTGCTGCGGGGCTCTGCCCCAGGACTGGGAAGAAGCCAGAGCTTGGGCAGTTAATGGCACATCTGGGATCAGCCCATAGTGGCAGCCGCAGTTTTGGGAAGAACCTCACGCTATGGAGGAAAAAGGGAAGAGCAGATCCCTTCTGATCCCACTGCAGACCCACAAAGTGAGTGAGGCCATGCCGGGAAAGGGCAGCAGTCTGTCAGGTGCAGCCCTCCCCTCCTGTCAGAGCCTTTCCCCTGGAATTCCAACATGTTAGCAACTTGGGAGTGGGGGAATTACACTGATTTTTGTAAGGACAGGGAAAAACACAGCATGGGACAGGTTTTTGCTGCCTTGGTGACCACCTTCCCCACCCAGCAGCATCTTCCCCATCCAGACCATGTCCCTATATCCTCTGCTGAGTTATACTGGCTATTAAAACACTCCAAGTTTGCTATCTGAAACAGGCCACTCAGGACACAGGGCAGCAATCCTTAAACCAATTAATGCGATCCTTTGATTTCAGGGGAGAACGAAGAGGGGACTGTCAGTGCAGCAGTGAGGCAGGAGTTACGGGTCAGAGCCTAACAGCACAGATGTGCCCGTTAGCTCTTAACAAGAGCTGCCAGACCTGGCTTCTGTCAGAGCCCTTTTCTGCAGCCTCAGCCATGGCCCTGTGTCGCTTCTTGGGCACCTGTGAGAGCAAAGGAAAGCACCACTGCAGTTCTTAACGGGGGTCCGGATGCCAAAGAGCCTCTGCCGACCCGTGCCTGGGTCTGGGCTGCCAGGAGGAGGAGAGCAGCGATTGTACCATGTCACAGTGCTCATCCTGGCACAGAGGGGGCTCCCCTCTGCTCCGGGGGGACAGCCACGGTGCTGGCGGCGCTCAGCCTGAGGCCCCCGGGCACCCTGGGGTGCCAGCGGCAGCATCACCCCACAGCCCCAAACTTCCCTTTCTTTCTTTGCTTGGCCATTTTTTAAAGCAGAAGTTGTCTCTTAGCGAAGTCTTTCGGGGGAGGTGGAGAGAGAGTAGGAAGCCAAAGAGAATCGTCTTGCTAGTCAAAGCCTTTAACAACTATTTTTAATATCAGGCAGAGGAGCAGGATTTTGAAATGAAACAGCCGGTGCCTCTTTGATGGGCGAGCTACAGATCTTGAAACAAGGTCCATTCCCTCCTCCTTCACTAACTAACAGCCATATTTCTCTCATTAAAGACAATCTGGCCGTATTTTCAAACTTCTTAACAAGGCGATCACCGTAATTTGAGATTTCTACTATCCATGCTCCTATTACAGCAGTCTTTTAAGCAGCTAGCTTTTTTTATTTTTTTGCTTTCTTTCCCCGACTTTGTCTCTCCCCTCAAACTGCCATCAGTGGTAATGACGTGCAGGAAACAAGAGCGCCAAGAACCATCTTTCTTTTTTTTTCTTCTCTTTTTGGTACTAGGTTGTGTGGGGGTAGCAATAAGGAATAAAATAAAAAGCGAAATGAAGTTTGGTTATCTCTTATCTGGAGTTTGGCTTTTAATCCGCCCAGGAGCGCAAATGAAGCCAATGCAGTACCTTATCTCCCCCATCGATCACAGACCCCCCCCCCCTCCCCAAAGACCCCCAGCTCGCTCTCCTTCCCAAAGGCGCCCAGCCACGGCCCCCTCCCTGCCCCATTAGTCCTTCGCTGGGCTCTGCCAGATGGATGCAATTTGCATAGTATCACCGGTGGAGGCTGGCAGATCAACCGGGGTCAGGCTCTGACATCTCCAGCACAGTCTATCTCCAAGTGCTAATTTGGACTGCATTGATCTCTCTTTCTGATTTCTTTGTCATTTACGTCTGCAACGGTTTGACAGGAGATACAGAGACAGACAAGGGGGGAAAAGAAGGGGAGGGGGGGAGAAGAGGAGAGAAACAAAGATCGTAGTTACAGATGTCTTTAAGGGAAAAAACAGATTAATCCAAGGACTCCTCTGAGGGTCGCAGCTTTGAAACATCCTAATTATCCTATTCTTATGAATTCCTGTACAGACTTAGAGGGGGGTCTTGTCAGCGAACTCAGGGGAATGGAAACTTGTTAAATTGCGGTGGAGTCTCTCCGGCTGGCTGCTACCCCTTCCCCTCCTGCACCTCGCAATCGTTTCTCATTAGGTGAAGCGGGGCAGCTTTAAACCTGGCATCCCTTGCCGACACAGCCTTAGCTCTGTACCTCTGCCACCACTCTTGTAAAAGACATCTGCCTTTCACAGAGACTTGGGCAGAAGTCTCTCCTCCTTGCAGAGGGGAACCGCAGTGCTCACAGCCACCAGCCCTGCGCTGCCCAGGGAGGCCAGAGCCGGGACAACATCCATGCCTGACCCCTGGAGACAAGGACTAACCTGAGGGGCCAGCACTGTCCCCATGATCCCCAGGGATGCAGGTGCAGAAGGGCAGGTACGGGGACACATTGCAGTTGCAGGACAGTGTGACATTAAAAGACACCTGTGAAGAGCAGAGCAGGCAATCTGTGCTCTTGAGATGTTTGTGTTCATTAGCAGGGAACTCTTCCCCTCCTTATAGGTACAGGAAGATGTGTTACCATTTAGCTTAATCTGGAACACATCACAGAGACACCAAGGCACAAAAGAATCCACAGGGAAATCAAAATGTCACTCGGTAGTTTATGTAGCTACTTTCTACAGAAAAAGCTTTCTAGAAAGTTAATGACCTTCCAAGGCCTCTCACCTAACATATCTCACTCTGTTGGGGGATGCATCATGGTGCATGGGAGGTGCTGCTTGTTACAGGGGCTGGAGAACAAGTGCTAGCAAACATGTTTTACCCACACAGCACAACATGGGACAGGGCTTGGTCAGTGCAAGGGTTGTTCCAGCAGTGTGTGGGAGGGATATTTTGCAAGGCTCAGCGACAGGACTGGACAAATAGCCAACGGCAGGATGGGTCCAAGGCAGTGCAAGGGTCTCTCTAATACAGATCAGTTCACGTCTGCACGCTCCTGGGTTTGGGACTGGCTGGTAAGACAGAGCACACATAATACAAACCATCAGCATCTACCCATGCTCCCAGTACGCCAACAACACTTCAGAGTGATATGAAAAACGTATTTAGGAGGTTTCTCATCTGTCACTGGGGAAAGGAATTGGGTGAGGTGTTGGGCTGTGGATCACAACTGGCTTGGGAGGGAGGGAGGGAGGGAGGGAGGGAGGGACAGCAGATGGGCTCTTCTTGCCAAGAGAGACAGTCCCCAGCACTGGTGGGATGAGTCCAGGGAAAGCCTAAAACCAGAAGCCAAAGGAAGGGCGGGGGGTACAGCAGCAGTCATGCAAAAGGGCAGCTCAGGACAATGGCAGCGCTGTCCTGCTGGGAGTCAGCCAGGTCTGGGGCTTGAGATGGACCTGCCCTGATCTGCAGCTGGGCCTCCCCAGCATTGCACCATGGTGAACAGCAGATAATCCAGAAATCCCCCTTAAACGTTCAGCCTGACACTGGCTGCAAATGTAACTTCTTCCATCCAGAAGAGAGGGGCTCGTGCCTACCTGGGGCACATCCCAAGTGAGTAGGCACTGCCACTGCCTGCCCCAGGGCTGGGAGGAGCACACGGCAGCACCCCGACTTTTCTTAGGCAGCCAAAGCCCTGTGACCCATCTCACCCTCCCCTCCAAAGGCTGCTCCAAGGAGCCCTCAGGCGAGGGGGCAAGGTGCAACAAACCCATCACACCCCCCCAGCAGGCAGCGGGGTCGGGCGCCCCCACCCCAGCGGGCCCACGACCAGCTTTCGGCAGGGTAGGACGGAGGGGTGAGTGCAGTCAACACAAACACTCAATCATCCTTCCTTTCTTTCTTCTGTGCCTCCTTTGTTAACTGCAGGAAACAGCTGAAAGACCTTGAGTTTCCCATTGTAGCATGTATGGGAACAGAGCTGCAGTGATCAGAACATACCCCCCGCTGCTCCCGGGGAAAAAGGGAGAGCAGAATCCTTTCTAAAAAGGGTTTACGATTAGAAGAGTGTTCTGTCACTCTGGCGCGCAGTAATCCACTGCGCCACCAAGTCCCTTCAGAGAGATGTCGAAAACTTACATGACTGAAAGCAAAAGAGCCCCGGCTCAGGTTCCCAGGCAGCCAGACATCCTAATTATCTTTAGATCCACTCCCACATGGAGGGGAGAGAGCACACAAGAGTTAAAAAAAAAAAAAAAAAAAAAAGGAAAAGAAAAGAAAAAGAAAGAGGGGGAAAAAAAAAGACTGTCACATTGCTTTTTTCTTTTTTTAAAAGCTTGTCTCCGCTCACTGCTTTTCCAGCTGTGACACCTCTCACGGTAGTTAATTAGAATCATGTCACCGCGTTAATGTGCTCTGACTGGACTCTGACAGATGCGCGTCCTCTAACCGGCCGCCCCGCCCGGCCCTCCCTCCCACCCCTCCTCAGGGATGCGGGGCCCGGTGCTCGCGGCGGGACCCCTGCCACCCACCTGCCGCCCTGCCCTGCGCCCGCAGTCCGGCGGGTGCCCCGGCGTGGCTGGGCCGGCCCCTGCACCCTGCCTCCCCGGGTGCCGGGACGTGCTGCCTGGCCGCGACACCCCGCACACCGCCGCTCCACCTGTGCTGCATCTGCCTGACCTTTACAAGCACTAATTCAAAATGACACTGCTCATTTGATGGCATTTCTGTTGATTTTTACTTAAGTCTCTTTTAATTATTAACTCGGAGTCTTCCCCCTTCTGCCTTGGGCTGGGGCTGCTATGTGTGGGGCAGCAGCCCCGTGGCAGCCCCGTGCCCTGCTCCGCAGCGGTGAGCCCCGTGCTCGGCCCTCACTCTTGGCATCCCCTGGCAAAAGGACGGTGCGGAGCAAATGGCACTGCCCCTGGGCATGGCATCACTGCGTACCACCACAAAGAGCCAAATAAGGGGGTTTGCCTATGTGGGGAGTGTGGGGTTCTTTAGGGTTTCTCCCATCCCCTGTGAGGGACAGGGAGGTTGGGACCAGCTCTGCCAGCCAGGGCCATGCGGGCTGGGATGGAAAATGGTGAAAAAAACGGAGGGGAGTTTCACAGAATGCTGTCCTTGTACCCTTGCTCCCCCTGACTCGCTGCAGAGGAGGCAGGTGGGCACCAAGGGTGTCCGGGGATCCCACAGATGCTGGGGGGCTGCAAGCTTCCCCGCACCCCTGGGAGAGCCAGGAAAACAAGAGAAGGGAAAGGAAAGCAGGGAAGAATGAGGGGAGGCTGAAACAAAGCTAGCAAGCTGCCAGGACCGCAAGCTGCCAGGACCACAAGCTCCCAGCACCTCACAAGGTGAGGCAAAGCCTCATCAGCCCCCACCAAGCTGCCGGGGGAAGAGCCGGCGCTGACAGCCAAAGGCACCCATTACGGTGGGCTGCCCGCCGCCTGCCACCGCACTTAGCGAGCGCGGCCCTCGCCGCCCTCTCCTTCAATGTCAGCGCGGAGAGCAGCCGGGCGCCGCCGGGACACGAGCAGGCAGAGCGGCGCGGGGAGAGGTGGGCTCCGCCGGGCAGCAGGCACCCCCGGCAGGCGCGGGCCCGGCTCCCCGCGGCGCTGGCAGCTCGCGGTAGTTAATTAGAATCGTGTCACTAAGTAAATGCGCTCTGACTGGACTCTGACAGACGCTCACCTATGACACCAGGGGCCAGGAGACAATCCACATCAAACTACTGCAGTGTGACCCTTTTAACACAAAGAGTAAACTCACTGCACATCGAGTTGAAGCTCATTAAAACTGTCTACTCTGCGAGCATCCCATTAACCTCACTGTTAAAAACACGCAATTCCTCTTCTTCTTTCCGAGGCCTAATTAATGCTCTGGATCAGGAACAATATCACACCCTAACCTTCCGAGATTTCCAATCAGTAAATGAAAAGAGAGAGATGGAGCCGGAAAGGCACGGTGGCTTGCTGGGTTGCTCACCACATGGGCTGCTGACCTGCCCAGGCAGGTAGGGCTTTTCCATTTGCCATGGCAGAGATCCCCATGGAAGGAGCATGGCACAGCCCTGGCCGGGGGCACCGTGGGCACATGGAAGATGGTGGAGCCCTGTGCGGAGGCTCACAGCTCGTGGGATTACACCAGCTGGTGTAAAACAGCTCCGTGAGGGCACCTTGTCAAGACAGGCATTACTATGGGACTCGATCTCCTGGCCGCCTGGGATGGGTACTGCAGGTTCATTAGCAAGAGACACAGCAGCCAAAAAAAAACCAAGCCAGGCATTCAGAACTAAATCTAAAATCATACTAATCTGTGTGCTAAAGTCTAAACTTCAAAGATTCTGTTCAATTCAGTTAGATTCAAAAAAGACCAGTAGTAAGGACTAACATGATGTTTTAAAGACAGTCAGTACACTGGAGGTGGAAGCAGAGCTGACAAATGAGAAACCAACTTTCCCAGCAGCAGCTGCCTCTCCGGATTTGGAAACTATTTACTTTTTTTGGTGTATTTTCGGTTCAATAACTGGCTCATTCAGAGCTGAGAAACAACAAAGGACTGGAAAAAAAGAAAAGGTGTGCCTTTTAACTTTTCCATAATCAGAGAAACAAACAAACAAACAAAGGTGGGAGCCATGAGATGTGCTAAGTCTAAAATCTTGAAAGGGTGGTTTCCAGAAACACTCCTTCAACTCACCGATCACTTCTTGCTTTGGTTTCATGCGCCGCCAGGTGTTTGTAACTAAAACATATTCTGAAACTTACTTTTCCTCCTGTATTGAGTACATGCAAGGGAAACAGGATTTTACTAACAAAGCCAATTCAAACTACTGCTGAGGTACTTTAACATGGCATTCCAGTCTCATCCAAAAGACTCATAACTCAAATCATGAGTAATAATTTAATCACCACCTCTTCAAGAACAAATAGTAATTCACCATTTTTCTAACGTAACAAATATCTACAATTGAAGACTAAAAACATATTATGTTACATAATAGATCAAAACAAATGTAGCAAATATAAGGCTTTTGATGAATAAAAGAATAACCAGATTTAACAATTGGGCAGTGGTAAGGAGAGCTGCGTTTGGTTTGATAGGTGCTGGTCAGTAAAACTTGACCTTTTTTCAGGGAAACAGGTTTTAAAAAAAAGGCAAAAGTAGAAGTAAATCAATTATTGAATCCAGGTGATCTGCTGGTTGATTTAAATCACAACTAAAGCCTGGGATTTTAATCCTTCTGATTTATATCAGTCTCTGAAACTCAGGAGAGAAAGCCCAACACAGGAACCCAGCTCCACTGGTGAGGAACCTGTGAATGCTGGTCTTTGAGTGAGAGTGCCAAGACCAGCATTACAAGCTGCAGCTTGTTTTTGGCAAGCAGCACCTCAAGCACGTGTTTTAAGCACTGCAATGTGCACACGTCTGTTAGATGAGTAACTTCTTGGCAAGACTCAACTTCATTTTGTCGAGGGCCAAGAAGCCACCAGAGAAAAAGTAGTTCCTCACCCCAGGATCCTACAGCCCATGCTAGAGCTGACACACATTTAATCCATGTTCGAGGACAGATGGAAGCTCTAAAAAAAAGTCCTCTCTGGTCCTCAGGGCCACATTCAGCCCAGAGGGAATCCTTACAGCTGAAATACCAACCTGAGAAAAGGAATGAAAGAACAGGTTTCACTCCCCTTTTGCTCCTTTTCCACCTCCCAAGGATTCTCTGCATCCTCACTCTCTGGAGCAGGACTTTCCAACCTCCTCATTCTGCCCAGCACTCCTCAGCAAGCTGAAATATTGACATTTTCCCCCTTGCTTTACCTTTTCCCTCCTGTGAAGCAACTGCAGCAGACCCCTACCTGTCCCACCCCCAGACAGCTGTATTTGCAGTGTATACAAATACACTTTGGTGTATTAGGTGACACAAACCACTTTTCCAACTCCTTGACACGATTTGCAGCTCATTGTTTGCAGGTAGAAACCAGACGAAAGCTAGAACGTGAGCTCACAGCAACTTGCTGTGTGCGCAGCTGTATGTCCCAGGGAACATGGTGAGACTCCCCCTGGCTCCACTATGAGCCCCTCCTTACCACTTGCACCAGCTGCTAAAAGTGAGGTTCCCATCCAGAATCCGGCCTTGGCCCTTTGGGTGTCAAGTGCCCCGAACTCCTCAGATTTTGAACAAGACAGAGGAGAGGAGATGAAGCACGGAGCGCGACTCGTCCCAGAGCATGCCAAGTGCAGGGATTTGGAGCAGATATGTGCTGAGCCAGTGAATCAGAGAGTGATTTGAAAACAAAGCAATACACAACCAATCAGGCGAGACAGCAAAATTCCTTGCAAATTGTTTGCAAAAACAAGTGGCCATCCACTGCAATTTTTCTGTCAGATTTGAAGGGAAACACCCATGTTGCACATCCCTGCATAAGCGAGCTGAGGCTTCACAGGGCTGCCCACATCCCCCCAGACTGCTCCCACACTACTGGGAAAGGGGTTGTATGAAGGCTCTCCTGCACAGCACAGTTACTTGTGAAACCTCTGTGGCTGGCAGACACATTGCCTTACTGCTCCCTCCTCAGCCCTCTTTCGTTTGCAGACTACTGGACATCAGCAACCCACGAGGGCCATGAGAGTCAGGGGCTGACCCTGCTTATAACCGCTGCAGGCAGCCCTGGGGACCCCTCTCTCAGCTCCCCAACTTCCCTCGACCCTGCTGCACTCTGGGACCAGCCACAAAGAGAAGGGAAGCTCTAGACCACATGGGAGCACCCCCAGAGCCACAGCCAGCTCCCGTCTCATTGTGGGCAGCAAGAGGCAGGCAGGCAGCATGCTCTGCTGTTCTCCATCCTCTTCTCCAGCAGCAGTGTGTGAGAGGGGTCATTTATTCGGCTGAGTGGGCAGGGCTGTGTTAGGAGTAAGACTCCTTACTGCCAGGGAGGGAAGGGGGAGGCAGCACTGGGCAGGGAAAGGGATGGCTCCTCCCAGCCCTAAAGCAAAAGCAGTTGAGGGCATGAGGGAGAGTGGTGAGGACTGCTCAGGTCACAGGGTGACGGTCAGCAATTGGGATGACCTGGCTGATACAGAAGGACTCAGCTGTGCAGGAGCGACACCTGGCAGCAAAGCCGAACCCAAGGAAGGCAGCCCCTCCTCAGCCCTTGGCCTGGGGAGCTCTTGGGCTGTCACTAGAGCAACTCTTCATCCATGACTAGGACCTGAAAAGTCAGCAGGCTGGGAAATGAAGTGGCCAGAAGGGCAGAAGGCTGGTACCCTGTCAAAATAGCAGACGAGGCATGTCTCCAGACACCAGCATTGCCCCAAGCCTCCTCCCAGGAGGGATGCTGGGTTACCAAGCCCCAAAGCCAGCAGCCCCGACACTGCAGGCAGCAGCTGTGTCTGGGGCTCCCAAGCTAGCCAGGAGGAGAAGCCAGTCAATGTGTTGTGCCTCCAGCTCACTCCTGGGGGCTCAGCCTGTGGTAAAGCCACCAGACACAATGTGCCAGTGGCTGCTGCCTCTGCAGGCAGGCAGAGGATCACAGATGCCCAGGGCAGAGCTGCTCTGGACCCAGCCCAAATGGAGCAGCCAGCAGGCTGCAACACACAGGGCATGTGTGCACCGTTGGCGGTGCCAGGGAGATGGAGACCATCACACTGCTGGCCTGGCATCCTTCACAGCACCCACATAATACCCCTTCCCAAGAGTGTGTGAAAGGCTTGTTTGCCACTGGGACAGAGTGCTGCAAGAAGGGAGCTTGGCTGCTGGGCCTTGACACGTTGCTTCTCTGTGGGCAACCTGCCCATGGCTCACCCTGTACCAGGGAGAGCCAGGAGTGCTCCCCCAGGGAGGAAATTTGGCAGAAATGAAGAAACAAAATCCTTCTAAAGGACTGGAGTGGGGAGGGACATGAACAGCATCTCTGAACTCCATCAGGCAGAGACACCTGTGCAAGACAACAGCACTGAGATAAACACGGGCAGAAACCAATGGCAGACAGATGATACTCCAGAGCTGGGGATGCTTTGTCAGAGGAAGAGATGACAGCAACAGAGAGCTCTTGCCATAAATAAAATGAGGAAAGACGAGGCACAAATGAACCCTGCATCCCCCAGGAGGGCTAGGAAAAGCCCAAGCCCCCAGAGCAGGACACACACACACAACTCCTGCAGTCCCTGCTCCCTCCCCATGATCCCCCAACACGGCACACAAGCAAGGCAAATCTGCTCCCAGGCAAGGAAGCAAATTTTAATGCTACCTCCGTCAATAATGCAACCAGATCCATAGTTCAAAAGGAGCTTGCTAATTAAAAGCTGGTGAGCTTTAAATAATTCATCTCCTTAACTTGGATTGATTGGAGAGTTTAATGGTTAGAGTCTTGAAACAATATTAAACAACCTCCTCAAGGCCCAGGTAGCCAGTGACTTTTCCAAGTAAATCTTACCTCCTTGCAAACTTTAATGCTCACAAGTCACCGTGGATGAAGGGCTGAGAGGCAGAGGGAACACCTGACCACTGGTCTCCAAGAGGCGATCCAACACCCCGCTCAGAAAAAGACAGGCAAGAGTGATGCAGCCCTGAGTTACAGCCCTGCCTACAACCCAGTAAATCTGAGCTTCTGCCCGTACTGCAGCCTGCTGCTGCTCCAACTCTGTGCCCCCAGAGTTGTGCAGCTGGCAGATATACGGCCTGGTTGTCCCGGGCCAGGTCTCCCTCCTCATATCACTTTGATCCCTGGTGTGGAGGAGCTAGGGAAAACATAGAGCTCTGCCACTGTGCATGGTACTCTCAGTTATTCATCTGGGAGCAGGCTGCGGGACCATGAAACTCATCACATGTGTGAGCAACCGGGACGATGATTCAGTTCTCCAGCTGGGGCCACGCATCTGCACTCTTCAGCATGTTTCCAGCCAGACCCCGAGGCTGCACCGCTTGGCAGAGCCTCTTTTCTGAGGATGAATGCAGCATCCAGAGCAGCTGGAGGACTGCCCGACAGGGAGAGCATCTTGCCCAGCCTGGGGACCACTGCCCTGCGCCACATGAGCCCTGCGCTGCCCACGTCCACCCCCAGCCCGAGCAATGCCAGAGCGCCCGAGGAGGGGAGCAGGTCCCTGGCCAGAGGAACAGCCATGTGTGTTTGCCATGCTGGGATGTGCCAGGGACCAAGAGCTCATCCAGTGTGCCCATCCTGCCCTGACACATCTTTGTCCCTTCCACCAGCCAGAGACCCTGCAGCCCTTTGGCTGACTCTCAGCATCCCAGCCTGGACCAGCTCTCAGAGCCGAGGCACATCCCGCACACCCGGAGCAGCAGCCGCGGGGGTGGGAAGGGTGCAGGGCAGCGTCACTCACCTATCCCGCTGTGAGGCCTCCCTATGTGCTGTAGGTTCAGTCCTTTGTTCATGTCTAAGAGTCCATTCTTTGGCCAACTCCCCATGGCAAAGCTGTAGGCCTGGAAGAGAGAAGCAGAGGGTCAGACTGATGCACAGCCCATGTGCAGACGCGCTTTGTACTTGGCCAGGCCTGGTTGCTCCTGGGTCCGGCATGGGCCTGTGTTCACTGTTTTCAGTGCAGACCCACACATTGCCTTCGCAGCAGCTCTCCTGGAGCTGCCTGCATAAAGCACCCTCACCCCAGCCTGTCTCATCTAATGCTTCTCAGAGTAAGAGGTGTCCAGGGCCTGTCCTTGTACAGGTGACAACCCTCACGAGGTTTGCTGGGCACTGTGTCAGATCAGCATCACCTGAGACCACCTTCACCATGCTGCAGTGAGCCATGGGCTGCAAGCTCATCCCACATGTCCCTGGGTTGCTCCAACACCGTCCCCCCAAGGATGGGGTTGGCAGCAGGAGTCAGCGGGGCTGGGAAAGGGGTGCCCATGCCCAGGCTGGCCTGGCTGGCAGTCCCCTTCCCCTCCAGCAGGCACAGTCCTCCCAGCTTCCCCTCTCCTTTCCATCCCCGGAGCCCCAGTTGCCTTGGGACTCTCCATCACCAGGAGCCAGCACTGCTCACCCCACTGCACTTCACCAATAGCCTGGCCGGAGGGAGCCTGCTCCATCTCTTCCATGTCCCCTGGCAGGGCTCCCAGCAGAAGAGAGACAGCCAGGAGCATGAGCTGCACAAAAACCCACCGGACAACGCAAACATGAAAGCAGCCAGGCCTCCATGTCACACACACGGCTGTAATTACAGCCTGACAGCCACGTATCTTCTTCATCTTGAGGAATTAAGCTCAGCGCTGCATTGTGAGCAGTAAGAAGGGCGCGTGGGCTTAGCGTTGCTTATGCCGGTGCTATCTCTGCTGCTGTGAGGGCCATTGTCCCCAGATGAGATCAGGTCAATCCAGCAGCCCCTATCTCCCTCCTGCAGCGGGGATCATCGCTAACTGCAGCCGTGGCGCAGCGGGGCAACGCTGACACCCTCCACGGGCTGGAAACACCAGGGGAAATGCTCTCTGCAGTGGAAATGGGGCAAGTGGACAAGTGGAGCTGAGCTGTCCCCCCCACCAGCCCACCACCCACCTGCCTGACACTGGGACCTGCTGCCAGTCCCTCTTCCCCTGCTACCTGCTGCTGTGCTGCTCTGCCCAGCATGGGGAGGGCCGGCCCCTACGCAGCCCCCGCTGCCGGCAGCCCTCCAGGGAGCTACGGGGCTTGGGGGAGTTAATTTGTTACTGGCCTGCGTAACCATTCATGCTGCTTTGTTACTCCTGCCTTAGCAAAACAGAGGGCTCCACAGATAATTAATAGACAGCATTGCTAATCCTGTTGGGAGATGATTAGCAATTAAAACTCCTAATTAACTCTATGCATAATTCACTGAAATTACACTTTGTGTACACAACAGAGAGGTCTCCTTTGCCTTCAACAAACATGCTCTGGTATCTTCATCACCGTGGCTGGGATGCAGGTTGGCTGGCCGTGGGGCAGAGGGGAGCCGGGTGGTAGGGGTGCAGGATGGGACCCCGCCACCCACCTGCTGGGTGGCCCTGGGTGACGGCAGCAGCAGCTCTGCGTGTGGCTCCCTCTCCTGGGCTCTGTCCCAAAAAGCAAGCCCAGGCACAGTGCAGGAAGGTCCCCATGCTCAGCACCAACAGATCCAGGCCCGGGGTCACCAGCAGTGAGGGCCATCCCTCGGGAAGGGTGTCCCCACATGCTTCGGAGGGAGGATGCATGGGACAGGAAGGGAGCAGGGCTGTGCCTGCACTGGGGCAAAGCAGGCTCTCAGCTACTCTATCGCAGGCTGCTTTCCCAGCCCAGACATATCTCTCGGACCACAGCCAGGAGCAATCGAGGAAGCACAGCGGGCACAGCAGGAGGCTGGCAGGATTCCGGGAGAGCCACGGGGACAGCTCCGGGGAAGCTCCTGACAGCTGGGCACTAGTGCCAAGCCCAGCCTGCCTCCCCCACCCCGCAGCAGCGGTGTCAGCAGGGAGCCAACGGCACATGCCCCAGCCCCAGGATCGGCACCAGACCCATCTTTGCATTGCATTTTGCTTTCCTAATCAAGGTCATTCGGTACAGCAGCAATACCTGAGCAAACTAGCTAAGCAGCAGGGGTGGAAGTTGGCCTGACCACTGAAGGTCAAGTGTGCACTTATGCATATTCAAAGCTGCCTGCAGGATCGATCGGGTTTTAATTGTTTTTCCTGGGGTTTTGGAAGGAAGTGCCAGGGGCATTGATCAGTCCCAGACTCACACTTTGAGGTTGGCAGGGACCGTCACTTTGCTGCAGGCAGAGGGAAATGCAGGCAGAGAGGCAGAGATGAAGGCAGGCCAGGGGAGAGGCCAGCCAGCCCCGGCCGGGAGGAGGAGCCATTGCTGGGCTGCGTTGGAAAACAAAGTTTTTTAATTAAAATTGGCAATTCTGAGCCGCCTGCCGGCAGCAGCCACACAATCAAGAGCGGGGAGCTTTGCTGTTTAATATTTAAAGACAACGTTTAATCTTTAAACAGGAAAGTTCTTCTTCTGACTGTTAAAGTAAGGCAGAAAGTGCCGGAGGCTCCCTGACGCAGGGCTCCCCAGCCCGCCAGGGTGGCTGTGGCCGTCAGCTCGCCGCTGGCTCACCGCAGCCGCTGGGAAACCGGTACCATCCGCAGCCTTTCTCCTGCCAGCTCCTCCGCTGCTCCAGCCCCTCGCTGCTGCCAGCAGCAGTGCAGACCCCTGCCTCTTCAGTGCTTATCCCTATGGCAAACCGTGAGAAAGTCCGTGCCGCCCCTGGTTCCCTTGCAGGCTGAAGGCTTTAACAAAATGCCATGAAACCCTTCTTGCCAGGAAATCACACTAATCTGTCCCTCCCTCTGTTTCAGATGTGGTGTTGCAGGGACTAGGTTTTTCCCTTCTAGGTCAGACACTGAAGCAGGGCCAGGACCCCATGGCATTTTATTTTCATCTACATTTTAATTGATTAAAAAATGCAGGCATCTTCTAAAAAAGCTCTTTTTAAATGGTTTTGGTCAAAATTCTGATTTAGGGATGAACTCAGTGCCTCTGATCTGCTAAAAACCACACAAACGATGTTTGCAGAATAATTTTCAAGCAGCTTGAACACAATTATTTCCATTCATATCAGCTCCTAGAAAGGTCTCCCTTTTTTCCTGATTTTGTTTTTAATTCTATGAAGGCTACATTTACCTCCCTGCCAATGCTGCTCTGAAGTCAGATGATTATTAATTGTATTTATTTACTTATACAGTCCCATAGGCATATGCAGCAGTTCACAGACAAATACCACCCTGGGTCCCTGATGCAGGGATCTCAAATCAAAGGTAAGCAGATACTCCTGTGATAAATGTGAGCTAACAGCAGCAGGGGATTAGGAACATACTGTGTTTCCATGCATACAGCCAGCACCATGGATAATCCACAAATCCACACCCTGTTAAAGGTGTCTGTATGGTGAGGTACGTCCTTAGGTAACTTGTACCTCACATAACCTGCAGAAATACCAAAAAACAAAGGTGGGGAGCTATTAGGGGATAAGACATGGGGGTACAGCAGCCTGGGGCAGGGAGATGCTGCATGTGCAGAATCACAGCATCTGGGGCTGGCTTTATAATAAAGCAAAGAAGGTCTGAGATCATTGTCCTGTTGCACCAGGTCACAGAACCTCCCGGGCGCCATGCTGCCTCAATTTGCAAAGAGCTTGAAACAAGAGCTCCACGGATCACCTCTAGTAGTGCTGGGCGTCAAAGATGATCATCTCAGGTGAGACAAGAGTACATGGAAGACACACAGTGATGCTCAGCAGTGCCATGGCGCTGCTTGCAGGTAGAACATAGGATTTGTCCAGTTCTTGTAAAAACGGTGCCCAGTTTGGCACTGAGTCCACCCTGCTTGCTCTTGCTGTAAACCAGCCCGTCCCCAGCAACACAGGGGCTGGCAAGGTGGCAGCGCCAACACAGCCGGGTCCTGATGCCCCACCCCCTGGAGCTTGTTTGGGCTACACACCATGGTTTATAAGCAGCACAGCTGCAGAGAAGATGTTCCAGGGGGTCAGAAAATTCCCAGAACTGGAACTTGTCAAGCTGATGTATTGATCTAAGTGGACTGAATAATGCTCCATCATTTATTTATGGGGAAGTGCCCGGCACACTTCACAAAAACTGGTGTTCGGCAGTCACATTAAGGCAAGATTTAACGTCCTGCATCATGCAAACAGGGCACCTGCGCAGAGGTCAGGATGCTCACTTCCACTGGGAGCCTCAGAAATCCTTCCCGCAGGCGCAGGGAGGGACCGGACCGGTCCTCATGGAGCTGCTAAAGCTCTGCTAGGGCAACGTGCTGATGCTGACAGCCAGCCCTGGTCCTTTCCATGAGTGACAGTGCTGTGACCTGCTTGGCCAGTCCCCAGCCCCCCTGCCCTCCACTCAAGCTGCTGGCATTGCACTGCCCTGGGTGCTTTAGCTGAAGGGCAGGAGGGGAGTGGGGCTCTGTGCTTTGCAATGGCACAAGCATGTTCACAAACCACAGCAGCAAGAACTGCCAGGACCAGCACAGAGCCCCCTCCTGCCCTGTCCAGCCCAGCGACCCTGTCATTTTTCATGTCCCATCAAGAGGTTTTAAACATTTCACCCACTAATTGTAATTTTAATATTAATATGGACACTTCCAGGCAGGGAGAAAACAGTTCCTTTTGGAAAAAATTCCTCTGAGGAGCAAAGGGTCTCAGTGGTTTGAGAAGATGCTGACGTGAGGGTACTAAGGCATAAAAAAAAGTGGTGTTTTTTGCTGAAAATTTCTGTAAAGAACTTCAAAAAGACTCCTGAGAAAAACATGTTTTTAAACAGACAGAAAGCAGCTGTGAGATCTCCCCAGCTGCCCTCAGCTTGGGCAAGCAGCGGATGCTGGCTGTGCTCCCTCAGGATCAGGCTGGGCACAGCAGCCAGCCGATCAGAGCCGACCCCCTGACATTTTCGCAATGGTGGAAATGGCTTCATGACAGCAAAAGCATCTTCTTCCTCTTGTCATGTCAGCTGTGTGCTGCGTCTGCCCAAAATAAGCA
The DNA here is from genome assembly GCF_963921805.1 of Phalacrocorax carbo. Taxonomy (NCBI): domain Eukaryota; kingdom Metazoa; phylum Chordata; class Aves; order Suliformes; family Phalacrocoracidae; genus Phalacrocorax; species Phalacrocorax carbo. The sequence goes on along the minus strand of NC_087518.1, from coordinate 51,299,944 downwards.
TTTCCCTCTAACTCCCCTCATTCTGCTGCTGCCACAATGAGGTGTCAAGGTTTTGTATTACTTTGTATGGTAGGAAGAAAAAAAGGTCATGTCTACGACTAAGTGGGCTTTTAAACACAGCTTAAAATGTTTCCAGTGCCACCCAGTAACTGCAAGGTTTTGGGGCTGGGGGTGTCTTTGAGGCCAACACCACATGGCACCCAAGACATCGGGGACTCCACACCGTCCCTTGACATCCCATTTCAATTGCATGCCACCTGAAGGCCACTTCAAGGATGGGATGTGGACATTTCTTGCTGGGATTTCTTGCCATGCAGACTTTCTGGCACAAACGAAGGCAAATGTAATGACAATTAGGGCCTGACCTCACTGCCAAATCATTTAGTAGCAAGGCTGCTGGATCGGGGTTGAATGCAATTAAAGAAGAGGCAGGTAATGAATAAGCAGCTTGCCAAGCCCTGGCTGACAACGGCAGAGCTCCTCTGCTGCAGGGAGGGCATGGAGCAAAGCTCGGCCGGCAGGATGGAGACACGGAGCCTGGGATGGCTCAGCCCCAGCAGCACTGGAGCCCGCCACCCTCGCTGGCTGTCAGGAGGTAGGAGCTAAACCCAGGTGTAACGTGTCCCTTTTAAGCAGTTTAGTCAGAAGTGCTGCCACATTCACAGCTTTTCAAGTATGTTTAAATCACTTACAAAAGCAGGATTAAACGATCAGGAATTCCATTTAATAGGACAAATAAAGAAATAACAATCTACTCCATCAGCCCTGCAAAAGGCAGGTTTGATTTAAGAAAAAAAATAAAAAAATAAGTATAAAAGAGGGAGATAAAAAAGGAAAGGGGGGTGGAAAAAAAAGGATAATGTGTGTTTACTCAAGCAAAGAAAAAAATATTTAAGTGATGTAGAGGAGAAGATTGCGGTAACTAGTGAAGAATAACATCGTCTGCTTTGCTGTCAAATCACACAAGAATTTCAGTAATAGATTCTCATTCTGACACTCAATTCAATTCGAAGGTGATCCTGCTTTATCCCAACACATCAAATATTAAACACTCGTATTAGCCAGGGTGCCGTCGCCTTTCCCGGCTTAGACGCGGCAGGAAGCTTTTCCCCCTACTTTCTCTTACTCGCTATAATATTCTCAATGTTATCTAAACATGCCTTCATACACTGGGGTTCCTTATCAATCCCATTTGGGGAGGGAGGGGGGGGTGTACTTAAAACGGTATTAGTTTGGGGGGCTTTTATTATTATTATTTCCAAAGCCTTTCAATTTTGTGTGGAAAAAGCTTAGAAAAAAAAGGCGGAGGGAGGGGAGGCGGCGAGAGAGGGAGAGGGAGCGCGGGAGCGAGAGAAAGTATAAGAAAGGGAAAAGCAGCCAGCAGCTCTTGTTTGACTGATGCCTTTCAACAAGGGCAGTCTAGCTTGTCAAAGCCCGGGCTCGAGATGAATTGGCATATCTATTCAGCCTGCCTCTGGATGTCATGCAATACAGTTTCATATTCCCAGATAAGGCATGATAAGCAATTGCTGCCCTGACACCAACTCCATCCATCCCTGCCTTTCTGTCCACGCGCATTACAGATCTCTGCTGCGCTGCTAATAAGAACCACTTAATTTTTACCAACGCAGCAGCAAGAAGGGCCTCCAGACTGACCAGGTTCAGCATTAACACTGTTTATGTTTAATTACTTTTTCTTGGTGCACCAAGCTCTCCGAACACTTGCGAGTGGCACTTGGTGCACGAAAACAACTTTTGCCCAACATGGCACCCACCAAAGCCTCAGATTAAACACCTGTGCTAATAATTAAGGGGTAGGGGTGACAAGAGTAGAGGACGTTTATCCTCTGCTAAATAAGTCAGCAGCGTCACTGATCAGGAGGTTGTTTGGCTGGGGTTTGGACACGGAGAAGATGCGAGCGGTGCCCTTTCCCAGGGAACATCCCTCTCTGGAGCACAAACACCACCACAGCTGCAGGGGGAAGGAGAGGGGCTGGCACACCCTACGCTGGGACACCATGAGTGGGTCAGCCCCACTTAGGCAGAAGCAAGTGCTGCCCTTGGAAATTCCTGCCGTTGCCAGCACCCTGCCGTGGGAGGATGGGATCTGGACACAATCCTCCCACATTGCCAAAAAGGTGCTGGAACCCTGCCTGGTGCTCTGCCCTCTTCATGTGATAGCAAGTGAAGGTTTTTTGGAGAGCAGTGCGACACAGCCACCTTCTCACATGTCCTGGACAAGCAGGGAGCTCTCGCCACCTTCCCAGCCCTACCCGGTCTTGCTATGCAAACTCTGGCAAGCCCAGCTGGTGTCCACCTCAGCCCATTTGCGAAGCTGGTTTTAAAACAGCCACATCTTTATGCCCCACATCAGGCAGTAAATTAACCAAACAAAGAAACGAACAGTCTATTTTTTGGAAAGGTGAGCACTGGGCACACAGGAGCTGCCTGGCTCTGCCCGCCTTTGGGAAGTGCTTCACAGAGGCGAGGTGCCCTCAGCCCATGGGAGGAGGACAGGACAAGCTTAAGGGAAGGCAGCAAGGAGTCAGATAAGATGCAGAGGATGCAGCATAACTGTAGGTGCTTTCTCCTTATTAAAATAAGCAGCTCATGCCATCAGATCTCTGTCCGTAGCAGCACTGCAAAAGGGAGACTGAGGCATGCAATGATCCCATGCCTGGCCCTTCTACCACTCAGACACACGCCTGAGCAGCCTCAGCCTGCCCGCAATACCCCCACTGAGCCACAGCCGTAACTTCAGGGGAGGCAGGATGGACCCTGCAGCCACCAGCAGCCCTTCTCTGGGGTGCATTTGAATGCGGTGACCCTGCCGGGCAGTGGGGAGGTGGCCCTGCTGTTGGGCAGGATCAGCACATGCCCTGGCTTAGGCTGCAATAGAAACACACCAGTGTGCCTGCCTCTGGAGTGTCGAAGTGCCAAGCGGTTTAGGCTTCACGTTTCCCTGTGTTTGAATAAGAACAGTCTCTGCCTTGCTCCCAGGCTAGGGATTATCCTGGATAAAATGTTCTCGACTGCTGTGTGCTCTGTGGCTGGTGACACACTAGGTTAATGCCGCGGAGACCTGGGTCCAGGCCCTGGGTTTGGTCACAAGCAAAACAAAGCTACAGGTCTGGTCCCTTGGAGGGCTGGGAAATAGAGCTGGGGTGTGGACAAGCCAGTGCTGGCCCAGGAGAGGGGACAAGCAGACCCATAAACTGCCAAGAAAGCAGCTGAAGGACAGGGGCTGCTGGCAGGACCGGGGGTCTGGGCTCGGGGTCAGGTGGCCGAACAGAGCATCGCAGCAGGAACCCAGGGGCTGCTGTGGAGACAAGGGGCTGGAGGACACATGCCCAGTGCCTTTCCCAGTCCGGGACAAGCAAACCTGCCTTGAGCCACAGGTAATGTCTGTTTGAACAGGGCTGCCTTCTCACAGTGCCCTGGCATTTCTGACTTTACCGCAGGGCCACCAAGACCCAGGCTGGGTTACACTGATGTATGCAATCAGGTCCCAATGCTGAGATACACAAGCAGCTCCCAATTAGTGCCTGAAAGGCAGAGACACAGGATGACATGGCAAGCAGCTACTAGGGAGTACCTACACGCAGCTGATTTACCCCTCCAGCCCTGGGAAGGATGGGCTCATGTCCTGCGGTGCCGTCCCCCGGGGACCGCCCCAGCCCCTGAAGGGCCAATTTAAGCAGGAAAGCGGCGCTAAGCCTTTCCCCACCACAGCATGATGGCTGGCAGAGTGGGGAAGCCAGGTATGACACCAAGGAAAACTCACAAACACTTCATGGGTGATGCACCACAGCCATGGTTGTCTCTCCACACAGACAAGAACGGACCAGTCCGATTCTGGCTGCTCATGGGGAAACTGGAGGTTCAGGGGAAAGGGGAAGATGCCTCCAATGGTGCTGGAAAACAGACAAATGTTGACACCGCCCCAAAATCAAACCCACTGTCAGCCCCTGGATTCATGAGGACAGAAAACAGCATGATGGGGCCCCAGCAGATGCGCCACACTGCAGAGCTGAGCCGCTGGGGCAGCAGCAAGGTGGACATGTCTCACCTTCCTTGGATTTAACCGGAGATTAACAACCACCAAAGAGAGCTGTGATTTTGCCATATTACATGCGGATGAGTAACAGTATCCACCGATCACACCCTCCTCTTTCCAGGGCCACCAAGGATGGCTGCGATGCTCAGACATGCCCTACCGCCCCCCAAACATGCACCCCTTTAATCTAACCCCATGCCTTTCCAAGCAAAGCCAGCACTGAGCTCGCTGTCAAAACCTTCAAGCCCTTCCAAAAGGGGTATTTTCTACCCTCAATTTCTATTTTTACACACACACACACACGCTCGCCTCTCCCTCGCTCGCTGTTTAATTTCCGTGTGAGAGGGAAGCAGGTGCCCGTGCTCCCGTGAGCTCTCCCTTCTCTAGGTTTTTTTTCCCTTCTTGGATCCTGCCCCATTAGTTTAGTGCCCAGCCATCTGCGACGTCTCCTGTAATGCTGTCCCCCTTGTGTACCAGGGAGCTTTTCCATTAGCGCCTTTAATATTCTGACACCTTAGCACAGGCTGCTATTACATTCAAACACTGATCGCCCTGTGAAATTACATCGCAGGGCTTGCTAAAATGGAATTGTGTATAATCAGGCTCCTCCATGCACTGTCAGTCCCATCACAAATACAACGTAAAGCAGGCTTATGGATGGGCTTAGCAGCTGCTACAAGTGTATTTTTTTTTAATAGATGAAGTATCCCTTATTTAAAGCATTTCCTTAAGAAAAAAAAAAAACCAACAGTGAAAGACAAATCAACAGCTGCTGCACTATGTTAACCATACCACCGGTCTCTTAAAAACATGTTATTTACTAAGGTAGCTATCTGTTTATCTATAACTATATCAAACAGAGAAGGAGGACGAGATAAAGATAGTTAAACAGACAGCCGAAGAGATATCTGCCACTGGGAAATAATAGCTAAATAAAAAGTACCATTATTTACTCCAGAGAGGGGAGGAGGGAGAGCCAGCGCTTTCCTCCCCGTGCCGCACAGCCAATAACACGTGGCACGGAGCTGCCATGGGAGCCTCCGGTTTATAAGGGCAGCCCATGCCAGCCTGCACGTGCCCCAGCTTGCCTGGCTCCAGCCCGCTCATCTGCCCATGACCGCGCCAGATAAATCTGGGGGAAAAAACATCCAGCTCAGGACCCAAATACGGCACCTCTCCGGGGAGGCTGTGGTGCGGGGAGGGCGAGAGAGGACAGGGCAGCCATGCTGCTGCTCGGCGGCTGGCTTGGCAGGGCAGCGCCCCACCTCCATGCAGGCTGAGAGCAGCTCACATTAAGGCAAAATGGGCCACGGCAGAGGGCCTGGGTGCGTTCCTGCAGGGGAGGCTGGTTTCTGCGTGGCTGGCACACAAGGGACCAACTCCCCAGCTTTTTTTTTTATTTTTTATTCCAGCTAAGGAAATGATGGATTAGGACAAAGGTATTTCAGGGGGATGCAGGAAGCAGCAGGGACACAGATGATGTGTCAGAGAAATGAGCTCCCGAGCTCTTTGGCTCAGAGTTCAAAATGCTGCCTCTTACCATGCCCTAAAGGTTAGTCTGTCTGTCTGCTGTGAAATGTGACGGCACATTGCCTGAAGGGAGATTTCCAGAGGCACTGTGACCCTTCCGCTATCTCCTCGGATGAGCCTCTGCAGGAATGATGAGATTGTAGCTCATTTCCACACACCTTGAAAGAGCCGGGCTGGATCAAACGTGCTGGAAGCAGAAGCAGCACATCCCTGGGACTCATCCTCACCTCCTGGCAGGGAACGTGCTCCTGCTGTGGGAAACCACGTCCACCCCACCAAAACACCGATGCTCTGACATTGCCTTTCTTCCTAAACCAGGACAGAAAACCCAAAATATTGTCTCATTTCACTGTGTGGGAACCGTTATACTTGGGAACCACGAAGTAAAACCCAGTGACAGAAATGCTGCTTTCTGGAAAGGAGCAATCTACTCCCGTGCAAAACACTGACATGACATTTTGACTCCAGTTTTTCCAGTGCAAAACAAAGCCATTTGTCCAGAGCAGACACACTGCTCCTTTGCACCACTCACAGCATGTCTCAGTACACCATGCTCTGGACGTTTTCAGAAGGGATATGTCTGGTGATGATTCGGCTGCTGTGTCCAAATCTTGCCAGACAGGGGGAGGATGGGACTGCGAAGGGTAGAGACCCACAGACAGGTCACCAAGAGAAAAGCATAGGGAAGATGGTGTATGACTGCACATCCTTTCACATTGCAGGTGCAAGGCAAGGCAGTTCAACCCTCTGGTTTTCGCTACCCAGCATTTTCAAGGTTAGGTGCTTGCAGGCTGGCAGTGCGGGATGGATGCTGGGAGGCCAACAGGTTCACATCTCAGTTTCATAACCTGTTCTTGAAACCCAGGCCCTAAGGGATGGGAAAGAAATCGGAGGGTGATCCTGCAGGACCTTCTCAACACTTCTGTTCACTTGTCTGCGTGTCTGATCACATCCACCTCTCCCTCTGCTCACATCCTACAACTCCTTCCACACTCGCACGTCCACCATGCCCTCCTGGGACAGATCCAAGACCTTCTCCAAAGCTCACCTCTGGACAATGCAGAGAAATTGGCCCATATCGACAGACCAGAGGGGAATGGAAACATGTGCCCTGCTCCCCCTTACCTCCTCCTCCCAGACAGCAGACTCTCAGGAACAAAACCCAGTCTTTCATATTTGGTACAGCATCAACCCAGCAGAGCTGCTGGGGCCTCTGAGTGCTACTGCTCTGCAAGAATTGAATAAAACAGAGTTTCTCAGCACTCCCACAAGATGCAAAGCCACTCAGAGGAGAGGCAGCTGGAAGAGCAAGAGAAAGGCAAGAGAACACAATGCATGAGGCATCAGGGAAAAGATCAATAAAGATTACGAGGGCAGCAGCCGCGTCCCTTGCCTGCGTCGGAGGCTTTCATGGCTGCAGTGAGGGAACACCAAGGAAAGTTAACAAGGCGCTGCCGCGCCGGTGCCTGGGGATGATACCTGTCTAATCAAAGGTAGAGTTTACACTGGATCATCTAAGCAGCAGCTCTTCCTCATGATTGTTGACTCAGGTCAGGGTTAAGACTGAGGAGGTTAAAGCAGAGGCGCCTCTAAGAGCTCTGATGGATGCAAACACCAGGCAAGCAGGCAACGCATGCGGCGTGCGCCGGCACAGCCTACCGGGGCAGCAGGCGGCAAAATTAAGGGTCCCCAGTTTCGATGGAAGAACAAACAGAAGGAGATGATCTGAGGGACCTGGCAGCACACTGCTATAGAATCGATTTGGAGACAGGCCAGGAAAGCAGAGAATAAAGGGACCCAAGGGGAGGACATGGTGAGGTCCTGAGAAGAGGCTATTAGAGGCTTGGTGGGATGAATTGCAGCAGCTATGGCCAGGCATGAGTAGGGCTGGCCACCTGGACTGAGAAGAGGGGACCAGCACTGTGTTATGGTGCTGAGATGGTCAGAGGGGAGATCATGACATGGATGATAGAAAATGCCTCAACTCATGTCTCCCAGGGGAGTGAAAGGCATCTCCACAGCTCTTTGGTGCCACCAGTCTCACTGACTGCCAGCCAGGTTGGGCTGGGCTCCTGCAAGGACAGAGGCAGCAACCAATCTCTTGCAGCCAGGGTCTCCTTACTGGGCAAGCTGGGACACTCTCTGGTTATGGCTTTTATCTGCAGTTCTGCTTGTAGTAAGGCGGTGTGGAGGGCTGTGACACTCGGCCCCATGGATGCCCTCAGGCCCCACTCCCTGTAGAAGGAGGCATCACTGCCTTGCCACTGCCAAGGGCCAGATTCAGTGGCTCAGCGGGCCCTTCCCTGCCAGTGCGCCTGGGAAATGCTATTAGGATTTGGCTAGTTGCTGCCTGCTGATGATCGGAGACCTGAGGAGCAGGTCCCAGAAGCACATGCCCAACAGAGTTATTACTGCGTGTGAGTAGCAGAGGGATGGCCCACACACAGTCACAGCCCAAGCATGGAGCTGTGGGGTCATGCAATGCTCACCCTACCCCGCTCAGCATCCTTCAGCTGCCCTGTGAACCTGTCCCTAACCTACATGTGCTGTCTCAGCTCTGGCTACAGCTGATGGAAACAAGGAGAGCAAGTGAGAAGAAAAGCCCCCTGGCACGGAGTTCGTCTGCAGCAGAGGGCTGGAGGGCTGAGATGTGATGAGGTTCATGGGCTGTCTAGAAAGCGCTTGGCCATGGAGCGCCTGGCTTTCCTGGCCACAGAGCCGTGCCAGGCAGCCCGCCTGCTGCCTCCTGCCAACATGCCAGCAAAGAGTAAGCGGCTGGTATGGAACAAGGTGTCCCAATTAGCTCTCCACTGATCTAATTAGATCTCCACGGGGAGGACTGGAGCTGGAGAAATGACACAGCTGCCTCCTTGACCAGACACTCAACCTTTCCCGCCTGCAGCATTTTATTTTTCAGGTTTTTAACTTGCAGTACCTTTTTTGTCCGGCTCAGCAGAACCTGCCCTGCCTCAAGTCCTGCCACAGTTCCTCACCAGCAAAGAGCAACTATGTGTGTACACAAACAGGCGTTCAGTGACGGCACACAGCATCCAAGCTCTCTGCTCCTGTGTCGGGGAACAGCTGCCGGGGTTGCAAATCAGAGGTGTAAGGAGAGAGACAAGTGGCACCAGGAGGCAGAGCCGATCAGGAAGACGTGGCAGAGCACACCAGGTCCCTCTCACTCCCCCCCGAGCGAGAGCAAGCCATGCAAGCGTGCCTGCCTTCCCTGCTGCCACCCCGCACCACCCCAGAGAGCTGGCAAACGAGCTTCAAACCAGCCCGCTCCTTGTAATCGGAGTCAGTCAGTGTGTGTGTTACGCTTGAGTTGATGGCTGGTGTTAAATTCAATGCCTTGAGTATTGATTTCCTCGCACATCCCGGACTTTGTTAAAGGGTTAGCCGTGAACTGAGATCAAAGGGAGGTTAACTCGTTTCTCATAAGTGGTAAAGCAGACCTCTAGCAAAACCGGGCGCCAGGCCTCCTCCGCAGAGGATGCTCCGTGCATGTTGTTAGCTACTCCGGTCACCTCGAAAGCCAGATAAAGCCGCAAAGCTGCCTCAAAGCAGGGAGATAAAATGATGCTGACAACTTCCCATGGACCCCCAAGCTATTATAAGTGCACACCACGGATGGCCAGTGTGGGCCAGCGTGCTCCTCCTCCCCAACCTGTCCCTGAACCACGGGGAGCTGCTCCCCTTACTCAGCCATGGGAAAAGGGGGGAAAGCAAGTCTTTGTCAGCTCACCCTAAAGAGGCTGCCCCCGAGGGGCTCGAGAGAGGGAGGGAGCACTCCCCAGGAAGATTAGGGTGTCCTAGAACCGCGGGTGGGAGCGGGGAAAGACATAGAGCTGCTCCCTGAAGGACTGTCTGGCAGGGACACGACTCCCTCCCCGCCATGGCCAGGTGAAGAGGATACCATCACTTGAGCTGATGCCACCAACAGCACTGTCTCAACATGCATGGCACCTGCTTGCTCCATTTTATTTTACTCCCCTTTCTTGGCTTTCCCTGCCCCACACGGAGTAACTCTGGCACTGACAGCACCAAGATCAGCAGGTTTTGCCAAGGCAGTAAGAGTTAAGTGCACAAATAATGTGGCACTAACAGGGTTTTGGCTTTACCTTTGTAATTTTTAAGGGAATGAGGCAGGGAAAGAGGTGTAGAAGACAATCTGGAATTGTTATCACTAGTATTAATGAATGCCCAGAGGCTCACAGCAAGAAGCATCCATTTCAGATGAACATCTGTCAACAATAAGAGGTAAAATTTCAAAAATAGCTAAGGTACTTTGGAGCTTCAATCTCAGCAACTTCCCGGGAGGCTTAAGCACCCAAGTAATTTCTAACAGGCCCCTAAGTCATCTTTTCACCAATGCTATTCTCAACCCCTCTCCTCTACCCCAAGAACTACTTACAGCACAGTCCAGCTTTTCAGCAGTCATGTTGTTCTTCAACCAGATTAATTTGGTTTCAGTGGCACTGTATCTTCCACTGCAGGGTGACACCATGAGCGGTCCCCACCTCTCCCAGCAGACATGCAGCTTGAGCTGCAGAAAATGCAGCACACTTTGCCCTCCCACCCCTAAAAAAAACCAACCCAAAGCAACCCAGCAATGCTGGTGGTGTAATTCCCCCTGTCCTGCAGCATCTGGAGGGAAGAAGGCCCGATCACAGCCCATCTTGGGGGTGACACCCTCAGTGGGAGCTTTATTCCCAAGCACCTATAGTCACATTTGACTATGAGGTCCTCCCTAAGGTGCTAAACAGGTAGTCCCCCACCCCTTCTCCCCTCTCCCAAACTCCTGCCACCCAGCACTCCCCCAGCAGCCGATTTGTTTTTACGTGAATGGTTTATACCATAGTGCTTAGGGAATATCTGCTCAGTGCCCAGCATACCAAGTGCCGAAGATTTCACTTAAACTCTCAGCATCTGTGTATCTCAACTAAATTAAGCTATTTGCTATAAAAGAGCACAATGACAGTAATGGAATAATAACAGCATTAATAAAACACAACAATCCTCGAATGAGAAGCGGACGCATCAGCTAGCTTCAACCAAGAGAAGAAGGCTATTTTAAAATCACACACAAAAACCATCTGGGGGTGGAGAAAACCAACAAAAGCTCTGAAACTCAGAGGTCAGACTGAAATTATGTTTTTAACCTCGAAAGAAAGATGCTTGCCAGAGCCTTCCCAGCCAGAGCGCTCCCCCACCAGCTGGAAATGAATTTCCACAGCTTCCAGCAAAACAAGGGCTTAAAATGGGAATTTCTGTGGGGGCATGCTGGCTCCACAAATGGTGGGTGGGAGCACTCTTAGGAGGGAGGACACAGAATCAAAAGCCTGAAATAGAAATGACCCCTCCAGCACCAGCAAGGTTTGCAACCCAGCTCCTGGGACAGATGCATTGGAGCAGGGGGCGATGCTGTGCCGAACGAACGTGTGAATGCCGAGCTAGTGATGCAGGGCCAGATGCTGGTGCATCATTATGCAAACATCCAGATGTCTCAAGCTAAGCACACTGCCATTCCCCCCTTGGTTGGAAAAGTCGCCTTCATTCCATCCACAAATTCCTCCTCCTTCCTTTGTTTTGGATGAGGCTGAGCCTAAACACAGCACCTTCAGTTTCAAAGTCACCTACACACTGTCTCGCAGGGATAAGATAACCCTGGGGACCTGCAGTGGGGTTGGGGACAGGTGTACCTGTGTCCTAATCACAGCTCTGGGAGGCCACATCCCCTTGCTGGCCCCCTTTACAGGAGAAGGAGACTTAGCACTTGGTGACGATCAGAGCAGTTAACGTGCATTAAGCATGTCATGCTTTATCTCCGAGGTCTTGCCACAGCCCCATCCTGCCTAAGGCAACACCCCAAACTATCACTTGCCTTGGGGGAGACTGGGAGGGTGGGTGACAGTTGTTTCCCTGGAAAGGGAGTAGATGGAAGGAGACCTCTATGTTCACCACCAGTTTCTTCTTCACCACCATTTGAGAAGGACCAGTAGCAGGTTTGTGCCAGCAGCAGGTAGGGTCTTTGTGCTTCTCCTGCAGGCACATTTCTCTAGCCGAGCCTTGTCCCAGGCCATGGGCAGAGTCCTTTTCTTACCCAGGCTCCCGTTTAGCTGGCTGCCTCTGCAGAGGGTACATGATAGCTGCTCCTCTCCTCGCCCCAGCTGCCCAGAGCCCACCTGCAGATCCTCCCAAGGATAATGCGGCAGGGACGGATGTCACCTCTGCTCACTGACATAGAAGGAAACACGACCCAGGTCGCAGTCCTGCAGGCAGGCTCACTGCTGCCTCCCTGCCCTCTGCGGCGTGGCCGGAGCCAAATGCAGACAGCTGAGTGATTCCTGATTCCAAAAATGGCAGAATTAGGCAGATGGTGGGGAGTAGCTGGCTGGCTTTCCCAAAGCACAGTGGGTACCATGTTTGAGTCCACCTGCCTTTTAAAAAGGAGCCGAGAGGGGCTGGCAGGTCAGTGGTATAGTGTCCATAGTGCCCAGGCTCACGTGATGCAAGATGGCTGGAAGCCCTCTGGGTACAGGTCCACAATACAAGTCCCCCTGCTCATCCCAAGCAGACAATTTCAACTTGGCTGACCTATTTCCTCCAGCTGATCCACAAGATAGCGCTCCCAACTTACACCTTTTTAAATTCCTATGGAGAAAAAGCCAAAGCAGTGTTGCCCCAGACTTAAACAGGCTGCAAGTTTCTTTGTTTTCATTACAATTTCCAATCCTGATGCCGATGCCTTTATTTTTTTTTAGCCATTTCTGCTCTGCCCCCCGGAGGTGCTGCTGTGATTGAATGAAACACGACCCCAGGCTCCAATAAGTGTATTTCAATTACATCTGTCACCATGTAACAATGTAATGATATATCATGTGATATTAAATCCATAGTAATCATATCAGCGATTTTTTTAATAGTGAACTAATCACATTATTACATCCCAATAATTAACAACAGAAGGCCTAAAAAACCTGGATATAAAGAAGAAAGCTGAAAGGGTCCCCAGCTCCTGCCTGGGAGAGGCCCAGAGGAGAGCAGGATGGTGAGGCACTGCCAGGTGGTCATGGCATGGCAAGTAGCAAGGGCAGAGAAGTTTTGCATGGGGAGCATTGTGCAGAACAGTCAGGAAAGACCAGATTCTTCCCCAGTCCCAGATTAAAGAAGTGAGTATTTTGGAGCTGGGAAGAGAAACTTGACATGTCCCATCTTGCCCATTATTGCTCCCTTCTCCTCTGCTGCTCCTGCACTGCCACTTTTCCTCCAGCAAACCAATCACCCTGCTCCGCAAAGTGCCTTGCAAAGGTGCTGTCCTGCTGCAGGCAAGCACTACTAATGCCCCACTGCAAAGGGAAGGATGGTGTCTTGAAAAGGAAGGACTGATCCTACCAACGCATCCTTACCGGGCTGCTGGAAGAATGACGTTATTTTCCTTCTGCCCTTGCACCAGCTAGAGGTGAAGCTAAGAAAGCACCCCACCTCATGGAGCCACTTCAAGGCTTGAAGTCACTCTGACTTTTGCAGCAAAGCAAATCTGTCAGCTTAAAATTGCAAACCAGTGAGAATCCTTTGGAGGGACAGGGGTCCTCTGGGTCGCTGCCTCTGCTCCAATCTCTCAGCTCCATGCCCGGAGCAAACTGGGACTAGACTCCAAAGCACTGACTGTCATACACATCCCCCTATGCGGAAGGGAGTCAGCCAGTTTTGTGCAAGCAGGCTGCTCCCCGCAGCTCCCAGTTGTGTTTTACTCCTTGCAGGATAAGGGCAAAGATGGGCACAGGCAGCAGGGAGCCGTGGGCAGCAGCACACTGGTGCAGAGTGCCAGGGCGTGGGGAGTCCCGTGCTGCACCGTCCCCAGCTGTGACAGAGCTTTCTTCCAGTTGCAGCCTGGTCAATCTAGCAGTTTCCACATCACAAGCTGATCTGAAGAGAGCCTCATTACCTGCCTTAAAGTTCCAGCCAAGCACTTAGCTCTTAAAGACAGGATTTAAGAAATATTTGACTGATCATTTCTCTCCTCATTTAGTTTGGCTGCTCTGAACCAATTCAACCTGTGAAGTTGAAATAGTGAGAATGGGAGGAAATGTGTGTGTAGGCAGTCACGCCATGCACCAAACACAATGTCCAAGCTACCCCACCAGCTCTTCCCAAAGGGCCAGATCCAGGCTCAGCCTGATCCACACAGCCTCTCCTGCACCAGGAGTGCCCATTGGGGAATTTCCCAACACCGAAGATGAGCCACCTTGTCCTTCCCCCTGTGGGACAGGCATCTGGGGGGAATTGTTAACACCCCTGGCATCCAGACAGAACCATTACGTATGCTTGGAAGTGCCAAGTGCAGCATCCCAGACCTGGGAATAAGGGATGGAGAGAGGGATGAGCCAGCCAGGATTGACAGCACCATCATCCCCACATCTTCAACCGACACAGGCCAGGATATTCCCGTGTCCTTCATCTCCCTGCACGCCTTCCTCCTGTTCCACTTCCCAGCTCCGCTGTCCCCACAGCCGTGCGGTACAGTGGCCGGGCTGCCTGCCCTCCTGCTGCCTGCCCAGCAAAGGTGCTGCCCGCCACACTCACATGCCCAGCGGTGCCCTGCTCCCTCGCCCTGGGGACTGCACTCTGCGGAGGGGCTCTGGGTGGGTCTCAGGCAGATGAGGAGGCTCCCAGGGCCAAACGAGAGTTGCAGCAGCAAGCAAAGAGACCCTGCTAGTTGTTTAGGGGTGCTCCTGCTGAGGGACAGGCAGGAAGACAGATGGATGCCTCACTGGCCAAGGCAATGCAGTTGGACTTTCTCTCCTTCCCCCATCCCTTCCTTTTTTTTTTTTTTCTTTTAATTTTGTCTCAGAAGCCACGATCCTTTAAAGATGTGCACGTCTCATTAGCTCTACCTTGACAATCATTACCGTTCCTGCAAAGGCAGGAGGAGAGCTCAGCCCGAGCGTGGGGGAGTCCATTACCTTGTAGTTAAAGGGACACTGACAACTCTGGGCTGCCCGTGGTCTGATTCTCTTTTTGAAGCAGGGTCCCTCCTGCACACAGCTGTTCCCCCTCCTGTACCAAGCAATAATCTCCTGTTCAATACGGGCAAGATGCAAACCTTGCAGTAGCAGGTGGCCTGCACCCACCACCAAACAGCCAGTGCTCCCCTGATGCGCTGTAGGGCCAAGTCCATGCCCACAGTCCCTGGGGTGAGGGATACTGAAGCACCCAAACCTTTCCAACATGTTGCACGTGGCCTTCATGCACCTACATCTCACTTTAGCAAATGCACGCTCCCAGGCTGGACCACAAGACCCAAACCTGGCCATGACAGCAAGCAGTGAGCCCAAAATGTCCACAGCAGAAGCCACAGCACAGGCTGGGCTAAGAACTACGAGGGCCTTAGGACAAGGGCACAGTCCCCATGTATGAATGCCTGATGGCACAACGGCAACATGGCAGTGAGCTCTGTGCTCATGAACCAGCTTCAAAGTGCAACATACCCTACACCTATGAGTCTGTCCCTAGCTTTTCTGGCTCTGTAGGGTGCAACATGAACCACCACACACCCAAACGTGGGGATGAGGAAAGGTTCAAGTGGGTGAGCATGCAGTAGGGTGATCCCAGGAAAGGACCCTACTCACTAAAGATGCTGGTCCAGATGGTCCTGCTTTGTCCCATAGCTGGGGGTTGCTGCTCTGCCTTGCTGTCCCCATTGCCTGCTTTCCCCCTCCCCAAGCTTGGTAACAGGGAACCTGACTCATGTTACGGAAGGGCAGGACACGTCATTCAGATTTCAGGGCAAAAGCCCCAAAGCGACTCCTGATGAAACACCCCCTGCCTTCTCCCAGCCCCAAAGGGCTTTGAAGCCAGGTGCAATCCTCAGGAAGCAAACACAGCAGGGTGCAGCCCTGCAGAGATGATCCTGCCTCTTTGTGCCTTGCAGGACTCGAGCTCTGCTGCAGCCACGCCAACTCCCTGCTGCTCTCTGCAAAGCCATGGCAGGAGACAATAATGCATGGCCGTGGCTCTGAGCCGTACTCCAAGGAAGGATCCTACCTCCACACAAGGCTGTCCAAGAACTTGACAGGACTCTGTTTGAAAAAGATGTTGAAAGAAATGATCTCTTTAAGTGCAATGGGAGATATTTGTCTCTGATTTACCCTTGGCTTTTTGCTCTGGTTCAGGTAGGAGCGGTGTGGGATGGCTGGCAGATCTGAGAGCATGGCACGCCCCAGCGGGCAAAGCGAGCAGTGCGGAGGAAGGCGCGAGTCAGTTTGGAGTGCTCCCCATTTATCAAACTCACGCAGCCCGCCAGCAGAGCGAGTCTTTCTATCATTACAGCTCTCAAAATCCGATTCATACCACTAATCCTGCCTTCATTCTCCCAGATTAATAACATCTCTTTCAACCTTCACAGTGTGATAAATAGACAAAGAGAGAACAAAAGGAGAAACAGAAGTGAGAGAAAGAGCCAGAGCAACTCCACATAATAAAGAGAACCAAGAAAGGGGAAAGGAAAAAAAAAGGGAAAAGAAAAGGGAAAGAAAGGAGCCGGCACACTTGACTCTGCCATTTACTTTAGCAGATTCTCCCCAAGAGCTCCCTGCGATCTTTAAAGAATGTAAAACATTGCTCAAAGGAAAGGCTTGTTAGCAACCCTGACCAGCCTAGGTTTGCTGGAAATCTTTTCACTTCCAGCCTCTGCTCAGGTCAGCGCTGAAAATGAGTTTGTTGGTTTCTTGTCCTGCTCCTCCCCAGATTCCTGCAGAGGCAAAGCCTCCAGCACACACTCGTTCTCTCCTCTACTTGCACCAGCTTCTCAGAGGGGAACGGGGGGTCTTGGCTGGTGCCTGCTCCGGGGCGCCCCAGCAGCTCAGTGAGCCCAAGATGTGCTGTCAGAGCAGCAGCACCCTCAGGCTGGCACAGCAAGGGGTGTCCAGAAGCCGGGACCTCGCGTTGAGCTTGGGGTGGCAATGAAGACCAAAACCATACCAGCAGCATAGCAGATATGGGGCCCCATGCCATCAGTCTGGCTGGAGGGCACCCATGAGGCCAGAGGGAAGGGGAAGCCTGCGCGGATGCATCTATACTACAACGGGGGTGTCACAAGCCCTGGCTCCCTGGGCTGCACCTCTGTGCCACCTGCCTTGTCCCCCGGCAGGGAGCTCCCATCCCTGCCCGTGCTGCAGAGCCTGGACCCACATTTGGGCCACCCAAGTCCCACTGGCGACTGTGGAGGTTGGAGCCCCCCTGTATACTCATGCAGCTCAGTCTTGCCTGCTCCAAGCAAGGTGGTGGCAGCCACAGGCACCCTCCCCAGCACTCCTCTGCTCTGGTTCGTTTGGAAACAACTGAACCCTTGGGAAAGCTGATCTTACAGCCCAGGATCCCAGAAAGCCAACCCCACAGTGGGCTCCAGGGTGCATGGATGGAGACATTATCCATTTCCCACCCACAGCCTTCACTGGAGCTGTGCTGTTCAGCTTTTTCACTCTGTCACGCCGTATTGAACACTCCATACAATCTCCGAGTTATTTTAATAATTAAATGTTTATTGGCACATTTTTCCCACACTGCTTCCAGACTTGCCTGATTTTCTTTCCAGTGAGTGACTTCCCTTGGTTTAGTCCTTCCATAGAACACACACCTGCAAAACGTTTCCTCTGCTCCCCCCACAAGGAGCATCCCCCTTGGACTCCTGGCAGGTGCTGTGCACACCAAATAACACTACGTCAAGCCGAGATGACCAGCCGGGGCAGAGTGCTGGATTTCTGGCCGGGATGGTGCTCTATTATGGCTCTGCATTCACAGCCCCCGTGCAGAGGCTGGGCTAGGTTGTTTTTTTTTTTTTCCTCTCTTCTTTTACACTGTTCCATATTACTCCAGCCTTTGAAGTACAGAGAAAAGCAACGCTCAATGTGCCTTTTTTTTTTTTTTATATATAAAGCTACCTTTATCATAGCAAATCTTTTCCTTCTCTGCTGTGTTGCTGAAGATAGATATCAAGCAAAAAGAAAGTCTTCTCTTCTAACAATGGATTTCCCTTCCCTTCTGAACTTCAAATAGAAAACTCTTATCTACAGCCACAGTTGACCAGAAGAAGAAAAGAAAAGAAAACAGACATATGAACTGAACCTGGGCTCTCTATTTACTCAGAAAGGCTGTGCTGGGTTCTTCACACAGAGATGCTCTGAACGTGTTTATAGCATGTATTTACTCACTTCAGTAGCTATCCCCCCGCCATGGAAGCCCACCTCCAGAATGACTCTCCTCTGCTCCACGTACCCTCTGCAATCTTTTCTTTGCTTAGCAAGCTCCAAGCACCTGGGCCATCCAGCACAACAAAGCCTACACCTAAAGCTGGGGACAGCAAGAGCTCTTCAGACTTGGCTAAGAGTAACAGCAGTGATGCCCCTGGCTCACATAAAGCATCACTTCTGTATAGTGCAAGTTCTTTAAGTGACAGGATAGATTACACATCAGACCTTGCTGGCTGTACTTGCAAAAGACGCCTTGAACAGCTCTGGCTGAGACCAGGCTGCTTCTGCCACCCACGACCTACCAACATGCACACCCTATGCAGCCCCCACGTGCCACTGCTGGCACCAGCCACCTCCTTTGTGTATTTTAACATCTCCCTTTGAACCATCTTCATGCCTTTGATGGAGCTGCTCCAAGGAGAAATGTACAGAACCATGAAACTTCTCTTCCGCACTTCAGACACTGGGTGCAGCACTCTCCTGCCCTGGCTTTCTTCCCCTCCAGCTGCCTGATCTCCAGAGAGGCATCACCAGGTCCCAGCTGGGTTGAACACCCACCTCCCTGGGACTTGCGGAGGTCCACCTGCTGCCAGACCACTCTCACTCCCTGCCCAGCTAACAGAAATTAAAATGTGAGCACTGTGCTTAACAGGTAATGTTCCTGCCACAGTCACAGTGCCTGAACAAACACACACAGCAAGAAACCCAAGGAGGCAGGTACCACTGCCTTCCCCGCCTCCTAGTGTGTCCTGCTGGGCAATGGGTGCTTCTTGAACTGTTCTCACTTTCAGCCATGACAGACATGGTCACGCAAGCCTTAGGAAACCCGTTCTCACAGCCATGAAGCACCTCCCAGCCACAGCCATGGAGCTCCCATTCCTCCTTACCCTCTCAAACCCACCTTGAGCTCAGGCACAAATTTATTCACACGAGGCAGCAAGACAGACAAACCATCCTCCCTACCACTTGTGGCACCATGGGCTCTGCCACCAGAGATGGACACAGCTACTGTATTGTCCCCCAGCCTGCGAGGGAACCCCAGCTGAACAGACTCATTGCTGGAAGTGGAGCCAGAGTCCCAAATCAATAAGGGCAGAGAGGGCTGGAAACTTTCCAGATAATTTTCCATTATAAATAAGAAGATTCCTTCATCAAAAGCCAAATATCATTCTCATTAGGAGAATGTGGAGCTCCGGGCCAAAGGGAAGATGAACTCCCACCTGAGATACGGCCAGGAATCCTCCGCAGTCACATGTGGGGACAACGTGCAAGTCCAAGCTCCGCCTCATTCGGACTGGAGTCAGTTCTGGTAACTCTGCCTGGCTCAGAAGCAGCCCCAGCCAGGATAGCCCAGCCTGCAGCCCCGGCTGTCCTGCAGCCCACCACAGAACCTTCTAAGCAGCAGCATCGTTCCCTTCATGATAAACTGCACAAAAGCCCCCAGTACTCTTCCCTCGGGGCAGTCCGGTGTTGCAGGAGGCTCCTCCCTGAAGAGCTACAATGGTAAGATCCATCAGACAAAGCACCTTCTCTTCAAGCTGTCTGATGACAGATGTTCAGCCAACGGAGCGGTGGGATTGGCGGAGCACCGCAGAAGTGCTTTGTAATTCCTGCTCCTCTCCTCCTTCCTCAGTGCCTCCCAGGAGAGACACAATGATGGACGGTGACATAACTGACTGTTCCCAATCAAGGTAATGTAAGTAATGACAGCTGACGTGATTCCTGGAACGTGCAGGCACTGCTGGCCCGCGTGCCTTGCCTCCCACCACCAGAGTTTGTGGAAGGAGAGGAGACCGGAGCAGGGAGGCCTGGCTGGGGGACGGGGAGGAAGAGCCCTAAGACACAGAGGCTGTCTCCAAACCAGCTGCAAATAACTCATTACATCAGCCTGCAAATCAAGCAGGAGCCATGGGGAGGTAGGCAGCACAAAGCTTGTGGAGTAAATACCTCCTGGGCTGTGCAGAACACCTGCCCCAGACCTGGATGCCACTGTATCTCTCTCTAGTGTCACCTGGGACTGTAGTGCCCCCATTCCTCGGGAAGAGGTTTGTTGGGGTCTTACCTGGCCCCTCAAGGTTTGGCAAGGCTTTTTACTGCTCTGGCCCTCCCCCTGCTCCCCCCCACCACCAGTGACTATGTGGAAATGGGAATATTAAGTCAATAACATGGAGCTCACCTCCCCGTGCAGCTTTGCGCGCAGGCAGCACCATGTCATCTGAACCCAAGGCAAGGGTCTGCAGCAGGCCAAGAACACACGCACGGGTGTACGGAGACTCATGGAGGGAAAATACTGTGCAAGCTCATAGCTGCAGTCCTCTTCCAGAGCCTCGAAATTAGTAGGCAAATTTAACATGCAGAGAAGCGACCGATTAATAACCCAGCATTGACTTAAGAAGACCTTGAATAATACATAGTGCTTGTACACGGAAGGGGAAAAAGTCAAGTCCTTCTGCTTGTCAAGTGTATCCGCCTCCCAAGCACCGACACTCGACAAGAAACCTCCCTGCCAGCCAGCCACAGCTTTAAGCATCTCTTCAGGAATGTCTTTTGCTAAGATGAATGGCAAAACTTTGCGCCAAGTTAGACAGGCATTTGGACAGGTCCAAGTATGGTGTTATTTTAAATGTAATTAGCACTGCCTGGTAATAAAGTCCCTTTAAAGCTGCCAAGTAAAAGAGGCAGCTGAGCCCTTGCAGCCCGCAATGATGTGCTGTGAGGAAGCCCTGTGCTGGCTGTGCTGATGGGCTGCCCCAACCTCTCCTCCACACTGCCTGCACCTCAATCCTCCCAGCAGCTTGGCCACATCAAGGAAAAGTCAGACCCAAAGAGACAAAAGATTGGTAGCAGCTCAGCTGCAGGTGCTGGGCTCCACCACACGACGATGACAGCAGATGAAGCTATGAACAGACTATTCCCTTCCACAGCTTGATTCCGGCTTCTGTTGTTTAATGCTGGTTTTGGTGTGAGACACTGAGCAGTGGTATCAGCATCCCTGCGTGGTGCTGTCTACTTTCCTAAATAACAATGGTTGGAGAAAAATTTACTCCCTTTTGGGAATATTCCAAACCAAACTAGCAGAAAAATGGTGTTTACCTCGACAACAGCCACTATTTTTGTATAGGGGCTACATACACAATGCCCATTGTGAGAGGGGTGGAGTGCTGCAGAGCACCTGGGATTTCTATATCATCGGTGAAATACTGTGAATCTCAAACACCTTAATTTTTCAGAGGGGGAGAAAGGTTCTGAACAGCACCTCAGGCAGAGGCTCCCAACAGCCAGCTGTTCTCACTCTCGAGACTGAGTGACCCTCCTGCGCAGCCCACCCATGAGGATGCTGCATGGACTGAATGCCTGCAAAGCAATTTGAAAGTGAAAAGCCTCACAAAGAAGCCTTGTGGCTGAAGCCCAGGAACAGGAGATGAGACCTGATTTCTATTCCAATCTCTGATACGGACTCACAGGAAAATCTTCCAACTCACGCGTGCCTCAGTATCCCCAGAATAATGTCTATTGAGCATTATGAGCCTAAATTAAACCATGTCTTTAAAGAGCTTAGTATCTAGTGCCTGAAGACCAAAGGACCATCACTATGTAAAACAGGAGTTGCATACAACATAAGGTCAGAAGCATTTAAAAAAGCAGCCACCCAGTGCAAAACACAAGGGAAAACATTTGAGCAGGAAACAGGATTTGTCATCTTCAGATGTAAATAAGTGCCAGCTAGCAGCAGAGCTCCAAAGACATAAATTTTAGCACTGAAAGGTGTTTCTATAAAGGGGGCCATGAAAAAAAACCACAATAAACAGGCTCAATTCTTAGAGTTTGATTTCCAGAGCAATAAGCGCAGAACCTGAGCTCAAAGAAAAGATCTGTATTAGCAAGCAAATCCAATCATTCCAATAATAAAGAAGAGACATCCAGACTGGTGCAGAACTATTTCCAGAGAGAAGTTTGTCTCCCCAACCCTTTCACACCCTGCAGTGGCTCAATGGAAGAATACTTAAGAAGTTGCAAGTTTGGTCGTAATGTGTAAAAAGCCCCTGAAATGCGACATCATTTACTCTTCTGTGGTATTGCTCAGCAGAGCTAATAAATCTTGCATGAGCAGAGCTGATTCTAATTTTCTAATATGAAAAGGCATTTGGATTGAGAGAGAGGGGAAGATAAAAGTGATTGAATCTCCAATAGCCCAGCATCAGTGACAAGAAACATCCTGCTACGGACCCCAAGGAAGAATGGCTCCCCCTCCTCCCTGAACCACAGGCACACTCACCCGCTCACACATCCAA